>NC_051160.1:136709390-137011427 GCF_013339745.2 Dermacentor silvarum | reverse complement strand
TTATCAGGTGCAATGCTTTGGAGGCTAGATATGCTTTTAGCTGTGACTTGCAGTGGCTTACCACAGTTCTGCAAAACTATTCTTTATGTGGACTCAGTACTGAATGAAAAACGTTTTAGCACTTAGGAGCAAACAAACTGCGGTGTACAGCTGGTAATGGTTTGTTTCAGATCAATTGGCTTTTCATTGCTTTTCTTACTTGCTTTTTTTTAATGTGCAACTCGTCGCGGCAACCTGATGTGCACGCTCGCGTGACCAAACGCCGTTCGCAAGCAACGAAGCATGGACATAGAGTTAAGGGCCGTTTAGAGTCAGACGTAACGTGAGCGCGCGCACGCTACGTCACGTTGGCGAAAACGACCCCCTCTATAGTCGGGCGCACTGGCGCAGCCAACGTAACCGGGGGCTTCGGCGCGCCCCGACGTGCCCGGCACCGAATTGGCTCCTGACCCATTCGCGCGTTGGTCGCGTCGACTGCGCCGACCCACCGAAATGCATTTCGCGCGAAGAAACAAAGGCGCCCACGAAGCTTCGCCCTTGCTTCGCCGACAGTAACAAACAGCCGTTCAAAGCGCGCGCGGGCTTGGGATCGTTCTGCGCATGCTCCGAAGATAACAGCCAACGGCGCGCGCGTCGGAGTATAGAGGAGATAGCGTTTCGGCTGGCGCAGCGTAAGCGGCGTAGCGTGACCGGCCTCAAACGACGCTGGGCCGCGCGCCGGAAACGTCGGACTATAAACGGGCCCTTAGTGTATATGGCTTCCGGCTCCCTGCGGGAGCCATAGACAGTCACTCAACTAGGGGCTCTATTATGGACACGCATGGCGGCGGCACGGCCGCCATCATCCGCCATTTTGGCTGTCTCATTGGCTATCCAGAGGTCACGTGTTTCGAAATTTGTGCCGGGAAACGGAAGTTTTGCAAAATGCAATTTTGCGTTTTCGTCAGAATGACGAAGCGTGACGTGGAGCTGCAAGTTTTATCGACTAATACTTTTTTGTGGTCCTTGGCGCCTATATTGCGACTTTAGCGTTTTAAAAAGAAAGTGGACGGTAGCATGCAGAAGCTCGTGCAATGCATCTGCAATTTCGCGAATATGTGGTGGCGTTCCAAGATAGCCGGCATGTCAGCTTGTTCATTGGCTGAAGGAATATCCCGTGAGGAGCGTCACAGGAAGGGCCGTTTCGTAAACGTCAATTTGACGTTGCGTGACGTTGCGCTGGGCCGCCATTGCAGAGATTTTCCGCCATAATTTGTGGTGCGACGAGCCGTGCGAATTATTGTAATGAGCGGCCATATGCAATGGCAGTGGAGAGGCAAGCGTATCGCCGCATTTTCCCTGTAATTTCGGGCCATAAAAATCTTTTGCTCACAACGCGTGTTCATAGCATTTGCATCGCTCTCGGGTGGTGTTGGCATTTGTGTTTTGCACCATCATTTTTATTAAAAACACGTTTATTTGAAATAATATTGGTTGAAACTAGCAAACTTTCTGCGACATTTCGCACTTTTCACTGTTGCATTTGTATTGTAATCAATATTAATGACTTTTCGCGTCATCAAAGGCTATGACAACGGTGACTTTTTAATTTGCAAAAAGAAATGCACGCAAGAAGGCGTCTTGAAGTTTCCTCTCGCGGAGCGAGTAAGCAGCGCAGTGCACAAGAGATGGCAGTGCCGGCGTTTGCGTCGCTCAAGCGGATACCTGTGGCGCGCGCAACGCTATCGATGATATACGGCGGCTTCTCAGCCAGACGAGTCGGGCTGAGTCACTTGCGGATCACGAGATAGCGATAACGCGGCCTAGAGCGTGCGCTGATCATCACTGGCAGGTCGCGTATGTTGTCTCAAGGTAGAAAGCAAGCGCGTGGGCGCCAATATACGATGACTCATTCCGTTTCCCGAGGACACGCATCCTAGCTAATGAAGCAGACGACAGCCTGCGCGCATGCAGACGACGGAAGCGAGAAACGATTTTGATGGAATAATCGTACGCGTTGAGCTAGCTGTTTTATTTTTACTGGGGACGAAAACTGTTTTGCTTTATCAGCCACGCTATGTTCAATGCCTACATTACAGTTTCTTAGGCGAAACGTCAAATTTGCGTCACGTTACGAAAGCAAATCGGGGCTATCGGCGCCATTGTGTAAGCGTCGCGCGTACGTCACGCTTCGAAGAAAATGGCGGAATGTCCAGAATAGAGCCTATGGACAGAACGCGCAGCGAAGCATTGACGGAACGCGCGGAGTGATAAATTGTTGTGTCCGAGCTTCTTGCGTAGTTTCCACAGCGTAGGTGGCTGCTTAGGTGGCTACTTGGTTGTTTGGAAGTCGAGCTGATTGCGCGTCGACATCGTGTTGGCAAGTCGCGCTTATAAAATGTGACATCTGCGCAGGTTGCTGCATTGTCTCAGTCCGTGAAATCTGAGCGGAGCGAAGCGTAAGCGACGCTCTGATAAAAGTGTCCAATGCTATCCATTATTCCCTGGCCGATAATATTGCTCAATGTTTCCTGGGTTTATTATTGTGCTTTATCGAGGTGGCGATGCCTGCAATGCCACTGGCGACGCTTCTGATCGCGCCTGCTTTGTGAGCCTTATCACCTGCGGCTTTTTAGCCGCAGTTCCGGAGAGTTCAGATTTCAAGGTAATCTGAAAGACCACGATGCAGCCAGGTCGTACATGTCGTACAGGCAGGTTCTGGAAAGTTGTCCTATTGAACGATAGAAACGAACAAAAAAAATCTGGCTGTTTTTAACAAAAGAAACAAAAAATAAGCAGGTTGTACCAAGGATATCGGAATCAAATGTTTTAGTTGCAAAATTTTGAGCCGCTGCAAACAGAAAAAAAAGATTAGCATAAGAGTTTAGCCTAACAATTGTGACTAAAACATTCGAGAATTCTGTTGATTTTACCTAACTAAATATTGCCTACATAGACAGCGGGAGTCTGAAAGAGCCTAAGTCTGTCCATGTACGTAGTTCGAACTCGAGAATATAACATACAGAAAGGATGGTTCGTCCATCACAAAGAATAAAAGGCAAGAACATACATTATCCTACCACACAATTAGAGTTACCCTTTAAATAATACACTAATATTTTTTTTATTTTTAGTATAATTATGTTTTTTTATGCGACCGCATTCTTCCCCCGTAACAAACCAAGGTGTAACCTCTCGGTTCTTGTACAGTTTCCAGTAGGGCGAGAACGCATAACTTTAATGAAGAAGCAGACCCCTTACAAAAAAAAAAGAAGTTCCCTGTCGAAGAACTGATTTAAATCTGATAATTTCAGTAAAATTTCATTATATGGAGATTTGACTCTCGCGTTCTCTCATAAGATGTTTACCTCACGGTACACGACTTTGTTATTGATTCCAAACGATTGCCCAGATAAATCCATTTTATCTATAGTATTCCCCAGTACATTTCAGTTCGGGATATACCATTTTTTCTCACATCTGTTACATTGAATTTGTCAGTTTTTGCTAATTTACAGCTGAAAGTTCATTTCCACGCATGTATTCAACATGCCTAATCCATCCGACACTTGGCGCATCCCCCATTGTGGAAATAAATAACATAAACATAGGATTAGAACAAGAATAAATCCGATGCTGGTCTTCGCTGGTACAGAATGCTGCTGTCGCATAAAATAAGTTCAGAGCCGAAGGTGTCGCAGACCTCTGGCACCTTTTTTCGTTGTAGCAATAAAATCTACGCTGTTGGACACACATTGCGGGTATTCTATTGTTGGCTGGCGGTTGTGTGGTCTCTTTCCTGTAATTACGCAATTTTATTATGCAGGCCGCAGAGCATGTCCTGGAGAAATGTTTGCAACGGTGGAGATATTTCTTGCGATCACACACCTTCTGCAGAAATATCGCATCTTGCTGGAGGAACCACTAGAGTACGACCTGGATTCTCTGGAAACCCAGCTGCTGCGCATCAACGGCATCAAGCTACGGTTCTTGCCGCGACAAGCTGGGGATTCATCCAAAACCAATTAAAACACACGAGTGGTGGCAAAAGTAACGGTAGCTTAAGAACTCAAATTTCGGCGAAATTGATTTATAATTAGGCCGTAGGCTTGAACAGAAAAAGACAACGCATTTCAATATGACAGCATGAGCGCTAGTAGGGTCTATATGGTGTGCTTGTGTATTTTCCTCCACGAAATTGGTGTATAAAGCGAAATGTTTTTGTTCTTCACATTTTTCTGGCCATTCTCAAGTTCCCAATAGACAGCACATGTTCCTCTTGTGCATGCTTCCTTGTGGGTGGGTGCGCACGCGTGTGTTTGTGTGAGCGCTACTCCCTCCTTTGCTCTGGCATCACAATGGTTACCATTGGTTTGTGAACTTCTTCAAACATTTTAAGTAATGAAGTCACTCCACACAAGCTGAAATAATGTGGCAGTAGAAGTTATCAAGCGATAGTATATTAAGGGCTCCGTGGCGCACAAAACCCGGTGTCGTCGGCTTTGCTCGTGAGTTGACCATTTTCGAATGTTTGCTACGAATCATCGCGCGCCGCGCCACGTTTCCACCAATAGACGGTTTCATGCTATCGATAACAGCAGCGAGCGTGCCGCCCCCAAGAAACTTCCGGTCACGTGCCTTATCAGTCTGCTATGTTTTATCGTATAGTTGCTTCTTTGCCTGTTACATTTAGCAGCTACGTCAGTGGGCAAAACCGGAAGCCGTGCAGGGCCTATGTTTGTAATCAGTGAAAAGGTATATAAAGAGCGGCTTTCAGTTCCATGCAGCGCCACCAGATGGCGCTCGCCTCCACGTACCCGCGGCAGCAGTGGCGCCGAGCGTGCGAGGGAAAGAAAAAAAAACAGCCAGACAGCTTGCCTTCGTTCACAGCATTCGCCGTAAGCGTTTCCCGGTAAAGGTTGCGGTTGTATAAGCTGCAGGTTGGCGGGGAGCATTGTACCCTTAAATGCTGTCACGTGGTGCTCTTAAAGGCGAAGCTTAAGCGTCTCTCCAGTTGTTTTATGCAAAGTAATGCTTGGACACATATTCACCGAAGACGTTAGCACTTTTGTACTTTGCGATAGATGTATAAAACACGTTTGAGAAAAAAAAATGCGAGGATTGAAAGAGAACGTCATCAAAGTTGAAAGATGCCCGTCAGACCTATCTTGCAAAATGCAAGTGTGAAAGCAATGTGCCACATAACGGCGCCAATGTAAAAAGTGTTTAATAAGTGTTATTTGCATGACGTCACTATGTTTATGTCTTTTGCAGCCAAGCACGCAAATACATGGCCAGTTTTGAAAACGACGCCCTTTTTGACATCGTTTGTCAAATACATCGGCCAAACGGCATGCTGTCTCAATGAAAGATTTAAGGAGCAGAACAACCATGTTTCTAACTCTGTTTCTGATCATCTCAGCAATGGATTCCGAGACCATTATTGTAGACCCATATTCGGAAGCACACGAATTATCAGTCGCCACAAAAGTAAACAAACCAGAGAGATTATTGAAACGCTTGAAATTTACAAGTCTGGAGAGCGCTGTGTAAGTGGCACTTCATGGTCTTTGTGCGATAAAGAAGTCCAACAGTTAGACACATGATGTGTATGTCGTTTGTTGGAGGCAAAGTTCAGAACATCGTGTCACGGTGTCACCTGAAACCCATCTGTACTTTCTGTTGTGTCATAGCGTGGTATTTGAGCCTGGTTTATGTGCGCAATAAAAATTGCAAGTCAGCGTTATTTTGTGTCACGTCTCTCACCTCCTTTAGAGATCGTCACGCTGCTAACCAAAGAGGAAGTAAATACAGTATGCAGAAATTTATATTGGTTGCCCAAACATGCGGCGTGCCCAGCCAGCCCCTGTCTGTGTACGTATTGTCGACCATTCTGACTGTATCGGTTTCAACTCCACGAAGAACAGCGGCGTCTGTGAATTGCGAGCGTGAATTGCAAAATCTTCTATCTGATCGCTTGACGTGGTAACTGAAGCATATTAGTTTTCGTGTATAGCCAAACCAATGTCGCCCCGGTACAACTACATAAGCGCCAAATCTAATATTAGCCTGAGCCACCGGCACCGTTCTCGCGCATTTCATGTCTACTATGATTTGTCTAGGTTAGTCTCCCGTGTGAGGCCGATGGCGTGATTCAACACAGGTTACACTGTGGGTTGTAAAGCAGCATTATACATTAATATTTCTTCTTTGCCATGCTAACCAGTAATATTTAATAGGGATCACATAAACATAAACATAATGCGATGGCATTTTTAAGGACACAATTTCTGTGAAATAGGTTAGTGGGCGTCGTAGACGACGGAGTGAAGAGGCGTGACCGAAAAAAATTGTTTTTCATCCTCTTGCGGCTTCTAAAATTTCAATCGCGCTTCCCACTTGTGCTCAACTGGCCGAATTGTTCACCATCTTTCGCAAAAAATAAAAATTATTGGACGTACTAACACCCCAATAAGACCACTCATGGTCTTGCCGCAATGTCGGCCTATATGCATTATAAAACAGAGATATCTATAACCCAGCATCGAGAGCACTGCTTCGTGCGCTCGCGCAGTTCACGGCAGACCGCTCGACGGCTCGAGAATTGATATTCACACCATATGGTATGCTGGTATTACTAACCAAAATTATTTTATTCGTTGGCAGAAACTGCCTCCGCAAAGGTAGTCACGCAATGAACCCACGGGTAAGAATTCAAACGCTTGCCAAAGTAAACAGCATATGTTCTCTCGCAGAATGGTACCCACGCTGGTACGATCATCGTGGGTACATTGCTACGACTGAATGGTGGTACACGACAAACGACAATCAGAATTGCAGGGTGTGGCGGTAGATGCACGTTCATGACGAGAACCTTTAGGAACGCAAAACTGAACTCCGAGGCAGATTGTATGCTCAAACACGCGTGAACACATCGCGCTGGGTGATGGGTGCCTCAACGCCGCAGCAGCTTCGGCCATGACCGGTGGTGAGAATTACCTTGGTTCCCGGTGTTGCTCCTCGAATAACGTTCTCTAGATTTGTCTGGTCCACCAGGACTAGAGCTCTTCACTTTGGAAAAGAGTGTCTGTTTCGCAGGTGCGTGTCCTTCTTATACTCTTTAGGTATATAATTTGACCGCTTGTCCATATTGGTGTGGCACAGCTATGAGATTTTCTTCCAAAAGGTTTTCCACTACCGCCTTCCTTTCCGCAGTTGTTGTTGTTGTCTATCACGCCTGTGGCTCCTACCCACGGAGGGGGATTGGCCAAGAAATGGGTGGATTATTCCAAATTAATATGGAGGATACATTTCCGAATATCTATGAAATTAGTATTGAACAGCGTAGAGTTATATGTTAAAGTAAATCAAGAAAGTCATATCGAATGAGTAATCATTAATTTCCCAGATTACAAAAGATGTACAAAAAAAAAGGATAGAATTTAGCAGGGTATTCGTTTGGAGTCTGTAAGGAACGTTTGGACGGCGAAGCAAGCATCCCTGTGGCTGAATCCCAAAGTGGACGCCCCGAACGAAAGAATATTAGGTTCTGTTAAGTCCAGGCCAAGCCTTCGAAAAGGTATTTCCAACAATCGTTTTCTTGCCGCAGTAAAGCGGCGACAAGATAGAAGAAAGTGGTGTATCCTCTCTTCCTCATTACAAAACGGGCAGACGGGGGAGGGAACCAAACCCGACCTGTGTAAGTAGAAATTTAGGGAGGGTATAGGGCAACGTAATTTGGTGAGAGAGACCTCAAGCATCTTTGTGTTACAGGATTCGCTACGCCAGGGAAATATCAGGTGCTTATAATCTGGAGAAGCAGTCAGAACTGGGTTTGATAAGGCTTTTCTAATTGATCGCATCCGAAATCTAGCCGCCGTGATGTGTGCAGTCACTGGTAGAATGGGAAGAACAGGGCCGGAAAGTGAGGTCTTTGCCAGTGAATCGGCAGTTTCATTAAAAACAACCCTTTGTGACCAGGTACCCAAATCAAATGAACACATTGTACATGGGCAGGAACTAGCAAGTAAAATAGTTTTAGCATAGGTGAATCATTAGTGGCGGTAAGGGAAGAGCATACAGAAAGGGAGTCAGTAAGGATAGCAGCTGTTGTTGTCGTTTGGTCTAATTTACGTAAAGCTAGGATTACTGCTAAAAACTCGGCCAGAAAAATAGGCACGAAATCGGGCAATCCTAAAGAAAAAGACCAGTCGAGTGCAGGACAAAATATCCCAATGCCAGTCTTTTCCTCGCTCTGTGATGCATCTGTTGCAATGAAAATATTTGTTCCTAGGGAGCTTAGGTGGTCTTGTAACATGGCGTTTAAGATGCTGTAAGGTAGTAGTTTTGCGTGGTTTGGGAAAATATCGTCGAACCTGATATCCAGGTAATTTGAATGCGTATTGTTAGGAAGCACACCGCGAATTTGCACATTTAGTGGTTCAAGTAATTTTTCCACAAATATAATCTGGGGTGTATGAAACCTGGGCCAATGAACGGGAAAAAATTATTGTGGATCGGAGATGAAAATTATTTGAGGATGGCTTCATGGTGATTCATATAGTCGTAAGAAAGTGTGAACGGTCAGAAGGTGAAATCGGCATAGAATAGGTGGGATTCTCGCTTCCAGATATAATACGGCATTTGCAACGTATTTTGGAAGGCCTAAGCACAGACGTAGCGCCTCTCGCTCTAATAAAACTAGCGGTCGAAGCTTGTATGACGGAACACCTGAGAATAAAACACAGCCAAATTCTAATACTGGACGAACGTACATTTTATATACCATCAAAAGGGATTTTCTTCGCATACCTGTTCTTCGATTGCTTAACTTGCGCAAAATGCCCATTGTACGAGCTCCTTTGTTGCAAGATATTCAATATGCGGCCGCCAGTTAAGATTTCCGTTATAGATAACTGTAAACAATATCGTTCGTAAACACGATCTTCTTCTTCATCTAATAGGACCTCGGGTGTTGACTGTGTCTGTGTCGTGAAACAGAATGCCGAATCGGCGCCTGTTTTAGGGGTAAAGTTGTTTTTCACCTGCTTCAGCGCTGCACCACCAAAGAAATCGTATTATATAGTACCAAATGTTGACCCATAAAGCACCTATATTCTGTTTAATAAAACAATAAATTTTTAACAAATTTGAACGCATAATCATAACTGTTCCAAATCTCAGAAGAACACACATATCAGTATAGAGGAGGCATGCAAGTCAGCGCCTTCCTGGATTTTTGTTTTATTTTCTATATTTAGCATATGCCGTTCCCGTGCTGTACTCTATATGCTAAAACATGCTTCCATATTAATATCGCAAATATTTTGAAGGATAAAGCATGAAGTACTGCCAATGAACATACCTGTGTTCTTCGTAATAAAACTATAAATCACGGCGTAAAAGCTGTTAATTTGATGTCTACTATAGGCATCTTTTAAGTACACATACATGTTCATGATTTTCACCGTAGTAACCCCTGGCAATTTTTTAACATATTGTCCCCTGTAGTAGTGGGAACAGGGCAAGCGCAGAGGCACAAGGAAAAAGAAGTGCGCGTGCTAACCGCCCCACTCGATAGTTAGCTCTCGCCGTCGTTTTCTCCAGAGCCCAGCTGCTCTCAATAAACGTCGTCAGCCCCCATTGAAGGCGCGTGGCAATATATATTTCAAAAGACTCGGAAAGGCTTTGATACTTTTTCGAATAACGTATTAAAAAGGCACTCGATTTAGCGGTAGCAGAAACGGAGAGCTCCATCGAGGGCATGATAACCAAACTGGCCGAAACAGTACAAGAACAGTTTGTAGGCACACAAGTACCACTAGAAAAAATGCAGCAAACTGAAGGAATCGATTCTCGGCTTACAATGCTTGAGAATACGCAAAAAAGCGGACGCTCGATGGGAATTGGACGGATAAAAATCCACAAACCCTATGATAGGCCTGCGGGAACCGACGTCACCGGGCCCACCGGGGAACTAGTTCCCAGTAAACATGGCCTCACGTAATCATTACAAAATTTGGCAGTGGAACTTCAGGAGGTACCGTCGGAAATGGAGTAACCTTCAGTGCTTCATAAATAACAAGGAGGCGCCAGACATCATTGCTCTTCAGTAAACGGGGGGACCAGCCAAATTGTCCGGATATAAAACGTATGGTACTTCGAGCGAGAAAACGCCCGTCTCAACCCTAGTGAACAGAAATTTAGTGGTATTAACACACGACACAGGGGTTATAAACGTGCACCACGTCCTAATCCAGATAATCCCTAAACGACAACATCAGGGTAGTTTATTCGTACTAAATGTTTATAGCTGCCCTAGAAGCAACAAGATGAGGTTTGGAGAGGTAATTAGAAAAGCAATAACTATAGCCAATCGTCAGGCAGTGGCAATACTCGGAGACTTTAATGCTCCACACCAGTGCTGAGGGCACAAAAACGACACCGCGAAAGGCAGGAATCTATGGCTTGAGGCGCAAAGGGCCCACATTACCTTAGTCACGGACCCACAAACACCCATCAGTATAGGCAGTAGCGTCAGCGTCGATACTACGCCGGACCTAAGATTTATCAGAAACATGCCTGATGTCAACTGGACAAACACCAGGAAAATCTTGGGAGTGACCATTACATTCTTGAGACAGTAATAAAGGCCGGCCCCCCGCAAAGGAAAGGAAAATCCCTCACCTTGGTAGAATGGGACCTTTTCCGACAAATACGGGCGGAGGAAACAAACGAAGATGGCGACACAATTGAAGATTTTGAGGTCTGGACACAGAAACTCCTCAATAGTGTAAAAAAAGCCACAAAGAATATACCAGACGAGGCGGGGCTAGAACAAGCAGATACAAAATTGCTACACTTATGGGAAGCACGGAACAGTATAGCAACACGATGCAAACGAAAACGGCTCAATAGAAATCTTAGGCGGAAAATGGCCCAACTAGACAGGGAAATCGAGAAACGCACAAATAGATTGACGCTGCAAAACTGGGAAGCTACGTGCAACAGAATGCAGAGAGAAGTAAACTCGGCAAAAACATGGAATATCCTACGGCACTTGATTGACCCTGAAAATGGCAAAATTGCACAAAGGCACAACATCAATAAGCTAACCCACAAATATGCAGGTACAGAAACAGAATTACTGCAAGAAGTCCAATCACTATACATAGGCGACCTAGCGCAGACTCCCTTACCGCACTATACTGGAGAGGAAAACCTTGAATTGGACCTGCCTATTATGGAAGCAGAAGTTAGACAGGCGCTGCAGGACCTGCGCCCGAAATCCGCCCTGGGTCCCGATGGCATCAGCAACAAAATGCTACGGACTCTCGATGGTCCCTCTATAAAGGCGATTGCCCAATACATGAACGACTGCTGGGAGAAAGGGGCTATACCATAACTGTGGAAAAGAGCGCATATTGTCATGATCCCTAAACAAGGAAAAATGCTAAAGTTAGAAAATCTAAGACCGATATCATTAACATCGTGTGCGGGAAAATTAATGGAACACGTGACACTCACGCGTCTAGTAAGATACATGGACGGCAATAACCTCTTCCTGCACAAGATGATAGGCTTTCAATGTAAAATTTCCACACAAGATATCATGCTTCAAATCCAACACCAAATTATAGACACAGCCTTCAAAACACCACAGGGATCGGCTCTCTCGCCAGTACTCTTCAACGTGGCCATGATCGGCCTCCGGGAGAAGTTGAACACAGTGGAAGGGCTACATCATAGCTTATACGCTGATGATATCACGCTTTGGGTGACAGGGCGCAGCGACGAATACATCGAGGCTACCCTCCAAGAAGCAATACGCAGAGTAAAGGACTATGTTGGCAGTAGCGGCCTTCAGTGCTCACCACAAAAGTCGCAACTCTTGATTGGCGACCCACAAAGAAGCAGCCGTAAAGACAACAGCCCATCCCAAATACGACTAAGCGCGGGTGGCCAACAAATAAAGTCAGTTGACAGTATTCGGGTACTAGGCATGCGGATACCAGCAAACTGGCGAAATAATGAAACAATAAAGGCTTTAGAAAGAGGGGCGCAACAAACAATGCGCCTGATCGCAAGAATTGCAAACCAACACAGCGGGATGAGGGAAGCCAACCTAATTCAGTTAGTACAGGCTTTTGTTATTAGCCGAATAGTATATGTGACGCCTTATCTGAACCTCCTCATGGCAGAAAAAGCAAAAATTGAAGCCCTGATAAGAAAAGTATATAAACAAACGCTTGGAATAACAGTCAATACACCTACAGAAAGACTACTTGCCTTAGGTGTAAACAATACCCTAGATGAATTAATAGAAGCGCACAAAACGGCCCAATACGAGAGACTAGCTCAGACTGCTACGGGCAGGACGATACTTGATCGCCTCCACATAGGCTATGCGGAGAACGACGCGGGAAGGCGTGTGGAGAGGGCAAAGGCCCTCAGAAATAAATACGAAAACAGAAATGACATGGTCTACGTAGACGCCGCGAAATATCCAAATGAACAAAAAATGACTGTCGTAATCACTGATGAAGAGGGCAAGATAACAGCTGGCGGCTCACTACGAACGCACTGCGTAGAAACGGCAGAGGAATCAGCCATCGCATTGGCGATAGCTTCTTCGTCGGCCAGACACATAATTAGTGATTCAAAAGCAGCAGGGTCAAATTTTTTAAGAGGGCGAGTATCGCCGGAGGCGATTAAGATTTTAACCCATTTGAAATACTACAGACACATACAAATTATCTGGACACCTGCGCATGCCTCTCTCCCTGGCAACGAGGCGGCTCACACATTGGCTCGAGAACTCACTAACCGAGCCAGAGAGCAGCCTCACCCAGAGGTTAGAGAGGAGCGCATGGTTAGTTACGAATGAAATCACCAAATATTATAGATTGGCGAGGGCTCGGTATCCCCCCGCCCACCCAACACTCAGTAAGCCGCAGACGGTGGCCTGGCGCCTCCTTCAAACCAACACCTATCCGAATGCGGTGGCCCACAGCCGGTATTATCCAGATAAATATGAGGGCAAATTTCGGTTATGTGAAGGACGGGCGGATCTGAGACACATCCTGTGGTCTTGCCCTCAGGTGACTCGACAGGTCGGCAAAATAGTTAATGAGGAGCAGTGGGAGGCCGTACTACTCAGTTCTGACCCGGAAGTACAACTCTAGGCCGTCCAGCTGGCTGAAGACGCCGCCAGGGCCCAAGGGCTTCTGGCCACCGTTTAGGCGGGGGCTTAGTTCCCAAACCGCTGGACCCAATAAATTTATTTCTCTCTCTCTCCATATAATGACTGATTTTCACTAATAAACCTAATAAAGGTCGCCTACGTATCGCACACATTAATCACCCCAATCACATTGCGTTTTAAAATGTAAGTGCAATTTTTCAAGCCATTTTTGGCCCTCAGGTAAATTCTTTGGAAAAAATTCACAGAATCGGCAAGCACAATACGGAACGTCATCGTCCATTGGTGGTGCGGTTCTCCCATATAACAGAGAAAACAAAAATCCTTTCTGTCTGCCGTAAGCTTAAAAGTACTTCGTTTCCCTATCTGAAGACTTCTGAAAGAACATAGGGGACTTGCGTGCTAGGCTATGACCCTGGACTACGGATAGCAGAGCTAGAGGTGTCAAAGTATCGCTTAAATACGATAAGCTGATGATCGACTTTAGTCTGTAGAAATTGGAGTAAATGCGAAACGTACAGTCGAAAAAACGCAACTGGCATCCACACCTGCTCAAGGAATCCAGAGCAATGCATCCGTGCAGGGCACAGGGCGAACAAATGATAAGCAGGATCAAAATTCAACAACTATTCCACAAAATGAGCGTAGCTTTGATAATAAATTTATTATCGAGCAAATTATTCTTTAGAACCGCCCTTACGTTAATATACTAACGCAAACTTGCTTGCATACAAGAATTCGGGACGATGAATTTCTTCCCAATTCCTATACACTGGTTCGCAATTACAGAATGTCAAGGCGTGAGGAAGTAGCTGTGGCTGTAAAGCACAATGCACAGTTTTTTGTGCTAGACAATATTGAAAATAATGAGCGTGTACAGTGAAAGATTTCTTGTGATGGTAAAAAACTTTCAGGTGGCGCTTCATCGTCATCATCAGCCTAATTTATGTGCACTGCAGAACAAAGGCCTCTCCCTGCGATCTCCAATTAGCCCTATCTTGGACTAGCTGATTCCAACTTACGCCTGGAAATTCCTAACTTCATCACCCCACCTAGTTTCTGCCGTCCTCGACTGCGCTTGCCTTCTTTTGGTATCCAATCTGTAATTCTAATGATCCACCAGTTATCCGCCCTACGCACTATATTGCCTGCCCAGCCTCATTTTTTCCTATTAATGTCTATTAGAATATCGGCTATCCCAGTTTGCTCTCTGATCCCCACCACTCTCTTTCTGTCTCTTAACGTTACCGCGTCGTACCGCGAGAGCCATCCTAGCATTTCTCGTTCCATTGCTCTTTGTGCGTTCCTTAACTTGTTCTCGAGCTTCTTTGTTAACCTCCAAGTTTTTGCCCCATATTTAGCACTGGTAAAATGCAATGATTGTACACTTTTCTTTACAACGACTGTGGTAAGCTCCCAGTAAGGATTTGAGAATGCCTGCCCTATGCACTCCAACCCAATTTTATTTTTCTGTAAATTTCCTTCTGATGATCAGTGTTCCCTGTGAGTAATTGACCTAGTTAAACGAACAACTTTACAGACTCTAGAGGCTGACTGGCGACCCTGATTTCTTGGTCCCTTGCCAGGCTCTTGAACATTATCTTTGTCTTTTGCATATTAATCTTCAACCCCACTTTTACACTTTCTCGGTTAATGTCCTCCATCATTTGTCGTAATTCGTCGTCATTGTTGCTGAATAGGACAGTGTCATCTGCAAACCGAAGGTTGCTGTCATATTCGCGGTTGATCCACACTCCTAAGCCTTCCCAGTCGAAGAGCTTGAATAATTCTTCTAAGGATGCAGTGAATAGCATTGGAGAGATCGTGTCTCCTTGCCTGACCTGTTTCTTAATAGGTAACTTTCTACTTTTCCTGTGGACAACCAAAGTATTTGTGGAATCCTTGTAGTTATTTGCCAAGATATTCCCGTGTGCCTCCTGTACTCCTTGATTACGCAATGCCTCTATGACTGCTGGTATCTCTCCTGAATCAAATGCCTTTTCATAGTCTATGTAAGCCATATAGAGAGGTTGATTGTACTCCGCAGATTTCTCAATTACCTGATTGATCACATGGATATGATTCATCGTTGAATATCCCTTCCTCAAGCCAGCCTGATCTCTTGGTTTGCTGAAGTCAAGTGTTGCTCTGATTCTATAGGAAATTATCTTGGTGAATATTTTATACAATAGTACTTATACAAGCTCATGGGTCTATAATTCTTCAATTCTTTATCGTCTCCCTTCTTATGAATTAGTTTAATGTTGGCATTCTTCCAGCTCTCAGGTACACTTGAAGTCGTGAGGCATTGCGTATAAAGGGCTGCAAGCTTTTCAAGCATGATATCTCCTCCATCTTTGTAAATCGACTGTTATTCCATCTTCTCCAGCAGCTTTCCCCTGATCATGTCTTGCAGGGCCCTTATAACTTCATCGCTAGTTATAGAAGGAGCCTGTGTCGCCTGTTCATCACTTCTTGCATTGAAAGTAGCTTGGCTGCGCTGGGTAATGCACAGGTCAGTATGGAATTATTTCGCTGCTTTTACTATGTCATCGAAGTTGCTGACATTACCCTGCTTATCTTTCAGTGCCAACATCTTGCCTTCTCCTATGCCAAGTTTTCTTCTCACTTATTTCATGCTGCATTTGTATTTTACTGCTTCCTAAATCTTTTCCGCGTTATAATTTCGAATAACTCTTATTCTCTTTTGGATGATCAGTTTTGACAGTTCAGCAAACTCTATTTGATCTCTCGATCTTGACACTTTCATGTTTTGTCGTTTCTTTATTAGGTCCTTTGTTACTTGGGAGAGCTTACCTACTGGTTGCCTTGGTGCCTTACCTCCCACTTCCATTGCAGCTTCTGAGATCAGCCTAGATACGGTTTCATTCATTACCTCTATGTTGTATTCATCTTCCTGTTCTAAAGCTGCATGTTTGTTTGCGAGCACCAGTCTGAATTAGTCTGCTTTTACTCTTACTGCGTCTAGGTTGGCCTGTTCCTTCTTGACTAATTTTACTATTTCTCTCTTCAATTTGAGAGAAATCCTAGACATCACTATCCTATGGTCACTACACTTTATCCTACCTCACACACCTACATCCTGCAATGTGCGGGAATCCTGCACTATGCTTGTAAGCGCCACCTTATAAGCGCCACCGTGGCCTATTGCTAGAGCGCACGCCTCGGCTGCGGGAGGTTGTGGGTTCGATTCCCACCGCCGCCGGGCACCCACTGGTTCGAATGGACACAAGCGTAGCCCGGCCTAGCGTTCGGCTTCTTTCAGGGGTGATATGCTTGGGAAAGGAGCTTGCGCCCTAAATTTCCGTCGAAACCCTCGTCAGCACAAAATGATGCTGAGATAACGTGGCACTTACCGGCCCCCTTAACGCTGCACCAAAATATCTAGACAAAGTACACGACTTCTTTTCGGGACACACCAATTCAAGGTCAAAAATAATTTCAACTGGGATCCCTAATTTACCGGGAACACATTTGGCTGATCTCTCGCATAACACCAGGGATTCCGCGACTGCTGAATCGCTGTTGCTTGATGTATCTTTTGACTGAAAACAGTTACAACTTCTACTCTACTCACACATTCTTCATCCTCACATGTTGACTAGATGCTTGTAGACTATATTTGAAGATTGCACACTCAGTGTAGACGACAGGATTGCAAACCATACAATTATTTTGTTGTCATGCCCGGTATCAGTAAGAGAAGTGGTTACAAAGCATTCGACTGTTTTTACAGCGAAGCTGTTATGTGCTCACTCTCCGAAAGTAGTGTCCGCGTGTAGAAAAAAACTCTCATTGGTTCGAGCATTTTTGTTTCGCACTTTTAAAATATCAGTCTGAGAAGATTTAACATAAAAGGGCATGCGCTGTAGGTGTTTTGTTTCATGACATTTGTTTATGGGCTGTCATTCTCAAAATTCTGAGGAGCTGTATAAACTTGGAGCTGTATAAACTAAAGTGTTCACAACGAACGCGCGCGGCATTGGTGACGTGTTCATGAAGAACGTGGCAACCTTTGCCATGCACCCTATGGCGGTGTACCGTAGCTACCATAAGGCCATGGTCCCTGTGGTCACTTAAGAAATGAAAACCACCGGATCCTATATATTTCTCATTTTTCAATAGTTGAAATAAGCAATTACACCATCACATCGTAATAGTCATAATTGGAAATACATATTTCCCACCATAGTACAGCTTCGCTGGTCTTCAATCCCCACCCCAGTGGAAAGGCTGCCTGTTTTTTTATCAGGGATTATGCGCACGCAGATGATGTTGATGTATTACACATATTGGAAAGTAACTACACCAATTTTAGCGAGCTTAATGACGAAAGGATTTATGTTAACCATTTCACAAAGTCGCAGCTTCGCCTAAAAGGGGAAGGATCGATTGCGATAGAAATTTATTTGACGGCTATACAAAGTAACAATAGTAATTTTATCGGCCATTTAAAGTTACTATCTCTGGTACTAACTAAACTTGCTTACTAATTTAATGAACAAGCATAGTGTCCCGCGTGAGCAAGCACCATGCTCCGCATCGTCTAGCCCCCCTCCACTAAAAGAGGAACGTACAATGACACGTCAGCCGACTAACACACGGCGCTGCCTCAAATTCCTCCACCGACGATCAGTACTGAATTATTTTTTTTCAATTCTACACCCTCGCCGCTAACACACCCTCGCTCGTTACCTCGCCCACCCGCCTTACCCTCTCACCCCGTTATACAGAATCCTAACTATATATACTGTGTCGAGCAGAGCATATGTCGCCTTGAAAAAACAAGTCCACTTGTTGAAACGTTGGCGCCTGCTCTCCCCTATTTTCGCGTTGCTCAGTCTTGAATTTGCATCTCCCGTACTCCCCGTGTTTTCCCTACAAGGCTCTAATTTGGCTGTACAGGTGGTCCTAAAAATTACTTTCATCTCCCATCACAAAATCTTTCAATAAAGACTTCATAGAAACTGTACTCCTTTGACATTTGTTTTGTACCGCCGGTACAACGCATTCATATCGTTCAGATATATTCACCTTCTGCGCGCGGGTGTTTCAATTTTTTCCATGCAATAAAGATAGAAGAATTTGGTGTTTATCCCAGTGGGTAAGACACTCGGCTGCCGAGCGTGGACTTGTAGGTTCGACACTCATTACCGCCAACGTCGTTCTCTTCGAATTTATTCTGTCTTTTTTTGCTTTTTTATGGAGCGTGTCGTGTTAGGCATAATGGACGGACGGACAGACAGACAGACAGGCGGATTTCCTGGGTGAGTCTCCTCAAATGCTTACAACTTAAAGGGCCTACTCCAAAGCATTTGTTGTAGTTTGGCACAATCACCTGATCACAAAACTGTTGGCATTTTATCTTAAAACGTATTAACCTAGTGTCCTAGATCTACGCTTTTTTACGAAATCGAAAATAATGTGTCGCAGTGGATACAAATAGGTCTGATTTTGTTGATGTTTATTCTGGGGTTTGTCAGTGTTCTTTTATTTCTTTTACACATTATTGATATCAAGTTTTTCACCGATGCGCTGGTTGAAATTTGCATATGTGCAGATGATTTATACATGTACTGCAGTGCTGAAAAATTATGAAAACTAAAGTATGCTTAACCAACCGTGACACATCATTTATGCGTGTTTTGAAAATAGAGTATGAAATTAAAACTGGATAAAACAAACAGTATAACATTCACCAGCAAGAAACAAACAGCCAGTTTACTATACACACACTATTACTTCGCTAATATCGCTCATTGTTCTCAATTAAAATATTTAGATGTTATGCTGGAAACTAAGCTCGACTGGGAATCGCATATTAGTGTGATATGTCAGAAAGCCTACGGCAAGCTTTTGATGCCAAAGCTTGAAATAGCCCATTGAGCGAAAAGGCCAGCGTCTGTAGAAGCGAAATGGCCCCTAAATTCCCATTGGCAGCGACTCCACGTCAGGAGCACGCCTCGACGGAGCAGATACGGTGACGCGACGCCGCGGGGCGAGATGGGTTGTCGGCGAGGTAGTCGCGTGATGCGCGCGTGCGGGTGCACAATACCACCTAGATAGCACAACGCCTGTTCAAGCCGATTCATGACGTCATTATACCTGGCCCGAGTCCTATGGAATCTAATGGGCATGCTCCCGAGTGAGCCTTGATGATTTTGACGTCACCGCTTTCATTACGCCAGCCTTGACAATGGAAATGTCGGGCCAGGTAGAATGACGTCAGGGATCGGGGTGAACAGGCGCTCTGCTATCTAGGCGGTGTTGGGGCATCTCGCTCTTGGCAGCCGGCGCGCGACCCGTATCTTTCTCTATCGGACCCCCACTAGGCTCAGCTGCTGCGCGCGCCTGGCGGTCTTGGTGGCGTGCGTATAAATGTCGTACAAAAATCCCTCACATGACCAGCTCCTAGGTGCCTAGGGACAGAATCATTGACCTGACTATGCAGAAGGCGCGATGGTGGCGCCACGTGACGCCGTGGAGCATTGGATCTCTGGCCTACACCGACCGCGCGCCATTCAACCACGTCCCACGCTGATTGTGTGATGTCTTAGCAGTGGGATCAGGGTTTCTTGGCGGAAAGCTGTGCATTAGTGGAGGTGTGGCATGGCGGCTTTTGGCCTCGGTGAACTCTGGTGTTGTGAGACGCGTATTTCTGAAGAACTCGGTGGTGTTGACGATCGAAATATCCAAGAGGCGTAGCGCCTCGGCAACGCGATTCGCGTACCTGCGCTGTGTAGCAACGTCGCCTTGTCCACCCTTTTCGGCAGCGTCCTCACATCGCGCACGTACCTTTACTTGACGGACATCAAAGGCATCGTACGTGTTGCTGGCCACGACTGAAGTCACGTAAGTAACATAATGCTTAAGGTGGTGTTTGCTAAATGTTAACACGTCCTTGAAATGAGGCAGCCCATGTATTGCATTGCATTGAGCGCAATTCAAGATATCCATGGCTTCATGCGATTTACTTTCATCGCGGGATTTACAATTATCGCTTAGTGCTTTGGACCTAACGAAGCTCTGAATGACATCACATGATCAGCCAAAATTCACTAACAAAAATGCCGAGTAGATGCTTGAGATTTTTGCACTAAGAGCGCGATAAACACAGTGCTTAATACGGTACATTTTGATGGTCACTGCATCTGTGCTTGTTTTTTGCCATCATAGTTTTAGCAATAGAACGCAGAGTTCTGTGCAAAGTTGGGATGAATGTATGTGGCGATATACGTCCGCAATGATTTCATTGCAACACATTTCTGTTATGCTGTGAAGCAACCAATGTATCGGGGTGGCGGGTAGTAAGACTGCCCTATAGTTCCAGGCTTGATGTGCCCGCTGCCCTGGAGATACTGCGCCGCTCGCTTTTTTTAACTCTCGAACTCTAGATTTGGCGGTATTTTTATTTTCACATGCCAAATGGTTTATCATAAACGGTTAGTCAGAAAGTTGCGCCCCCATTGGAGAACAAAAGGGTTAAGATTTAGACGCGATAGCTTTAGGAAGAGTCGTTCATGGAGAACCTTGCCGAATGCCTTTTGGAAATCTAAAAAGAGGGCATCTACAGGTACGTTTTGATCAAGATGTGAGCTTATGTCATTAACGGACACAGCTAGTTGAGTCTCGCAGGACATGCCTTCCTAAAAGCCGTGTTGATTAGGATTGAAAAAATTTGCGGATGTTAGGAACTTTACAATATGAGAGTAGATTATATGTTCCATTAGTTTGGAACAAACACTCGTCAGGTAAATTGGATGGTAATTGTGGCACGATGACGATGATCCTTTTTTGGCACTGAAATTATCTTACGTATTTTCCAGTCCTGCGGCACCCCTCCAGATGATAATGATTGCTGAAAGATGTGACGCACAATTACACTAGAGATGTGCGCAGTGTTCTTAAGCATTTTGGAATTGATTCAATCGATGCCGGCCGACGATGTTAATTTGAGGGATTCTATTAGCTTGGTGATGCCGTATGCGTCAAATGTTATGTCTGGCATGGTTGGGTGGTTGAGGCAAGGGCAGTCTGGGATGTAAGTATCAGGTTCAGAAGTGAAAACGGAAGAGAGGACAGAGTTTAGTATTTCGCATGCTTTATGGTCAGGAACACGGTTATTGTCGCCATCATACAGTGATAATGATTTATAGTTATTTGGTTTAATCTATTTCCAGAATTGTTTGGGATTATTTTGCAGCATGCTAGGGAGCGTTGATAAGAAAAAGGATCGTTTCGCTGTTGCGGCCAAAGAATCAAACGCATTTTCACTGGCGTGATATTTTCCCCAAGCAGGAGTGGTGTTAGAATGTTTGACGGTGCGAAATAGTCTTTTCTTTTTATTGTTTAGTAGTTTTAATGAGTTGTTGAACCATGGGGACGAAGGTCGCTCGGTTAAGGTGATCGTTGGTATGTAAGTCTGAGCCTGTTCGAGCATTTTATTTTTAAAAAGCGTCTTGTTGGTGTCAACTGTGCGCTTCGGGAAATCTTTAATGTACCAGTTGTAAAACTCGGTTAGTTCGTTGTTAATGCGGACGTAATCACCTTTATCGTAAAGTGTTATTTTTTTCTTTCTTTTTTACTCTGAGGTAGTTGACAAGATAATTCTGCATGCAGTACTGAGTGATCACTTAATTCTGGTAGATGTGCTATGGAAGAAACACTGTCGGGATCGGATGTTCAGATAAGGTCAAGTATGTTAGAGCACTGTTCGTTTTTTCGAGTTGGGTTAGATTATAGCTGCGTCAGACCAAAGGTGAGGCATGTGTTAAGGAAATAATTTTCGGGGTTATTTTTAGACAGAGTTATGGCTGGTTCAGAACATGTTATACCGGGAAGGTTAAAGTGGCCTAAGAAGGAGTAGTTGCGCATGACTGAATGACGTCGTAACAGATTGCAGTGCCTCGTGGAAGTGAATAGTGAACGAAGCATCTGAGTCGGGGGGGGGGGGGGGGGTCGATAGCATACACCGATAAGAATTGGTTGGTATGAAGAGCTGGACAAAATGAATAAAATTTCTAGAGGTGAAGTGATACCAACAGCCGAGCAACATAGGCTGCGATGGGCAGCTATCAGGACACCTCCTCCGCGTTTGCCTATATTGTTGCGACGGACTATACCACGCGTTATGCCATAACGCGGGCCCTCCCTACAAGCTGCGCAACTGATGTGGCTGATTTTCTCCTCCATGAAGTCATCCTACATCATGGTGCCCCACGTCAGCTACTCACCGATAGAGGCCCCTGTTTTCTTTCTAAGGTTGTCGACGACCTTCTTCGTTCTTGCTCAACGTCCCACAAGTTCACGACGGCTTACCACCCACAGACAAACGGACTTACCGAGCGTCTCAACCGTACACTTATGGACATGCTCTCCATGTACGTGAGTGATGATCACCGGGATTGGGACTGCACCTTACCTTTCGTGACGTTTGCATACAATTCGTCGCGTCACGATATTACTGGTTATTCCCCGTTCTATCTACTATATGGCCGTCACCCTCTCCTTCCTCTTGACTCACTGCTCCCTTCTGACGCCACCACTACCACGTTCTATGCTCACGACGCCATTGTTCGCGCGGCCGCAGCACGTCGTATTGCCCGTGACCGTCTTCTGGCATCTCAGACTATCCAGAAGCACCGTTACGACAGTCATCGTCGGGACGCTCATTTCAGCCCTGGGTCCCTTGTTCTGCTTTGGGTACCCTCCCGTCGCGTCGGCCTTTGCGAAAAACTGCTGCCACGATACGTCGGGCCATACCGAGTTCTTCGCCAAGTCACCAGCCTCACATATGAGATCTCACCTGTGAATTCAAAGTGTTCTACCACCCCAGCAACTGATATCGTGCACGTTTCGCGACTAAAGCCCTATAACTCGCACGATGATTCGACACCCTAAGAAGCATCGAGACGACGCTTCTGCCGCCGGGGGGTTCATGTCACGTACGAGTTTGTACCGCTGTGGACAAAATGACGTTGGTTGGGGAAGAAGAGGCTGAAGTGTCTCGGAGCTCGGTAGATGGTGTCACCCTGGCCACAGAGCTACAACCCTCTGTATATATTGTAAATACATATATTTTCTCCCCGTAACAATATGATCCCGCCTGAAAATATCAAAATCTTGGAGGATACGTTAAGTTCTGTGTTATCGATGGTTGAATTCAGCCATGTTTCTGTTAGTACTAAAAGCTTACGATCTGAAGAATCAATGATGCTACGAAGTGTTTCGCGCTTGGGCAGCAAGCTTCTTACGTTAGTATAAATAAATGATACAGGGATGCTATTTGGCTTTGCAGTAGTGCGCGATGGTAGCTGTGAAGTTGATATGACTCTGTTTGTAGCGTTATCGCACTTGTAAGCTCTGTTTTCCATGATTAGTTTATCCTACCGAAGTTTAAAAGGTTTCTGCTGGGACTTGCCGAACTCTATTAGTTGTTTACCTGCATACCGAGTGTTAGATGAGTAGTCTTCTGATATGCTATGGTTGGACCCTCTGGTTGTTTAGCATTTGAAAGAATATTTTGTTTCACTTTGAAATGTGGTGACTTGACAATTATAGGTCTATTTCTATTAGTGTTGCAGTATTAGTCTTGTACGCTCGACATCTAAGGGGCCCAACTTGATATTATGTATTGCAAAGTTCCGCAAACTTGCTTTCCGATTCTTGCCATGTTTCCCGCTCACTGTCAGCTAAGCCAACATAAGGTTAGACCGACGAAGTGGGTATCACTTCTGGCTTGGGCCAGAAGTGATGCCCACTTTTCAACCCACTTGCCCTTGCCCACTTCTCAAACACAAAATTATATAAGATCAGCTTCCCTCCAGCCTCCCGTCTCCCTCCCATGGTCGCACCCGCAATGAGGCGCGCTACAAAAGGGTTCAGGATATGGCAATGGAACTGTAGAAGTTACAAAAACAAAAAGTCAGTTTTGCAGCACTATTTAAAATACAAAGATAAACCGGACGTCATAATTCTGCAGGAAACACGTGGGGTCCCAAAGCTGGAAGGATACAGATCGTTTGGCTATGCCGAAGGGGAGACCAGGCATTAACCACCCTGGTAAAAAGAAACATAGTGTGCGTGCAACACAATACAGGCATCGCGCACATAGAAAACGTTCTATTGGAACTCATCCCACAAAAGAAGACAGGACCTAGCTTATTTATTCTGAACATTTATAGCCATCCCACTAAACATAAGCACAAGTTCAAGAGCCTATTCCAGAAAACACTCAATCTAGCTGGAGAAAATCCGGTAGTCATAGTAGGATATTTTAATGCCCCATACACTGCGTGGGCATATCTATATTCCAGACGAAATGGAACGGCCTTATGGAATGACTCGCAAGAATTAGGCCTCACGCTAGTCACAGACCCCGGTACTCCAACCAGAGTAGGCACGGTGTTAAACAGGGACACAACCCCAGACCTAACATTTACCAGGAATATTGAAAAGGTGACGGGGCGCCACACACTAGAAGATTTGGGTAGCGACCACCGCATATCGGAGTTACTGGTCAAAGAAGGGCCGAATAGACCCAAGGAACGACAGATCAAATTAATAGACTGGGAACTACTTCGTAGATCGCGAGAGGTTACACACCAACGATCCATCACAGACATAGAACAATGGTCTAAAGAGCTCAGCAATGATTTCAAAGCTGCCGCAAAATAGCACCACCTCAATCTAACTTGGAGAAATGCGACAGCAGACTTCTCCACATGTGGAAAGCTAAGCATTCGCTGCAAAATAGACTTAAAGGTCAGAAGCATAACCGAAAATTTAGAAAGCGCGTAGCACTCCTCAACAAAGAAATAAAAGGATATGCTGCGCAATTGAGCAGGCAACAATGGGACGAAATATGTAATTCCATGGACGGACAATTAAGGTCTGGCAAAACCTGGCACATGCTTAGGTTCCTGCTGCACCCTGAGAATAACAAGAAAACCACAGACAAGCCATTAAGTTAACACATGTCTATGAGGACAAAGAAGAGGAATTTATCAAAGAATTAGAGCAGAAATACATAACACAGGCACCCCTTTGCAACCATCCTAGCTACAAGGGGAATATCAACGCAAAATTAGACGAGGAATTCACGGAGGCAGAAATCCGCGTGGTCCTACGAAAGTTTAACACCAAATCAGCCCTAGGCCCAGACGGTATAACAAACAAAACTCTCAGGAACCTCGATGATGGATTGATCACAAACCTAACGGAATATATAAACGAGTGCTGGATAAAGGGAGAAGTACCAGCTCAATGGAAGAAAGCGACGATAACGCTTATTCCAAAGCCTGGTAAATAGCTTGAGTTCGACAACCTGAGACCAATCTCCCTAACATCCTGCGTCGGAAAATTATTGGAACATGTAATTTTAAACAGAGTAGATAACTTCTTAGAGGATAATAACATATACCCAGATACAGTGATAGGATTTCGCAAAAATCTTTCGACACAAGATGCAATGCTTCAACTTAAGCACCAGATTTTCGGCTATAAGACGCGCTCTGACAGGGCCATCTTGGGCCTTGATCTTAAAAAGGCTTTTCATAATGCAAACCACACAACCACATTCGATAACATCGAGCGATTAGGACTAGGGCAATGGACGTATAGCTATATCAAGAGCTTCCTATCAGATAGGAAAGCAGTCTTCCCCGTCGGCGGACTCACGTCACCCGAAATCGACATCAGGGGGGGGGGGGGGGGCGGCACGCCACAAGGCTCTGTCATCTCCCCGATGCTGTTCAATCTCGTCTTGATGGGCCTCCCCAAACAAATAAATCACCTAGAGTCCCTCAATCACACAATATATGCGGACGATATTATTATCTGGGTCTGTGATGGTAGCGACGGATCAATAGAACAACGACTCCAGACTGCATTAAACACTATAGAGAAACACCTCAGAGGAACAGGCCTCACATGCTCTGCAGAGAAGTCCGAACTTCTCTTATACCGCCCCACACTTAGGGGCAGCCCTCCCAAAGGATACGACAGAAACCAGGCTCATGAGGAAATCAAGCTACACACCACGAATGGGCGGAATATCTCAATAGTCAATCAGCTCAAGGTACTGGGTCTAATAATCGAGAACAAAGGTACAAACGGGGACACCATAAGTAAGTTAGGCACAAATGTAACGAGTACCATGAGATTAATCAAACGAATTACTAACAAGCACCAGGGTATGAAGGAATGAAGTATCATACGGCTCATAAATCATTCATAATCAGTCAGATCATATACATAGCAGCCTTCCACAATTAGTTTGCAGCTGAAAAGACCAAAATTAACAACCTCATAAGGGAAATACAAACTAGCACTAGGGATTCCAATCAATACCAGCACAGATCTCTTCCTAAAGTTAGGACTCCACAACACACTGGACGAACTCATAGAAGCGCAACAAACAACCCAGGTGGAACGACTAACCAAAACCAAAACAGGACGGCATGTACTACGCAAGCTAGGAATGAATTACCACAATCAATACGGGGAAAAGAGGACGGAAACGAGAGAAATTCGCGACAAAGTCCTAGTAATAAATATACCCAAGAACATGCATCCAGTTTACAACCAGGGCAGACGCACAAGTAGAGCAGAGAAAATGATCCGAAGCTACGGCTCAGACGACAGAGCAGCCTTCGTAGACGCGGCTGAATAACCACCCAGAAATAGCTACGTGGCAGTAGCCATAGATTACACCCAAAAGCCCCTTGCAAGCGTGTCAGTTAATACCAAACATTCCGAAACAGCAGAGGAGGTCACTAGCATTGGTCTCCACAAATGCTCAATAGATAATTTGCGACTCTCAGGCGGCCATTAGAAACTTTGCTAAGGGTAGGATCTCTCCTGAGGCGTGGCACATCACCATATTCAACAAAGCAAAATTCTCTAACGCAGAGAAGAACGGTAGGCAATTGCTCTGGTTCCCAGCGCATACGACTCCAGGCATTCACGCAATCAACCCCAACGAGGTAGCACAACGCGAAGCTCGAGGTCTTACTCGCCGAGCAGAGCAAGGAGTGACTTCCATTGGCCAGGGGAACGTGGAGGAGGAGATCTGGAGAGAAAAAGGCAGATTAACAAGATTTAGCTATATTGCTGATTTCTATCAAAATCAGAGACGAATATTACCACCCACTCACACTAAACTGAACAGAACTGAGTCCGTTGCTTGGAGGCGATTACAAACAGAAACCTATGTGAGTCCCGTGCAGTTAAACACTTTCTACCCCGAGATATATGCAAGCTGTGCAAGTCTGCTGGAGCCAGCCTTCAACACATGTTGTGGAGATGTAAAATATATCAAGAAAAAATGGCAATCTCCCCGAAAAATCTACGGGCGCGGTACATGGTCGGCCATGCTGCTCAACTCAGAACTCCTAGACCAACATTGGGCCGTCCAGCGAGCCATGGATGCCGTGCGGGAGCAACAGCTCCGAGTGGCCATCTAGGCGGCCCCAGGCCCGGGCCTCCCAATCTCCGGATTTAAAATAAAGTTATGTCACACTTAAGGCTGCTTACGTGTGGGAATGCGAAAGCATTATAATCGCTTAGGTGGAATATTTTCGATTTATGTTTTCGACATAGATTTAAGTTCTTTCTACTAAATCTCTGTGTGTATACGCTGTCCACAGACCGGAAAGATTCGGCCAATCTTGCTGCAGAACGACGAATTCTCTTGCTTCGTTTCTCGAGACGTGCTTCCGTGGGCGACCACGTTTCGCAGCTGCTGCTGAGGTAGACGCATCCCAGTAGACACATCACTGGTGAAATAAGAAGAGCAAGTGACGCGTGGGAGGCAGCGACATGACGTGTACAATGACGCAGGCACTAGGCACAGCTTCAGTGAAGGATAACCGTGGAGCCACCGTGGCTTCGGTGAAGCGTGCTCGTCGCGCACCCCGGAGGCATGTGTTCTAATGCAACCCAGACAGAAATACGCCAAATTTTCTTTACATTTCCAATTATTGACTTTGTTTTCAGAAGCCTGGCTGACAAGTTTGACGTCATTCCGACCATTTTTCATGTGTGTTACTGTTCCCGCCCTGTGATCTCCAAATACCCCTGTCTTGCGCTAGCTGATTCGAACTTGCGCCTGTAAATTTCATCGCCCCACATAGTTTTCTGCTGTCCTCGACTGCGCTTCCCTTCTATTGGTATCCCCTCTGTAACTCTAATGCTCCACCGGTTATCCATCCTACGCATTACATGGCCTGCCCATCTCCATTTTTTCCGCCTAATGTCAACTAGAATATCAGCTATTCACGTTTGTTCTCTAATCCACACCGCTGTCTTTCTGTCGCTTAACATTAGGCCTAACATTTTTTGTTTCATCGCTCTCCGTGCGGTCCTCAACTTGTCCTCCAGCTTCTCTGTTAACCTCCAAGTTTCTGCTCCATATGTTAGCACCGGTAGAATGCAATGATTCGACAGATTGCATTCTACCACATTGCATTCTATCACAGGGAGAGGCTTTCGTCCTGCCGTGGACATAAATATTGGCTGATGATGATGGTGACTTTTCGCGCCGTCGATCATTTTTGGTACCATCTTTCGGTCGCGCTGTCCGGGACAACGCCATATTTTCGCGTAATGGGGCATATCATGCTTGCGCATTAAAAAAAATCAAGTGAGGCATGAACACGTTCGCCGCCCTGTTTCTTTGCAAGCTAGTCACATGCTGCTTTCTCTCTTCGTGGTCACGAATACTCCACTGCGGCTCATTCATGTGCATGAAAATCAAAGCACACGGAAACAGTCAATGTTTCGGCCAGTCTTGTTTATTTGACATCACGTAACAATCGCTGCGCAAGTTACATAGTCGACAGGCGCCCCTTAACGCTCTCCTGCTTACCTTTCTTTCGTATCCAAAACGCAGCTCGGTGTACTGGTTGATCTCCGAGGGCTTTCCGAGGTCCGAGACCAAAAATAAGGTCACCTAATGGTGTTAAACGGCACTGTGATGATTTTGCCACAGGTCCGCAGCGCGGGAAGGCAAGACGCCGATTACAGCTTAATTCACGACAGCAAATACCCACCCGAGGAAGATGGCCGGTCACGAAGTCTTTTCTATTTAGAGCCGCTATCCTACATAGACGTTTCTTAGGCGCCGCAAGAACCTTGTTTGTAGAGCCGCATGCACTTCACACAAGCACAAAATTGTGTCTCCGTGATCGTCGATCGTAAGGCTCCTTTATGAGCAGCTTCCTCCTTTGTTAGTTATTGGTGCAGCCAAAAGTGGCACAGAGCCACACGGAGGAATAGCCTTTGCACATCCCGCTCAGAAGATGCTGCAATAACACCTCTAAAAACAGAAAAATGTAGGAGCCCACACAGCAAATGCAGCCTCTTTCTACTGTCTCTCGCAATCCACACCAGAAGGCAGCACCTGGTGTCGCCTTAGCTTCGCGCCGAACACTCGCGCAACGAGGCTATAACAATCTGGTCTAAATACGGCTGGTACTGAGCTGCTGACCAACCGACCTGAGTCGTGGTAAATACGACTCAGGTCGTTATCGGTTTTGGCGCAGAGTTACGAATTCATTAGCGTCGTGCTTCTATTTATTGTGAAAACTATTCAAAGTAAATATACAAGGAAACTTCAATCGAAACAAGTTTGATATATGCCGCAAATAAACTTTGCTGTATTAAAATTTCTCGAAATGATTACTACTATATGTGGTGCGCTTTTAAAATTGACGTGCAGTTGTTGCAACTAGTTGGACAAAACGAACATGTCTTCACGAAATGCATAATATGCTGCTCTCTCACCAAAGCGCATACAAATATTTATAGCACCCGTTCTAGCGGTCCCTTTTGAACGTGTATGTCATCATCATCATCACAGTATATTTATGTCCACTGCAGGATGAAGGCCTCTCCCTCTGATATCCAATTACCCCTGTCTTGCGCTCGCTGATTCCTACTTGCGCCTGCAAATTTCCTAACTTCATCACCCCACCTAGTTTTCTGCCGTCCTCGACTGTGCTTACCTTCTCTTGGTATCCACTCTGTAACTCTAATGTTCCACCGGTTATCCATCCTACGCATTACCTGGCCTGCCCAGCTTCATTTTTTTCCTCTTAATGTCAACTAGAATATCGGCTATCCGCGTTTGCTCTTTGACGCACACCGCTCTCTTCCTATCTCTTAAAATTAGGCCTAACATTTTTCTTTCGATCGCTCACTTGTGCATTCCTTTCTATTCATTTCCTCTGTTCTTCAACTCATTTCTCCTACTTGCCTTCATAACGTGTGTATTAAATGTCTCGCTCTGCTCTTTGAAACCAGCGGCTTCCTCCTTTGATTCGGTCCTCTGAGGCTCTGCCTTAGAGACCTGCTTTGAAACAAGAACCTGCACATCACAAATTGGCGTCCGCTGGACAGGACGAAGACATTTGTTTGTTTGTTTTTTCTTTTTTGGTTGTTAGTTGAAGAGCGTAGCACCATGGCTAGCCCACGAGAGTTATTGGCTTTAGCGGAGCGCATGGGGCTTGAAGGAGCAGAGTTAAAGGCGTGCTACAACGAACACGAGGCGCGAGCGCGAGAGGAAAGAGCTGCGGAACCAGAGGCAAGAAAGCAGCAAATCGAACACGAACAGCGTGTGCAGCAGCTTCGTATCAAGGTAGCGGAGGCAGAAAGGGCACGAGCACTGAGAAATTCGCGAGCTGAAGTCGCATGCAAGCTCGATTGAGCGAGCGTTTGACACGCGCTCCAGACACGACGTTTTGAAATCTCTCTCCAGTGGCTGCCTCGAGCGCCGTCGCAGTCATTCGTTAGAGTTAGACGCGCAGCGAGAAAGTGAGAATGAAAGTCTGGCGGGCTGCAAAAAGGGTAGTATCGGTCCTAAGATGGATCACAGTGAAAACATAGAAGATTTAAAGAAGGCGCAGGCAGCCATAAATGAGATCGAGGCACGCATGCGCACCCGTGCTAGCAACAGCACGTCACATAAAGAGGCAAAGGTAACTCCAAAAAGCCCGACGCACTGGGCAACAGGGCGCATAGGCAGTGACCTCGAGGAGGATGAGGTGGGCAATGAGACGCTCGCACATTCTCCCTGTGTACCGCCCTCTGCGGTGACGAGTGGCCTCACGAAGTTTGAGGACCATTCAGACATCTTACCTCGAGAAAGGGTAAGCATAGCCGCCCCTAGAGCAGGGACAAGGGGACGTGAAAGTTCCGTATCGGTGGAGATGTGCTTTCGAGCCTCTGGGAGGCGAAGCACTTTTGACAAGGAGCAATCCGCTCCTCTCCTTAGCTCCAATTAGAGAGGAATATATGGTCGTTCAGACTATGGATTTGAAAAATGTGAGACAAACTCTGGACTAGCCAGGTCTTTAGATAGATCTATAGCGGGAACAAGTGTCCCGGTCTTGTTTCAGGACCAATTGTAGACCTCATTTCAAGCGAAAGTCAGGGCTACTTTAGGTATTCTTAAACACAGTTCAGCTGGTAACAATGACCAGCTCGAGGCCAATAAGCCAGCAAGGCGTATAAATCAGGTCGTCCAAAAGAACAGACGTTCGCAGTCGCGAAATCACTTCTTAGTGCAACTGGCACCACAGCCGTCGTTTCCAAAACGGAAGAGACGTGCTGTTCGCCTTGTGTGGGTGAGGGTGACCTGAGGGGATGATAGATCCCCGATTGGATTTTTTGGATACCTGACCCTGAACTGAATAAGATTGTTTTAAGTGTGTTGAGCTTTTGTTTGAGGCTGTGCTTTCGGAACTGATGAGTGTTGTGCGTTACATGCCAGGCTTTGAACCTTCTTTAATACTGGAGGACTTTATTTCCATTTTGAACTTTTAACTCACCACTATAACCATTTGTGATAAATGTGGTGCCGCGTTTGCTCAATGAACTTTTCCTGCAACTGACAGTGCAATCTCTTGAACGCACGATGTGTGGGGTGGGTAGAAAATGTGTGAATTGCGCCGCGCAGTAGCCACAGTTTTTCCTCTGAACAAACGTTTCCCAAAAAGGGGCTCTTGTGGTGTGTGAAGTGCGCGACACAGTGCGGTGGATTAACACGGTGATATGTGTGGTGCGCGACGTGGTGCGGTAGTTGGAGACGACAAGAAGCAGACGACATGTAGTGCGTGCCAAGGCGAATTCCATGCTGATGAAAGACGACAACGTCGAAGTGCACGTGGACACGCGGCCCAAGAATAGAAATCAAAAGAAAAAGCCAATCCAATCACAAAAGAACACGCAGCCTCGAGCATCCAATGAGGAAACGACAAGTCGGCCAGAGCGATAGAAAAACGAGCCGGGCTGGCAGAAGAGGAAGAGTTCCAGAAGCGGCACCAGGAGAAGGTCGGCCACCGGATCGCGGGTTGAAGACGGCCGTCTGGTTCCGGACCCGAGCCACCAGGACTTCAGCCTGCCGGGGCCTCCTGCCGACCCATTCCTGGGCGTCGCTATTCCACGCGTTTGGGAACTGCTGCCCGAGGCCGGCGAGCGTCTGCGCCCGTGGGCAGAACGAGAGCTGTCGGGCTACAGGCCCGAGTTCCACAACCATGCTGCCCGGCCAGAACGCCGCCGCCGTCTGCCCGTGCTGCCGAGCCGCCTGCCTTCCTGGGCATCGCCACTCCACTCGGTCAGAGGCTGCTAGTTGAGACCGGCGAGCTCCAGCGTCTGTAAGCAGCGATTGGGCTGTCGGGCCACGCGCATGAGTTTGCACCGAGCTGCCTGGCCACGACGCCGCCTCCAACTGCCCTTGCCGCCACACCGCCAGCGTTCCTTCTACAAGCCAGAGCTGCTGCGCTCGGGTTTCCGGCCCATCGCTCAGCGACGCCGAAACGTTGGTGAGACGAACGCCCTTATTTCGTCGCCTTACCACCGCACTTCCACATCGAACTGTTACGCGCACCGTCACCTACGACTAGCCCTAGCTCTGTGTGTTGTCTAACTTGGATTTCACTTGTGCCTTCCTTTCTATTCATTTACTCTGCTCTTCAGTTCATTTCTTCTATTTGCCTTCATAACGTGCGTATTAAATGTCTCGTTCTGCTCTTTGAAACCAGCGGCTTCATCCTTTGATTCGGTCCTCTGAGGCTCTGCCTTAGAGACCTGCTTTGAAACAAGAACCTGTACATCAGAGTGACAGCTGGTGGAAAAGCGGCCATGTACAAACCCGCCTTACTGCAAGTGACCTTCTGGAACCAAAATATATCCATGGTTTGGGAAGCGTTGTCTCTTTCTTAGTCACGCGTGTTTTTTTGCGGTAACTTCCGAAATCATGAATCACCAACTGGCCTACACCCACACTTTGTTAAAACATATATATCCTTGGACTGACCTATTCATCTGTCTGAAACTAGCACTCACTAAATTTGCGCAGCCGCTAAGTGTAGACACACGCTTTCGTGTTACCGCCGCGGTAGCTTAGTGACTGTAGCATCTCGCTGCTGAGCTCAAGGTCGCGGGTTGGATATGACCAAAATGTAACAAGGCTCGTGTACTCAGATTGAGGAGATCCATTAACAACCAAAGGTGGTCAAAATTAACCTGGATTGTCCTCCTACGGTGTACTTCTTAATTCGATCGTGGAACGGTAAATGGTTGAATTTATTTTTAACGCTATTTTACGTTCTCAATTCAAGTGATTAAATGCCTTGGATCGTGTATGTATGCTTACTTACCACTTGTAACTCAAGCGTATCACTATAATTTACGTTTGCTTCATCTCTTTTGTTTGTGAAATACTTACATACTGTTTGTGAAATAAGACGCTACGATTGGAAACGCAGCGCAACTAGACAGGTGCGGCTAACGGAAATCTGTACCTTTATGGCTGGTAAAATGACAGACCGAAGGAACGGAAATGTATGTACGGGTTATTTGAGTGCAGTCTGTATGAATGGTGACACAGACTGCACCGAATAATCTGTTCTATACTTATATGTGGATAACGATCAACATAAATATTTTCTAGACGTCTTAGCAAGATGTAAACTGAAAACAACTTAACAAGACGGCTTTTAGAATTTTGTATCAGCGTGTCCTCCAGACGTGTATAAAAAGAGATTTTGTCGCCGTCTTGAATAGTTGTACATGTTTTAGTGTATTCTGACTGGTTCAAGACATCTACAAGGCGTCTTGTGCTCACTGGGATTGGAGTGTAAATATTTATCCTAAGTACGGCATACGTACATGGCAGACTTGGAATGCAATGTCACTTTCAAGCAACGAGTAAAGCTTTGCACAGTTCGCAGCACAGCTAGGTCAGCTTCATGTGTGCATATTTAACTGGTTTGTGTGTTCTTGGAATACGTGCCTGACACGCCAGCCTAGTGTGCGGTTAACATGGCTTAGCTGAATTTATTTTAAATCAGTTGTTATGGCTCACTAAGAGTTGCGCCTGACATTATTCTGTCGAGAACAGTTCCGGCAGATGGATCATCCACTGTTTTGACTAACAATTGTTCTTTCAGAGCGAAAGCGCTACTACGTCATGTCTCGCAAGGAACACCATGCTCTACCTCTACTCCCCGCCACCGTAACCTGGGATACTTCTCCAGAAACAGCGCAATACCCAGGGTATGTGATGTTGCATTCATTGCCAAGGTAAATAAAAACGCCTCTCATGTGGCGCCTCATTAAAAAGTTCACATTATCAGTGAAACGCTAGCTTGTGCACAAGGCCCAATAGATACCGTAATAACTCACAACACCTTATGCCGGCATTAAGTCCACACTGCTAGCCAACATACGTGTACAAAGATCTATCTAGAGAGAGGAAGTGAGAACGGAAAGGCAGGAATGTTAACCAGAGGCGACTTTCCGGTTTGCTACCCTGCACTCTGAAGTCCACTTGATCATACGGGAAGTGTAATTCCCATTCGCTTGCCGACCACCCTTTGGCAACCGGTGAGTCAAGAACTTGCTGTACTTGGCACCAGTGAGCGTCACACAGAATCCGTCAATGAAAGTGTTCCCAGTTCTGTTATTGCTTGTTTACGTTCAGACTGCATATTTACGTGGACGATAGAAAACTTGGGAGGATGCTTAAGCGTAATGACATCGCGTCGCAATGACCTTGAGCCGCCGGAGCACGAGGCCCTGGAGCGCAAATGTTGCAGGATGACGTCACGCCACTTGATCTGCTGCGGAGAGGTGTCGCAGCTGCGCTCGCTCGGAGCCTCGCCGCTGCGGTGCCACGTGACCAGGCGAGGGTTTAACGACGGCTTTGCCGGCACTTGGTCGCTCAGTCTCGCCATGGATGGCACGCCGGCTCAGCCATCTGTACGTGCACTTTAGCGCAAGCGACAGGCTCAATACAGTCATCCAATAGATATAGCTAGACTGCAGGCTGCGAAATATCAAGCAAAAGCAAAGTTGACTGCGGAAGCACCGGAGCAAAGGGAGGACAATTGGCATGTTATAGGGAAGCTTACCAAGCGCGGAAGCATGCATTAATGAAGCACTGTGTGCATAGTCTTTGAAAAACCAAGCCAAGCAGACATTTCACTTGTGATAACTAGGTTTAAAAGAGTTTTCTTCAGCTCTTTCTCTTTTTTCGTCCGTTGGTAGCAGCTTTGGACATCACTTCCTCGTAGTCATGACCGTTTTTACACCGTAATCCAATTTGAGTAACGTAATATGCTGCAGTACTCTTCAAGGCGTTGTAGAGTTTGCTTTTATTGTGATTGTGCATTATTTGAGCACACCAACAAGAGAAACACGCGTTAGGTTGCCGCTGTACCAGCTGTAGAAATAGTGACTAATACTTCTAGGTCTCTATGCAAAATCAAGTTTAACGCGGGAGACTTAAAATTGTGTCGCAAACAATCCGGTTTCGGCACTGACCATCTTTTCGCGAAAAATCATTCTGAACGACAATCACGCAGGCGCTCCGCAGAGGCTTTAGTGAATAATTGAATTCCTCAAAGAAAAATACGTCAGAAAATCGTAAAGTACGACCTATACATGACCTACAGACATCAAAGCGTCGGGTTGTAATTTGAATATACGAGAAAACATAAGTCTGTTGCACGGAAACTCAAACGCAAACCCATTTTCCAGCGTTTCTACTATTCATGGAGTGGCGCCCCCCTACTCCTTTCCTTGCAAGAACACAATCCAGACGGCGCTCGCCATCTCTCCATCTTAGGGAGCCTACATGCAAGCGCTGTTTTGACAGAGCTTGCATGTACGCTCCCTACGCCATCTGTAGATGGTGAATAAAAAAAGCTGCAGTTCTTCTCTCACTTAAGTTGGTCATATATTGTCTTACAGTCTTTGGAAAGTTATTCCTCGGAATTTTGAGAATGATAGCTGACAAACAAATGTCATAAAACAAAACATCGACAGCGCATGTCTTTTATGTTAAATGTTTACAGACTAAAATATCAAAAGTGCGGAACACCAACAGATGAGTCCTGGCAATAGGCCACGCTTTTACCAGAAAGCTCGCCTTCGTGCATAGCGTTTCCCGGTAAACATTACTGTTACATAAGCTACAGTTGCCGAGAAGCATGCGAGGTCAGATATCTTTCAATGCTATCGCGTTCCACTCCTAAAGGTTACGCTTAAGCATCCTCCAAAATTTTCTACCGTGCACTTACATATGCAGTCTGAACGTAAAGAAGCAATAACAGAACTGGGAATATTTTGATTGACGGATTGCTCGCGACGTCACTGGTGCAAAGAACAGTGAGTTCTTGACTCACTGGTTGCCCAAGGGCGGTCGGCAAGTGAAGGGGCATTACACATCCCGTATGATAATGTGAATTGGAGGGTAGCAAACCGGAAGAGTGGAGATAAAGAGTGGAGGGTAGCAAACCATAAACTCGCCTCTGGTTAACCTCCCTGCTTTTCCTTTCTCGCTTCCTCTCTCTAAATATATCTTTGTACAAGTATATTGGCTAACAGTGTGGACTTGTTGCTGGCATAAGGTTTTGTGGGTTATTACAGTATCTATTGGGCCATGCGCACAAGCTAGCGTTTCACTGAAAATGTGGACTTTTTAAAGAGTCGCCACATGAGAGGAACTTTTCTTTAATATGGCAATGAATGCAACATCACATGCCTTGGATATTGCGCTGTTTGCGGTGAAGTAACCCAGGCTACAGTGGCGGGGAGTAGAGGTACATCATAGTGTTCCTTTATTGAAGGTTCACAGTTCGAATCTACAAAATGAAACGCTGTACCTTCGTGTTCTCTATGGTCTTTCGTGCCCCGTTTGGAATAAACATTACATTATAAAATACCACTAAGCCCATAGGCCTGTTCTCTCGATTATAATAGGCAACATTTCTGGCACCATCTATTGCATTGGTTTTATTCGCAGCCATGTCTTGCAGGGTACCTAAAATATTTCTTTCTTCAGGTGAAATGTGTAACGGTAAATTCCAGAGTAACTGGTAGCTGGTGAGGCAGGATGCCTGTAAGAAGGGTAATAATATACACTTTTCGAGTAAACGAAATACACTCATAATGAAGAATATTAAAAGTTCCCCATTCGCTTTTAAGGGAAAACGTTATTCGTGAATTTACAGACGAACTATAAAAATTGTTGCTAATATAGTTGCATGACATTTTGGTGCCATGGAATTAAATTACAGACTTCTGTACTTTTAGTTAGGTTCCTGTAAATAGAACGGCGATTGTTGCGGTGCCGCGGAGTGAAAAAAAAACAGACATCGGTATTTTTTAAAGAAAATTACGCGAAATATGGTGGCGTGTCATTGCATGGCGTGGAATAAAATTACGGTTGTCTATATAATTTACGGGAATAATTTGGCAGCTGATGTGGTCGGGAAAAGCCCAGTAAAAGGAAACGCAAATTTTTTCCAGTACATGCCTCTAACCGTTGCGGTTGTATGAATAACTTCTCTGCTTTTTTATTGCTTGGGTACTTCATACACATTCTGGACGCTCTCTGCCTATGTTTGCAGTGCAGGCCACGTGCACAATCCCCTCCAATCCTGTCCAGGCGTGTCGTCTCCATTCCTATTGCTGATATGAACGCAAGTCGCCCAGGGTTACCCCCGGGAAAACGCATGCGAGGGATGCATACGGGGTATTGATGCAAAACTATAGGTAAACCGACTATCGATAGCATCGATAGTTTTTTTGAAGCTATGAATAGCGTAAAAGGACTATCGATAGTATTACTATCGAGAAACTATCGATAGTATTATCGATAGTACTATCGATAATGCAATCGATATTGTTACTATTGATAGTACAATCGGCGTTACTGTCGACAGTATCATCGGTAGTCCTTGTACGTCCTTGTATGTAGGTATGCACATTCGTGAGCAGACTTGTTTAGAGCGCTGGAGTGATGCGCTGCGGAACATGTAATAGTGCGCAGCTGTTGTGTCAAGGGCAACGTGCTCGTTCCTTGCTTTTATGTCTATGCAGTTTCGATTCAGTTCAAGCACAGACCTTGAAACAGAGCAAGCACACGTGCTGAAGTAATAATTCCACTCGAATTCAGCTCAGAAGCAGGTGCGCCAAACGTTGCACCTCGGGTCGACGTTTCCAGCACAAGGACATTTGCGACACTAACATTTTATCCAGCAGCTGTACGTAGGGTACATCTGCAGGGCTCGGGGACGGGTAGACTGTGATAACGAAGAGTCCTGTCATAGTTACCACCCCTACCATATACCACTAACACGGGGAATCAAGTTTACACTGCAATGAGTTCCGTGGTTGGTTTCATACTATCGGTAGTGCTATCGATAGTTTTTTTACCATCAATAGTTCAATAGTGACTCTACTATTGATGGTAACGATGGTACTATCGATAGTTCTGCATCACTAATACGGGGGCAGAGGTAAACAGCTTCGCTGTAATAACATGCAAATCTCCCATTTGGTACCGCGAGGATGCAGTCTATAAATAGCTCGAAAGTTGCGGGGGCATTACATGACGCAAAAGGCCAGACGGAAAGCTCAGAGTTCGTCAGGAATAACGAAAGCGGTTTTTTTTTCTGTCAGACAAGTGCATCGGTATCTTCCAGTACTCGGAGCGCAGGTCAACGGAATAAAAGAACGAGGTGGAGTAAAGGCAGTCAGCAGCATCGTCAATGCGTGGTACGGGTTACACGTCTTTCTTTGTCATGGCATTCAGGCGGTGGTAGTCACCACAAAACATCCATGAGTTGTCTTTCTTTTTTACTAGTACAACAGGAGCTGCCCAAGGTTTCCAATACTCCTGTTGCGGAATATAAAATATTTTACATAAAAGTGTTTTTCCGAGCATGAAAGAAGCCCACGAATACACGCAAAATTGCCGTGCGACTGGCCGCTTAAGCACTTTGCGTATATTTACTGGCCTCTCACACGCGCGGGAAAACACTTTTATGCAGCCCGCATTGAGAAACGGAATGCTGTATTGGTTCTGTCGAGCTACGTAGCATTTGCATATTTTAAACTTTGGCCCAAGCTAAGACAAATACCCTGTATTTTTAGCAGTGCTAAAACTGCACTTTTCTTAAAATACTGCTGAGCTATGGGGTGTCACATTGATGTCACGTTGATGTAGTCCTTGCATATGATAAGACAGGGGGAAATTTAAATACAGGCGCTTCTGTATTGCAGACCTGGGTCACCCTCGGCTTAAAAGCATGCTCTTAGCCTGTAATAAATCGCATTGTAAATCTGCTTGCAAAACCGTTAGGCCAGTTTTTCAGTAGGCTTAACACTGCGAATTGAACACTAAATCAAGAGAACGAAATTGTTTCTGGCAAAAAACATTTTTCTAGGTGAAGCATTTAGTTGTAATGAAACATTTGTGCAAATATACAACCATTTGTAGCCTGAAAACATCAGGAACTACTTATAAAGTATCGAAAATACAAACTGCCTCCAGTTTGACACCATAACAAATATGAATACTGACATATGTAATGTCTGTCTGGCGCTAATGTAAAACACATTTCTCAATAGAAATAAATAGCAAAAAAGCAAGTAAATGAGCAAATAAATACACAAATAAATAAATGTACAAGCAGGCTGACATAGCACCAAACAAGAAAACCAAAAATACTTGCTTTTTTTATTAGGCAGCCAGTGACAGTAACCATGGCTCGAGTCGCATGAGCCCTCTGCAGACACGGACATACGGGGTGGTCATTTTTAAGTTATACGGAATTTTTCAAGATTGGATGTTGCAGATAACATAATTCTAGTCCTTCAGCTTGATTATTCAGACAGGCAGACTACATCCACGTGAAATCAACAGACATATTCTATAATTTACCAATTTTTAAATTAAATAACTTATTACTTCTATTGCAATTGACTTTTAGTCGGTGAGTTTACAAGGTGTATGCACTTCGAATGAATTTACGGAAGGACACCAATTTCATGACATATATACGCCATCAAACTGGCCGTAAAATGCACTGTTGTTCAACTTACTTCCTTGTAAATGCTGTTGTACGCATTGATGTACTTAAGTCCTTGCATTTTGTCTCACTTTTCTAGAAATATCTTCAAAGTGATATCTTCAAAGAAATATCTTCAAACCAAGAAGCAATGCCAACTGCCATCAGCAGCAAGATCATCAGCCGAGAGCCAGGCAACCAAAGAGACGTGGTCCAGCACGTGCTTAGCATCCTGGAACGCCGGCGGCCGAAAGCGGCGCCCCGACGGGTTTGACGCGAGTAGGTTGCTGCTCCGGGGACGTTCGAGCACGCTAGTGTCTCGCTTTAATTCCCCTACCCCTTCCCCCCTTTATGCCGGATCGACAATAAAGTTGTTTCACTCACTCAAAGTGATGTTATCCTCACCGGCTACAATTTGTAAATTGGAATATGCGCTGTAAAGTACGTGGATTAGAAAACTTGAGAGAATTAGTTGACTGGTGCAGTTTAAATTTCTTGTGTTAGTGATCTCTCCCACTTCGAATAATCCAGCTCAAGAACAATAATTATGCTACCTGCCACAGGCAGTCTTTAGACTTTCTGTAAAACAAAAAAATGATCACTAAGTAAAGATTTTATTTATAGGTTGAATGGTGTGTGCCAATTTCACTAAACATTGTCTACCTCTCAAATGACATGGCAGTTGCAATAAATGACACCATGGTAGTAGTTTATTGTGATGCATTGCTTGTTCAATGATCCACTTTTTGTCTGCCATGATTACTATGTTCCTGAGCAGGTCATTCCATACCAAGCGACTTATTCATTTTTACTAGCGAAGATTTTTATATAAAAACCATCGCTATTAGTGACATGCTGGAAGACTCTAAAAATTGTGTGAGTTGCTTTGAAGGCATCCGCCTGGCTCAAACAGATCCTGGATACCGCCGAACGGTTCACAAAAATCATCCAACTTGATGACGATCACCCCGCCATAGACACGCACCTACTCCACCTCTGGGAGGCCAGAAGGGCCCTACTCAAGAGATGGAAGAGGCAGAAACTCAACACGCAACTCAGGAAAAGAATCGCCCTATTGACAGAACAGTCGCAGGAATATGCTGAACAGTGAGCCAGAAACAACTGGGACGCCTTCTGCGATAAGCTTCAGGGCACGCTCAGTACCAAGAAAACGTGGCACCTGCTGCGCGCTCTCCTCGACGAAGGCCCCACGAAGACGCAGCAACGGCAACACATCCGTCAATTAGCACACAACTACAACGGCTCGGAGGAAAACCTACTCCGCGAACTATGCAACAAGCTCCGCGGTCCCTCCCAACCAGCGACAACCCCGCCACTCAAAGAATATGAAGGCAGACCCAACGCTGACTTGGACCGGCCCTTCACACCAGCAGAGCTCCAAGCAGCCATCTCCAAGCTCACGAGAAACACGAGTCCAGGAAAGGACAGGATAGTGAACAAGCACCTACGACAGCTGCCCCAACAGGCCTTGACGGCTCTCCTCCGGTATTACAACGAGTGCTGGGACAAAGGACAGCTGCCGGCCGCGTGGAAGCACTCGGAAGTGCTCATAATACCAAAGCCCAACAAGCCCACAGCTCTCGAGAACCTGAGACCAATCTCTCTCACTTCGTGCGTTGGTAAGCTGTTTGAGCATATGGTCCACGACCGGCTCACATTGCACCTCGAAGACAATGGGCACTATCCAGACCCCCTCTTCGGCTTCCGCCAGCTTCTTTCTACGCAAGACGTCTTTCTTCTCCTAAAGGATGACCTCATTGACCACCTCAGCAAGAATACCAAGTCGTGCGTCCTTGCCATCGACGTGAAGGGCGCATTTGACAATGTCAGCCACAAAGCGTACTACAAAACCTCGAGGAGACCACCTGCGGTTCAAAGACCTACGACTGTGTCCGTAACTTCCTCACCGGCCGGACGACCACGGTGGGAATATCCAACTTACGCAGTAAGTAATTCAAGCTGCCGAACAGGGGAACGCCGCAAGGCTCCGCTGTGTCGCCCCTCCTATTCAACGTGGCACTCCTCAAGCTCCCCCGGCTTCTCGAAAACATCCCAGGCCTGCGTCACGCCTTCTACGCGGACGACATCACGCTCTGGACGCGAGGAACGAGCACCGGAGAGCAAGAACGTTGCCTTCAAGAAGAGGTTGATGTTATCGAGCACTACCTTGATAGCTGCGGCCTCCACTGCGCACCTGAGAAATCGGAGCTACTCGTACTCAAGGCACGCACGAGGGGTAGACCTCCCACCTGCGAAGCTCCAGACCCCATGTGTCACGCTGAACGGGATCCAAATACCGAAGGTCGCCTCGCTTCGAGTACTAGGCTTGCACCTGCACCGAGATGAATCAGCAGTCGCCACGCTCCCACGGCTCCAACGCACAATCTCCCAACTCACACACCTCGTAAGGAATGTAGCCAATCGACGCAGTAACCTCAAGGAGCAAGACACCCTGAGAGTCGTTCAAGCTCTACTGACCAGCAGAATAACGTACGCAACCCCGTACCTGGCTCTCAAGAATTGCGAAGTCGACAAGCTCAATGTCATCATCCGCAAAGCTACGAAGCTGGCCATGGGTCTACCACCCGTGGCATCTACCACCCAACTTTTTAAAATGGGTGCTCATAACACCTGGCAAGAGCTGGTGGAAGCCCAGAAAACCAACCAACTCCATAGGCTGAAGCTCACGCCGACGGGCAGATCGGTCCTTGCGCGCCTCGGCTACGGAGAACGCTACATCTCCGACGCGGACCGCAAGGTCAAGATACCGCCATGCTTAAGAGAATCCTTGAGCATCGACAAACTACCGCGCAACATGCATCCCGAGCATCATCGGGGACGCCGGCTCGCTCGAGTCGACGCCATCTGAAAACGCCACAAGCACGATCCAGATGCTCGCTATGTAGATGCGTCCAAATACCCGGGAAAAACCGCTTACGCCCTGTGTGTGGTTGACTCGAGAGGCAAAGAATTGGCATCCGCCACAGTCAGGGTGCGGAACTCGGAGACAGCGGAAGAAGCGGCGATCGCCCTCGCCACCACCACGAGCACGAACGCGGTCGCAGTCTTCACTGACTCCCAATCCGCAGTACGCAATTACACTAGAAGGCCGAATATCGGTGGAAGCAGTCAAAATTCTGCAGAAAAGAAGCACTCCGCTCCCTTACACCTGCGTCACGTGGGTACCAGGGCACGAGGGGCTCGAGGGAAACGAAGCGGCACACGCCGCGGCCCGCGATCACGTCAACCGGGCCTCTCTCGCCGCCTCGCGAGGCCCCCGACCGCCTGGTGAAGCAGCGGAAACGGGGACAATACCCCCCACGTATAACGCCATCCTCTAACACTACCGACTAGGACGCAAGGTGTACCCGCCACCTCATCCAAAACTGACCCAAAGAGAAGAGTACCGCATTCCGAAGACTGCAGAGCAATACGTACACCCATGGGATCCTCATGCATCGCATCCACCCGACACTACACATCTGCCCGATCTGCGCGATAACTGCCCGATCTGCGCCGGGCCAGACACTCTGGCTCATTTGCTACTCGAGTGCCCGTCGCGCCCCGAAGATGCCGTTACGAAGCATACAACGTCCGAAGACGTGAACCTCCTCGCCGAGACGTGGAAGGCCAAGATCTCCACCGCGGCCCTGGACGAACAACGACGTCTTGTCGCCAGAGCCCGGGATGCTATCGCGGCCAGAGGATTCCTGGAATGAGGGACCCTCCCACCTAGAGTGATCCACAGCTCAAACGCTCGGGAACACCCCCTCGAAAAAGTTTATTTCATCCTCATCATCGTGTGAGTTACCTTTCAATTTTGTTCAGTGCCGCATAAAAAGTTATAATAAAAGAATTCACAAAACATCTGGTTTCATGCATACGGGAAAGGTACATCATTTCCATTACCAGACTGCTTTTCCTGCACTTTAAATTCAAGCTAGGTTATACCTCTTCATTCTTACTCATGTATTGGGATAGCAAACGAAACAATTTTTGCGAACTTTACTAAAATAGTTTTTATTGAAATGAACCACTCTGACAATCCCACAGAAGCACTTGCAGGTATAGGCGTATGTATGAAAGCAAAGTTTAAAAAAATATTATTGTACCTACTTTTGCTTATTAAAAAACTTGAAATGGTGTGCCATCATGTAACAACCTTTGAACTGTTTTTAGGAAACTTTTGAACTGGTTCTGAAAACTGCTTTTGAAAACTGGGTTGTTTGGCATGAAATAACCCAAGATACCTATAAAATAAAGTAGTAAGGAAACACTATATTTGTTTGAACTACAATAAAAGTTAACATAGTAATGTGAGGAAAATTAAGAAGCACAACGCTTGTATGGTGCTTTGAGCAATTCACCATGTGGTATTAAGGAGACTAGCATTATTAATTTAAATAATAATTATTACGGACTAAATGATGCAACTGTTTTTACAGCGTAACTTGCTAGAATTCAGTGGAAAAATGCCCTTTAATTACGTCCTAGCGTTCGAGAAGACACGCGATGTTTCATGCGCGCCGCGTAGTGTCGATGCATGTACATTTTGCATTGCAGTTGCATATCATTACACCAGGTGTAACGCCATGTACCAGATGCGCAGGTAGCGGTACAAAACAAGTCAAAGAAGGTTTGAGGAAGACAAACAAGTTTAACGATATATATATAGAAGAATGCTACAAAAAATAAATATTGCGTACCTGAATAAATCAAGCTCGCTAGGTGACCATGTCACCGCCGCGTTTCATAGCACTGTATCGTGCCACTTGCCTTGCGATGTGAGATGCATGCCGAGTAGCGTCTATACGTGCGCCTTTTGCATTGCAGTGGCATGTTATAAAATGGGTCGGTACGTCATGTAGCAGTTGCATAGGTAGATAGAGAAATCTTGAGGAACAAAAAAGAAGATTATGGAGATGTATAAATAGTGATGTGAAAAACACGTGTGGAATTCAAGCAGGCTAGGGGACTGTTTTTCAACGTCTCTTATGAAAAATATGTCGTTATATCAACATCATGATCATATTTTGCATTGTATTGGGCTTAACGACACGCGATGTGACATGCGCGCCGCGTAGGTTCGCTACGTACAAATTTCCATGGCAGTTTCGTTATATTCCACCAGGTGCCCGGACATGTGGAAGTTGCATAAAGCAGTTGTATGCTGCATGTAGCTGCACCTCTTTAACTCAAGCAGGCTCGGTAGCTATTTGTCACCACCCCATTTCGAAGGGAATGCCAATAAACCATTATCATCACCAGCAGCAGCCGCAACGTACCGTGCCACATGTCAAGGGATGTGACATGCGCGCCACGTAGTCTGGATGCATGTGTTTACTCTTTAGTACACGTAATGGCGCCTCCTCGCAAGGTAGGAACCACCGCTGAAATACAGGGGCAATAATAGCCGTATTTTATCAAATTGCGAAGGCCTTAGGACCGTTTTTTATTATTTTATTAATTGTTTGCTGTTGCCCCGACGAGGCAAGCGCCATCTGAATGGGGCTTTCGCAAGTAACCTACCCGAGCGCGCCGCTGTTGTAGTAGAAATGCTGGAAAAGGGGTTTGTTTTTGAATTTCCTCGTAACAGAATTATGTTTTCTCACACATTCAAATTACAATACGACGCTATCATGTCCGTAGGTTGTAGTTAAGTTGTACTTTAGGATTTTTCCTACGGATTTTACTTGGACAAATAAAATTTTTGTTCACTAACGCCTTTAGCCACGTGGAGGGCCTGTATCGTCGGGGAGGTTCGGGGGGAATTACTCCGCCACGGAGGCCGCGTTTATGCGACGCCGTATTTAATGCGACACGGGGCCGCTTTTACCCGGGTCACGTCTTGCAAGGCCCTTCTAACATCGTCGCTACTTATAGAAGGAGCCTCTGTATCCTCTTCATCGCTACTTCGAATCAAAGCAGCTTGGCTGCTCTGGGTACTGTGTATTTCAGTATAGAATTCTATCCGCTGTTTTTTACTATGTCATCGAAATTGCTGATGATATTACCCTGCTTATCTTTCAGTGCATGCATCTTGCCTTGTCCTATGCCAAGTTTTATTCTCACTGATTTCATGATGCGCCCATATTTTACGGCTTCTTCAATCTTTCCCACGTTAAAATTTGGAATATCCCTTATTTCTTCTTGTTGATCAGTTTTGTAAGTTCAGCGAATTCTATTTGGTCTCTCGAGTTTGACACTTCCATGCTTTGTCGTTTCTTTATTAGGTCCTTCGTTACTAGGGAGAGTTTACCTACTGGTTGCCTTGGTGCCCCATCTCCCACTTCAATAGCTAGTTTTGAGATCAGTCTAGTTACGGTTTCATTCATTACCTCTATGTTGTCTTCACCTTTCTGTTCTAAACCTGCATATTTGATTGCTAGCACCAGCCTGAATTCGTCTGCTTTTGCCTTTACTGCGTCTAGGTTGGCCTCTTTCTTCTTGACCAATTTTACTCTTTCTCTCTTCAAATTGAAATTAATTCTAGACCTCACTAACCTATGGTCTCTGCACTTTAGCCTACCTAACACTTCTACATCAAGCACTTTGCTGGGACCAATTTAGAGAGCAATTATACGGTAACGGAACTGGAATATCTTGCTGTTGCTTTTGTACCATATTTGTACGGTCGCCATTTGAAGAATGTTACCGGCCATCATTATCTTTGCTCGAGAATGCGAGAGCCAGCTGGCTGGTTGGCTGAGTGGGACTTGCGGCTTCAAGAATACCACTTTTCCGTAGCTTACAAGAGCGGCCGGTGCCACATAGATGCCGACTGCTTATCGCGTCTTCCTTCCCAGAGCATGGGCACTGACGATGAAGATATTGACAACTACTTAACTGCAATCTCATGGGACATTCCTGAATGTGCCGTCTTCGGGAATGAACAGCACGACACTTCATTAAAGCCGATAATTGAGGCGACCCACAGATCGATCTCAACGGGCTACGCCATTGGCGATTCGTGACGATCTTCTGTACAACGATTATTATTCCAACAACGATGTTCCACTGCTCTTCGTCGTGCCAGGATGCCTGCGCTTCCAGTCTTTCGGATGCATGACGACGTTACATCCGGGCATCTTCGATTTGCTCGACCGCTGTACCGCCTCCAACAGCGTTTTTATTGGCCTCAACTGTGGAAGACAACCAAGCAGTACGTCGCCTGCTGTGATGTCTGTCAACGCCACAAACAACCGACTACGGCTCCTGCAGGAACCCTGCAATCAGTTAGACTGCCAACTTCGCCTTTTTAGAAAGTGGGATTAGATTTTCTCGGTACTTTCCCCAAGTCTTCTACCGGCGGCCACCTAATAATCGTATGCGTGAATTATTTAACAGGTTATACTTGAACAATGTCATTTGTCACAGCTAGAGCATCCGTTATTTGTGGTTTATTCTGCATTCGATTATCCTCCATCACGGAGCCCCTCATGGGGTGATACGTGATTGCGGCTGGTAGTTCACCATTGACGTTGTGGAAGAATTATTATGCCTATGCGGAGCTCAATGTCGCCATTTCACGCCTTACCAACCGCAAAGCAGAGGTACAACCGAGTGCACCAATCATACCCTCGTCAACGTATTTTCAATGCATGTCTCAACGGATCTTAAGAACTGGGATGCCATATTGCCTTTTATCACGTATGCCTTCAACACTGCCAAACGTGGTCACATGATACGCACATTTCTGTCTCCTCTACGCTTGCCATACTCAGTTTCGACACCATACTTCCCTTTTCCCCTAACGAAGATGCTCCTGCCGCATAGATATGTCGTGCCGAAGAGTCACGTAGAATTTCCCGGCTCCAAACTCTATCGTCTCAAGCTAAAGCTGATACAACGCACCACATTTGCCTGTCAGATTCTCCCCAGTTGACTTTCTGTGGCTGTGGACTCCAGTTCGGAAAAGCGAACTTTCCGAATAGCTCCTTTCCAAGTATTTGAGTCCGTTTTACCTTCTCAAATGCTTGAATGACTTGCCGTACGTCATCGCTAAAGTGACTGCTCGTAACCGCCGTTCGCACAAGTCGCAAGTTGTGTGCGTCGCACAAACAAAACCCTCCCATCAGCGTGCATTCTGATTCAGTCGGCGAGCTTCGATTGCCGCCGAGCAAAATGTAATGCCGCACCGTAGGAGCGTCGACGAAGAGAAAGAAGAAGCGGCGGGAGGTTCTGGAGATCGGCTGGTTCCGACCGTCCTATGCATTCCGAACCCCTTTTCACCATTTACACGGTAAATAAATCTATTCTACAGCCGTAACATTATGTTTCTACTATCTCAGTGCATAGATAATTGAGTAGATCAGAATAGACCTTTATCGGTAGCATTTATAGATATTAAAGGAGCCTACGCGAACGTAGATAGGGGATGGTCGTGGGACTGTCTCAAGAACGAAGGCATCGATGATGACTTCGTGCTTGACGAGATATATAGCGACAACCAAGTACAACTTGTATAGGAAGGCCAAAAATGTAATGAACTGTGTGGAAATTCACCACGAACGTAAGGGGCAAGGATATCCTCTGTCTCGATTGTTGTTGATATTTTGTGTTGTTTATGTTGTAGTTTACCACTGAAACAGTGAATTAGGGTTTGATATATCCTACAGGCGAAATAGACAAATGGTACAACAGAAGATCCCAGGACTGATGTATTCCGGCGACATAATGCTAGTATGACAATAAAATAGATTTACCGCCACTTGCGAATATGCGCGTGAACGCAGCTACAAAATGTAGGCTTTAAATTTAGCACGAAGAAATCAGGGAATATGATCTTTATCGAAGTAGGAGTAATTGATGGTATATATAAACACCTCGGCATATACGCAAACGAAGGAAATCCTTACTCATGCACCCACGAAGATAATTTGAAAACAAAGGAGTAGCGTAATGCAGCAATAATGAAGCATTGAGCACTTTTGGCCCACAATAAATATTGGGTGGTGCGTGGAATCTGTGAAGTAGTAATAGTGCAAGCGCTAACGGTCGCAAATTATATGCTATGCATAAAATCGGATATCTTCTCGGGGTTGGTAGTTAACCAATGATCTGTAGGCTGGTTAGCTTCAAGAGCCCATGGTAAAACCGCAAATGACGCAGTGCAAACTGACATGGGTTGGGCGTGTTTTGAAGTCAAGGAAGAGCAAAGCAAAATTACTTTTCAAGAAAAACTCAGGAGCATGGATGAAAATAAATAGGCGGTTAAAGCGTGCAAGTATCTGCACCAGGAAAGCGTGCACACAGAATGAAGGAAGTGGTGAAGAAATTTAGCAATCAAGTATAGTATTATTGAAAGTGTACATAAACAACCAGAAGCCACCACAAAAAAAGAAACGAGAGAAACAGAGAATGGAAAGAATGGAAACAAAAAAAGGCCATGGAGGTTTACCAGAATTGGAATAAAGAAATTAGAAGGTAAAATCTGCACGAAAACGCAATGGGAAATGCCTGGCTATGTGGGTCTCTAGCTGGTTTCCTAAGGACAAAATCATACCGGACCAAGAATTCGGAACAACATGAGTCACGTGTATGTTGCAGCAAAAATCAGCACAGCCTAGTGGAATGCGACTGGATTCACCCAGTGATTCCTATAGGTAACGTACGCCATCCAGAAGCGCTTGGACTTGAAGTGGATGTAATCATCAACTAGTCAGCTGTCGATATAATCAAGAGACGTTTACAGTACACGCGGAAAAAACGAGGGAAGAGATTGAAATGAGCGGACCCCTTACAGGCATAGGTAGCGCTGGAAGGTAGATAGACAAGATAGCCTGGGTGTGTCTTCGTCACCGCCCCTTTTTCAAGGGAATGCCAATAAATAAATTATCATCATCGAAGCACGAAAAAGGAGTTCCGCTGCAGTCCACGCCTCATACATAACTTATTTCGATGGTGCTGAAAGTTGTGTCTCCATAATGATTTAATTCTAACGCATTACTGTAAACAGTTATTGGGAGATGGGTTCTGCAGAATTTTTTTTACGATTGGCAGTATTCTTCGCAAATAATGCAAATATTCTTAGTAAGCTCAATACGATTCTGCCTTATAGCACTCGTGACTTGCGGATGAAGTCGTTGTAGCGATTTTCGGTAATTATGTGGCGGAGCCGTCACATACAGATGTTGACCATTCATGTGGCAGAAGACATGAATGCCATCGTAAAGTCAAAAACTTGTTCTTACAAAGGTTCTAAAATAGCAGCTTCTAGCGGTGTTTTTTTTCTGACTGCTAATGCTGCGCGTTGTGATGTTTCTTTAAAGGGACATTTAGTTTCTCGTTATTGGCTCAAAGTTTGCACTGATAATTATTGAATATTATGGAACGTCTCGACGTTCTTTTTATGTAATGATAATTGTATGCAAGAGGTTGTTTTTAGCTTTACACTGCAGGATCTTAGCTAAAGTACTACCCTTACTTACAGCATTAACTCTTTCTGGCTATGCCATTCCGTTTTTATGCTTGTGAGATGTAGATTTTACTCAGTTATACGAAATACGATATCAACTTGCAGTTGCTATATGGTATCATCCTGCATTTCATGAAGATAACGTCCTGAAAACAGTTCAAAACACGGTTTCAGCTTCACGAAACTGGCCCTTCCGACTAACAAAACAAAGATACCTTTCGAAGAGTTCACTTGCCATTCGATTTTATGTGGTACAGATGCGTTCGGCCATCGGGCGGTTGTTTAATCCCTTACCGGATGTGCGGCCCGTTGCCTGAAGCGTAAAAGAAGGGGTGCGGCGAATGAAACAGGATGTTGGTTTGTCGGCAATATAGCTGTTTGTCATGTAGCTTGTGAAAAATCACTAGGCTCATTTCTAGATGCACTTTCAATGAGCTAAGGTAAAGTACTTTTTACTGAGTGTTATAGATTGTTTGCAGTAACGGCTTTCTCGCAATGCATAGGACTTTCACTGAAATTTCCGATAACAATGTAAAGCTGTTTTATTTTTAGGTGACTGTGTACGCGTGTAATTGTTCTAACTAAACTCAAGAGGGTCTTATTAGCCACCCGGTTAGAAGACCGATAACTTAATTGTGGACTAGAATGTAGTAAAATGCGCAGAAAATATTTGAAAAATTAAATCCTGGTTTTGAAAGGTTTTAGTAGCTACAAGAGAGCACAGTTCGCAATGCCTAACTTAAGCTGACAATATTACAGAATTGCCCATTCAATCCCAACAATTGACACGAAAAAGTGCAAATTACATATGACGCAGTGCAGTACGTTGATGCTTGTAACGCAAACATGGGCTGGTCTCGGGGTCTATATATAAATATCACGGGTCGGTTTGGGATATGGAGACTTAAGGTAAAATTCGTGGTTCCAATGTTACACGTAAAGCGCGCCGAACAAATTATGCTTATACTTGCGCACCTCCCTTTTTTTGTCGTAAGTGTATTTTTTGAGTCGTAAGTGTAGGGTGGTATTTATTACGACAGCAACTGTGTGGAAACTCCAGGCAAATTATCACCGTCTTCGTGATGTGCCGTATAGAGTGCTATAAAGCGAGATAGAATTGCGCATCGCGTGCTGGATGATGTGGCTGTGAAAGAAAATGTGCAAGGTGAGCCAAAAATCACGGTCGCTTGATGCTGGCAGTCCTTGAACGATAACGTTCTGTGCGATGTTGTCACGTGCGCACTAGGGGAGAAGAACGCGTGTGTCTTATTCAAGTACGGCCACGGCTGATCATGTGCGTTCGCGCGGCACTCCCCATACATGGCCCACGCACTCTATGCTGCAGGTAATTGGCGGCGTGTGCAAACCATAGGGCGAGCCAAGATGGCTGAGTGGCTTATTTCGCGCTGTGTTACCAGGCGCATATTGTGGTAGTTCATGTGATCTCATGTTTCCTGAAAGTGCTCAAGTGAGATGTAGGTCAAAGAAGTATTCGGTCTCCAATTCCAGCGATCTTTAGCACGTCAGCGTTGTGACAGCCAGTATTCGGGATCATCCAGTGATATCTGTTCATGTTTGCATCTGAACGCGTGACACCACAGTTCATGTCATTAGTAAGCAAACGTTTACCACAATTTAGACGGCTGATGAAGCTTCCTTTGTGTAGTTGACTTATAGCTTGCTTTCACTATTAATTATTGGCCTTACGGGTGAAACCGCAATTTTTCTTCTTTCAGACGAATATAAATTGCACTAGCATCATTTTATACAAAACGTCCCAGACCCCGAAAGTTACCATTCTTTTGGAAAAAAATTGTCTTAGTTGGTGATCCCGTGAATGAGGTTTCACCAAAGTATTTCTCCCGAAAAAAACGTTTGGTGACGTAAGCTCGCTTTGAATTTTCTGCAAAGAAGCAAAAGTTGGCTGCAGGAAAATTTTTTAAATGAGTGTGAAACCAGGTACAATGACAAATACTATTTTAGAATATTTTACTTGCCTCTTTCCTTTATGCGACGTCGGAGGTGAACACATATTTGAATTTCCCAAGTTTATTTGGCTCAACAAACAAGAATAAGATAGTGGATTTTCAGAAGTTTATTGCATAAATATCGTAAGCGTTTCAGCCACTATATTTTTAACAATTTTTCCCCCGAGCAATATACTATGCTAGCAATAATGCTCGACTATGAAATCATAAGAAGCACTTCACAATAAAAAACTTTCGAATTTAGAAAAAGATCTCTCTTTGAACATGCTCAAACCTAAATTAATCATTAAGGCCCTGAAGATAATATTAGGAGAAATATGTCATTATGCGCACCAACGGTTCATCTTTTGATTAGAAATTTTATTTCTAGTAAGGTATATATGGGCACGAAAAAAATCTTTGAAATCCACAACGAATCTTCTGAACTGTGTCTTCAGCGCGAAACACATGCGGGAGGCAATTGAATTCTTGCCAGGCTTATGATCTCTTTATGCACGAAATACAGCCACGTGTTTCTTTATGCGCGGTAAATGTCTGTAACGTATTTATTTGCATCCGTTTGAATGTTTATACTCCGTAACTACGTTTTAGGATAAAAGATTTGTATGATGGTAATAAACCATGGTCATCGTCCAGACAGGATAATTTCTCGACGCAAGATATTTTGCATGGTGCTGATTCATTGTTTTATAAGCACTTCAGATCAGCAGATGATAGTGCGTTTTTTTCTGTCTCTGCGAACGACAAAATGAGGGAAAGTAAGGCACTATCGGCCATGTACAACGCTTGCATCTATGCCGTGTTGCTTATCTCGTTACCCCACCTAGTTTTCTGGCATCCTCGACTGCGCTTCCTTTCCGTTGGCGCCCATTTTAGTGTAACTCTAATGGTCCACCAGTTTTCTATCGGTGATGAAATGAGGAAATTTGAAGGCGCTAGTTGGAATCAGCTAGCGCAATACAGGAGTAAGTGGACATAAAAATAGGCTGATGATGATGGTGAAGCCGTGTTGGCCAACCGACCACACCGGGTAGCCCAAATTAGAAGTGGTGAATTGATGCGATCTGTTTATGCTGGTGTCAGTTGACACAGCATGCATTCCCTCGGCAAATAGCCACTGTGCATATGCCTGCCAGAAAAATAGCTGGCGGCACATACATGTTCTTCAATGAAGACACTGTTCGGGAGTGCCTATCGATAAGGTTGGCTGTAGACTGCACAAATTGTTTATCGCCTCAAACAAAGTATACTCGAATTAAAATTATATTATAAGAAGCTGAAAGGCTAGTGCGTATAATGAGCTACCTCATTATTTTATTCTTGAGGACCTTATGCCTAATTTAGGTATAACAATCGGCGAAAAGTGACTTTTTTTCTAAATTTAGAATGCACTTTCTGGAAAAAGAAACCTCATTATGGTCAAACATCATTTCAGCTTAAACAACGGAGAAAAATAGTGAAAAAAAAACCTTGCGGCTGTAATTTTAGCGATGTTTACTAAAGATTTCCCGAAATCCTCAATTTTTTTTCTGTTTAACAGAGCCAGTTAAACGCGGCAAGTAATGAATGTGCTCCATTACGACATCACGTGAAAGAACCACGCACGTAAAACATTGTAAGCTAATATTTATCATTGTATCTAGTTTCACAATTCATTAAAATATTACATAAAACCAAGTTTTGCTTTTTCACGGAAAGTTCTAAGAGTACTTACGTCAATAGGTAAATGTTTGCAAGAAACGTGCCTTGATGAAAGATCATTCACACAATCACCAACAAACCCAGTGTTTTCAAAGAGAATCGGCGATGGTCACTTTCGGGGTTTCGGGTGTCTCGCCGTGCTTTTTACCCAGTAGCTTTTTTTACCACCTAGTTTGTGATTATTATACTCAGCGTATGTATATTTTACCTTTTTTAGTCAAGCGCTGTCCTCTAGGCCATCGTTGGAGCAAACGCCATTAAAATATTGTAACCTGGTTTTCGCGGCCACATCGAACAGCTTACAGGCTTGCAAAAAGATTGATTTCATTCTGTTTCGAGAGATAACGTCATAAAATTTCATTCTCAGCTCTTTAATTTTGATGCTATTGTTGCTGTGTTTAAGGCTCCGTATTTACCGATGTTATTCAGTTTCTTCATTTCACTGTGTATTCTCCTTGCAGAAGTTTATTAGAAAGTTTTAGATAAAATTTCATTGATGAAGCGGTTTGTTCATAAGCACGCAAACCTAAAAAAAGCCATCTAGCTCGAGGGTCTGCTTTTAAGGCAGCGCCAGTGTTCTTAAAAGTATGAACTTACCGTCTTTACGGGCCACCATTGTCATTGTCTTTATGAGTAAGCAAGCAACGCTCACGCACAAATTCGAATGGTGCGCGGGTCACCATCGTCATTGTGTTAATTAAGATAGAGTTATATCAGGCACTCGGAACTCACGACCTTCGGTGGGAGTTCGACCTACCACCTTTGGCGATAAGGCGAGGTTAATTAAAGACCAGTTAATTATTATAGAGTGAAGTAAATAAAGCAAGCACTCGAACCCACCACCTTTGCTGAGAGTCGCACCCTCGACCTCTCGTGGGAGTCGAACACACGAGCACTGGTGTAAATTAGGGCTAGGTTATTTAAGGGACTGTTAATTACGGTAGCGTCTTAGGGCACTTGAACCCGTGACCTTTGGTCGGAAACAACAATTAAAAAGAAGTTAGAGCGCATTCGAATGAGATGGTCAAGCAATTTAATGAATGTTTCTTGAGTCCGCAGGCTTTCGCCTTCACCCTCTTTGGCGTATACTAATGTGACTGTCAATTTCCTTTTTACCGGAATCAGAATCTCTCATTCTTCTCTCCTACAATAAACAGGTTCAGATAAAGGCTCCGCAATGCTGCTGATGTTGGTGACGTCCATCTTGGCGTCCAGTGTAATCGTGGTGTTCCACATTCTGAATGACTTTCTATTGCGGCGACGTGCTCCCAGTGGAAGTAGGATTCCGCCCATGCCACCTGCAAACTCGATGCGAGGACACACTGAAATTGTTCGCAGCGATTTCGATCGGAACAAGTTTCTCCAGTGGACCAAGGAGTACGGGCCAGTGGTCAGGTGAGAAAAGCTGCTGGAGATGACTAAGAGGCGAAGAACCCACAGGTGGCGCAGTGGCCGCAGGTCGGCAGTAGGCAATCAAAATTAAACCCTAGTGTTTCAGTACAGTGTCTCTCCTAATTTACTCTGTGGCTTCGGTACAATATAGCCCCCAATTTAATACTTTACTAGATGAGGAGAGCTGACGACACGTGAGCGTGGCTTACAGTGTCTGCTGCTAAGGCAGGTAGGCCAGGTTCATTGAGAATAGCAGCAGCAGCTGACTTGATGATAAATGATTAAGTAGTTTTGCTCATTTTAGTTACAGCCGCCCAGAGGTGCATTCTGAAGCATGGATTTTCACATAGATTGATCCGGAGCTTCGAGTAGCTGATCATCTACTTTAAAGCCAACTTTCTGAGTTTATTCGTAGGTATCATTTATCGCACAGTGTTACCTATATGTCAAATACCGTATTTACTCGCATAATGAACAAACTTTTTCAAAAAAAAATATTCGCAAAGTTGAAGGGTGCGTTTATTATGCGGGGTAGAACTTTCAGCGATCTTTTTTTCCGCGGCCACCTCTAAAAAGTGTCAGTTTCGCGCGAAAGGCGTACCATCGATTGCTATAGCAAATGCGTAGACAGCTATACAAAGTAAGTATAGTAGTTTTATCCACCATATAAACTTGCGAAATAATTTAACCAGCATGGAGTCAGCGCGCACAGGCAAACATGAACCAATCACACTCGATGACTGCGGACACTCACTGTCGAAATGCTAGTTTGAGGAAGCGCGGTAGCAACAGCGAGCGAAGTGACCTTCGTGCCGTGTATCGCTTCAACGCAAACTGAGCGGCGATAACGGAGCACGCATAAAGGTATAAGCCGCCATAACACCTAGACTCAGCCCCCAACGCAGATTGCTTTTGAAATAGGGCGCGCGCGGCGGCGCAAAGTGCAGTTGCTTCACATTGCTGTGCCCGGAGTGTCCATATGATTGCTATCGCAATAAAAGTAGGAGATACAAGGTATGATTCCCCGCCCGATACGGCATCCGATACAATTGTACCCGCCAGAGGCCATGGAAAGTGTTGCTTTGTGTGACGTTTTCTTTATAAGTACTGATCGTTAGCTTGTCATTGGTTGTGACCATATGGTGCTCATACTATTGTAGATGGTTCCTGTACATACATATTTTTTTATTCTAATAAATACCATGTAAAAAACTGTCGGTGGTCTAATATCGGATGCCGAATCGTACTGTGTCTCTCCTACTTCACGGGAGCAAGTTCAGGGTGCGTTTATTACGCTGGAGAAAAAAAAGACATTTCGACGACTAAAGCTGGGGGTGCGTTCATTATGCGAATGCGTTCGTTACGCGTGTAAATACGGTAATATGATCTGCAACAGAAGAGAACAAGTGACAAATGAGCGAGTACACCAGCGCGCTCCAGCATTCTGTTTAGTTTTTTTCAAGCGTTAAGTAAAGAAGATGTTATGTACCTCGGCTCCGCCTCCTGGTTTTCAACAGTATGGTGCCATGACCCGATTAACGTCGATAGTCGAAGACCCCTGACGGTGAAGCAAATTCCCTGAAGAGGACGACTGACCGACGCGGTCAGCGCATTGACTCTTGAAAAGAAACCAAGAATGATCAACGTCATCAAGAAGCCTTTCATAGAAATCTCGAAATACTAGGATTGACACGTGCCGCTGTTCGAGTGGTGGTCACCAATATTATCAACAACGTGACACCTGTTATTCAGATGGAACCAACAACAACTTGTGAGCTGACGTACCATATCTACCCTGTGAAGATGAAGGAAACTGTAGAAGCGCACCTCATAGGTCAATATCAAAGGTTGTCACATACATACATACCTTGTGAAGATGAAGGCAACTGTGGTTATGTACTTTGATAACCAGGTAGAAACGCATGTTATAGATGATAATCTTGAGGAGGTGCTTCAAGGCATCGGACACTATAAAGAATCTATTATGGTCGCACAGCCCCACGCTACAAGCATTTTATCTGAGCTACAGCCAATGATTTCACACGTCCATAGCGATATCTTCCATCAAGGACGCTCACAAATTAAACTAACGAAGGTTCACGTAAAGATGTTTCATGGTGACCCCAACAAATGGCTATAATTTTGGGACCAACCTCAGTCCATCATTCTCCAGAACCAATATCTGACAGGTGTGAAATTTAAATATTTTCGGAGCTACCTGAGCGGGTAAAGCGGAATGAGTCACCAGTGGCTTGTCTACAGTTAACGAGTTATACCATAGCCAGAAGTTTTTTCAAAGGGCAATTCACTCAGAAGTCGCTGATCGGTAATTGCCTCATGCAGCGTCTTCTAAACCTGCATTAAGTTCGCTCCTGTGAGGATCTATAAGGGCCTGAAAAGTTACACGTGCAAATTCGGACTTAAACGACGTCGCTTCATAGTCTTGGAGTAGAAGAAAAAGCCAAAAATGGCTGTAAAACTGAACCTTTCAAAACATGGTGCTCCGTTACACTCACGGCATCTGGTACTCTACATAGAATGTGTCACCTGTGATAAACCAGATGAAATGCCAGGCCTTCTGAACTTCCTAAATCTTGAACTCAGAAGAATAGAACAGGCAATGTTGATAGTTTTTGAATAAAGAGAACAGGACTAACCTACGAAACGAAAATGAAATGAACATTTCCAAGGTTATTTCTATAAGTTAACCGCGAAACTTTCGCCAAGCGTTGCATAATATGTAAAGATAAAAGTCACTCGAGGGATGCCTGCCCAGACGACACTAGACGATAAAAATAATAATAAAATGAAACGCAACGGAAATTCTGTTGCTGCTTTTGCTGCTCTAGATGATTTGACCGAGCGAAGGAAAGCAGAAACCAGAAGATACTAAGCTCTACCATATACATGGTACCACATATTCTATCAATGTGTGGCGTAAATTGGAAGCTGGAAAACCCCCAAAAAAAACGCTGAAAGAGGTTTCAAGCTCGCCAACAAGCTCGCCTAAGTACACAGATCTACAGCCCGTACAACTCATGGCTCATGGTACTGGAAACAAACGCCTCGTAAAAACTTTGACTGATGGTAGCTCTCAACACCGCTTCATCACAAAAAGCTTCTCTAGGAAGGGGAAAGTCGCTGTGCTAGCCGAAGAGCAGCTCATAGTCCCGGATTTCGAAACTCTTCGATATCTCGGAAATGTTATCGGATAGTACGAGTCGCGCTGAATAGGTTGCGCGACTCAAGCTCATTTGTGATTGAGGTCTTGAGATTCCAGAAACATGCAACGACTTGTCAGTGCTGCTAGGGACAAGTGTTCTTAAAAAATGAAAGGCAAGGACTGGATCTTCGTGCTTCAGGTCTTGCTTGAGCCACTACCTGGCTGCTCGTCAGTTGAAAATCTCGGCGATTGGATGTCTTCTTGACTACCACCGAAACTGTCGTAGGATGAACACTTCAAGGAGATACCAGAAGCCTACTTATGTTTAACGACCCGGAAGCTATAAACAGCTTCAACATAAGCCTAAGGGAAGACAACGTTTCCAAGCAACTAAGGTGTTTCTTTGAAGTAGAACATCTGGGACTCCCCAACGAAGACATATTTTCTAGAGAGAAATAATATGTCAGGAAAAATTTCGCAGAAATACTGTTAGACACAAGGAACACGATCAAGTTGAAGTGCCTTGATGCAGAAAAGTATTAAGAGCTGAATGACAACCAGGATGTCACTTTAGGAAGGCTGTAGTCTCTGGAGCGAAGGCTAAGTCGAAAACCATAGTTTTAGAAGGATTACGATACTGCGATTAGGAGCTGCTGCAGCAACAATTTCGCTGAGTTCTGTAGTGAAACACAACCATATGACGATGAAACGCCTGGTCGTATTCGAGGCCTCTTGTAGTGCTTCTTACTTGCCTTCTCTCAGTGCCGTCTTTTGGACAATGCCATATCTGAACCTTAAAATCCTTGACTTACTGCTGAAGTTTCGCAGCTTGAAGGTTGAAATTCTCGCCAACACGGCCTAGACGCATATTGTCACATTTAGCTTGAGCAAACTGCACACATTTTGTGGCGTCATCTTGTGACGACCGCTACAAAACCGTCCCACTTAGAAACTGCTGGAGGGAAGAAGAAGAAGCCGATGAGTGCGGACGTGGGAACTTCGGCTCCCGCTTCTTGACATATTTTCGACCGGATATTTTGCTCACAGCGTCAAAAAGTTGGTGTCACTCGACGCCTAATGTTCTCAGGATCACGCTGATACCAAGTTTGCTATGGTGGGTGGACTTTTCCCCACTTTCAAGAGGACTGTCAGTGTGACCACGACGCGGGCGCGCTAAGCCTAGCGCTCTCCGGCGGATCCGCGCTCGGCGTCGCCGATTGGCCACGTCACGATGGCGACGGCCATGCAAATCACCGTGGAAGGGGAGGACATCTCCTCCGATGAGTTTGAAAACAGCGTCGGATGGACTACGGCGGTCAGCAAGCGCAAGTCTGCTACGAAGAACGCGCCCAGGCAAGGTGACCGCGCCTCGCCCGCATCACGTGGCGAGAAACGAAGCCGTGCTAGTGAAGCTAGTGTGAAGAAACGTATCACTACTGCTTCGAGGCTGCCCCACTTGCCAAGGGAGCACATTCGAGTCATTGTTCGCCCCCGAGGAGGTCTGGACATCAAGAAGGTGGGACATCTTAGGGTCGCCCAAGCCCTAACCGTCGCCGCAAACCTACAAGCGATTGATATCACGGAGGACATCATATGCCCCAACATGATGCAAAACATCATGATCGTGAGCACCCCCTTGAGAAGTAACGCCATGGCGTACACAGGGGTGGAGGCAATCACCATTGGCGAAGCCAACTACGAGCTTAATGCTTACTTCGCCGCCCCCGAGAACTCATGCAAGGGGGTCATCCACGGCGTCGATCCCGCCATAGAGCAGGAAGAATTACAGCGCCTCATCATCCAGCCCAAGAACCCCAGCGCTCTCGAGGTGCGGCGAATTAAGAACACAAGCACCGTCATCATTCTCTTCGACGGCCTTAAAGTGCCCGATTACATGGATAGTCGGCTGGCACACCTACTCGAAGCCAAAACATCGCTACTGAACAGGTGGAAAGGGCAAAGGCTCAATCGGCGGCTTAGAAAAAAGATCGCAGAGCTTAACAAAGCCATTGAGGAGCACTGTCGGGTACTAAGCCAACAGCAGTGGGATGAAATATGCAATTCGGTTGACGGACAAATGAGAGTGGGCGCCAAGTGGAATCTCCTCAAGCACCTACTAGACGCAACCAATGCTAGATCCAACCAAAGTAAAGTACTAGAGAGAATCGTACATGAGCCCACTCGCCAAGAAGACGTGTCGAAAGCCCTGGATAACCTCGCTTGCCGGTACCTCCCCCTGGGCTTGGCCAACCCAGACGACTACCCAACGTATAGGGGCGGTTCGTGCCCAGAGTTGGACGCCCCCTTTAAAGTCTACGAGGTCAGGGAGGCCCTACACTGCCTCAATGCCAGGTCCGCGCCAGGGCCTGATCAAATCACCAATAAGGCTCTTAGAAACCTTGACGACGACTCCATAGCGTGGCTTACAGAAGAAATCAACAAGGCCTGGCAAACAGGTGAAGTCCCACGAGGTTGGAAAGAGGCTCTGGTAATCCTCATTCCGAAGCCCGGCAAAGCTCCAAACCTATCCAACCTCAGACCGATTTCCCTTACATCCTGCGTAGGAAAGGTAGCGGAACACGTAATTCACAATCGGATTTCTAAGCATGTCGAACGGAGCGGTCTCCTTCCCTACAACATGGTGGGCTTCCGACCAGTCCTCTCGACACAAGATGCAATGAAATTAATCAAGACTCAAATCATAGACCAACATACGAGAGACGTGCGGGGAATTCTCGGGCTTGACCTAGAGAAGGCATTCGACAACATATCACACCGACATATTCTGGAATCCATCTCGGATCTTAACTTAGGACAAGCCTTTCACGGTTACGTAAGATCATTCCTGGAGAACCACAAAGCCACGTTAAAGCTTGGAGACCACAAATCAGAAGGGTATTCACTCGGACCGAAAGGCACGCCTCAGGGAGCAGTGCTATCGCCCTTGTTGTTCAACCTAGCCCTCAGGCAACTGTCGTTATCCCTGTCGGGAATCGAAAGAGTTCACCACACGATATACGCCGATGACATGACTATCTGGTGCACCGGCGGCAGCGAAGGGCAAGTGGAATCGAGCCTACAAGAAGCAGTCGACCGTACTGAAACCTTCCTCGATGGCACAGGCCTACGATGCTCGACAACGAAGTCTGAACTACTACTCTACAGACCGGTCCGCAAAGGTCCTAAACCCAGGGGTTGGAAGCCCCTGGATGAAGTTGACATAGAACTACATACCAAAAGCGGGGCGAGCATTCCTACAGTCGACACCCTAAAGGTGCTGGGAATGTTCATCGAGTCTACCGGAGGTAACATCACGACGCTCAGAAAAATCACGACCAAGACGGAGTGCATGATTGGATTAATCAATAGAATCTCCAACAAGAGGAGCGGTCTAAAGGAGGACAATCTCCTACGGCTATTCCACGCATTCTTAATGAGTCACATAATTTACGTGGCTGCAATACACAAGTGGTACGCTTCTGAAAGGCACAAGCTGGACACGCTCATCCGTAAAAGCATCAAAAAAGTGATAGGAGTACCAATAAACGCCAGCACGGACCGCCTTCTTCAACTAGGTGTACATAATACACTCGATGAAATCATCGAAGCTCAGGAAACGGCTCAAGTATCACGACTTTCTAGCACCCCTGCTGGGAGGGAGATTCTCGCGGTCTTAGGAATCGGCTCCACTGTAGCGATGGAACGCACATGTGAAATGCCAGATTACCTACGGGACAACATTACGGTTGCTCCTTTTCCCAAAAACGTGCATCCACAACACAATGCGAGCAGGCGCAAAGCTAGGGCTGTGGCATTGCTCCGGAGCATAAAAGCCTCGCCTCACACGGTCACTTTCGTTGACGCGGCCCAGTACGAGCACACATCGGACTTCGTCGCAACGGTGGTCAATCACGACGGACACGTCACTTGTGCGGCCTCCATCAGAGACAGCACCCCGGCTAGGGCAGAGCAGGCTGCGGTCGCTCTTGCACTTCTCGACGATGCGAGAGCTGAAATATTTACTGACTCGAGGGCGGCGGTTCGGGCATTTGCCTCTGGTGCCATCGCCAAGGAAGCTCATCGAATTCTCAAAGGCTAAGTCATCCAGCCACATACAATCACGTGGTTCCCGGCCCATCTCGAACCCCAACTCGACTCCCTCCGCAACCTCAATGACATCGCACACGTCCAAGCGCGCGAACTAACCCTCCGCGCTGACGCCACTGCAAGTCGAGGCTCCGTCGATTCTGGGCTCTTCGAGTTCCGTGACACTCTCTCCACCTTCAACGAGGTTACCAAACACTACTACCTTGGTAGAAGACTATACCCTCCCCCACACGGGACACTAACCAGACCTCAAGCTGTCACACTACGCATGCTTCAGACGGGATCATATCCCAACCTGAATTTATTTCACTACATCAATCCAGACTGCTTTAGTCCAGACTGCTCTAGCTGCGGACAATGTAGTACTTTGGAACACATGCTCTGGGGATGCCCCTCGTTACAGAGGGGCCCGCATCGATGCACTGCAGAGGAGTGGAGCTCTGCTCTTCGGAGCTCCGACCATTCACGCCAATTTTGGGCTGTCCAGAGAGCCCACGATGCGGCGCTGGAGCTTGGTCTCCCCGTCCCGACGTGGGTGCGGCCCGCGGCTTCGTCGCCTCCCTGAGAGGGGGCAACAGAGCTTCTCAGGACCTCCATTAAAGTTCTTTGTCTGTCTGTCTAGAAACTGCTGGGCATGTTCGAATATTTAATAAATGTTCTGGAAAACAATCAAGTATGCGCATTTGCTTCGGCCGGGAGCTGTTACATAAAATGTTCATCATGGCAGATAATCAGCTACAATATACTGAGGGCACCAGCATTATTTTTGTTTTTTTTAGAGCGTCAAATAAAGAAGACGTTCTCGACCTCACCTGCGCTTGCTGGTTTTCAACACATGCGGCTGCCGATTTCCGTTTTCTGAATGTTGTTGCTATATACCAGCGTCATTGCACGTAACACACTGGACGAATGCTTCTGTAAATTCCAAGTTCGGTCTATCTCCGGGCGCCAGCGACTACATTCCGCAGTCAATGCCGTGAGGAAATGTAATCGTATTGGTGATATCTGAACTATCTTTGGACCTTAATATTCTTGGGGGGGGGGGGGGTTCACTTTGTGCATAACTGCATCACAACAAAGCTATTCCACAGAAAGAGTACTGCAGTCTAGAATTTACGCAAACACTATTTCGAAAATCATGGGTATTTTATGGACTAATTAAAATACTACGCCTGTGCTATTCACTAAGAGTAAGCCTTACGTAACTATTCATTTGTTGGTCAACACCAATACCCGTGTGAAATAACGGTTTAGGAGTACATCTGTGCGTTTAGCTTTACATTGAATATGACCTAATGGAATGCAGATTTTTCAGTCTAACCACCTCAATATTGACTAGCGATTTTCCACCAAAAGATTTTATTCATTTTAGATGTGTTTGCAAGAACATGAGCCACTTTGAAGCCAAATGCAGAAATCGATTTTTCAAACTTGCAACCCGTATTGCCAAACATGTGCAGCCGGGCACTAATGTGCCCGGCTGCACATGGTCGGAAGTTGAACACTGGCCATGCCGGGTGTTTTTTACGGGACAAATGCTTAAGCAATAATGGATCCAGTCTTTACGAGGAAACTGTTAACCTACAAATTGGTATGGTAATTTTCCTGAAATGGCCAAACATGTCTCTTTAAACATACACGTCAAAACCAAGCCATACATCAAGTGTGCTGTTTACAAATGTTTCCTGCACTTCTAAACTCTTTCATTTATTAGACTGTTTCAAAGAAAGTGAGTTTTTCGTAGGATTATCCGTTCAATGTGTTCGTTCACCTGTTGTAAACGCAAAAACGATTTTTCCCAGGCTCAGGATGCACTTCAGGAATATTGTCCTGCTCAATAACTATGACAGCATGAAAAAGTTCTGCAACGTCAAGGAACTACTCTGGCGTCCGGCCAATTTTCTCGGAAGCCGAGATTTGTATTTAGGTAATGTACATCCTTCTGCCTCTTATTGAGCGTGTTTGGCATGTTATAGAAGCTGTTTTATTCGGTTACAGAATTATAGAATATCTCGTAACGCTACTAGAACTATTGCACAGTTCAGCAACTCATTCGGCAGAGGCTGGCTGTGTGGTAGATATATAGGTTCGCGAATATTTCGATTGTTCTTGAAATTTTCTGGAAGTCATCATGGATGTTTTCGTCAGGAGTTTTCGTAGAATGCATATTGCTGCACGACAGCATCCTCTACCGCCGCAATATCAACCACGAGGGCCCTAAGTTTCTCCTTGTCCTTCCTCGTCATCTACGATCCGTCGTTCTCGAACAACTTCACGATGCACCAACGGTAGGACACCTTGGACACCTCCCCATCGGCTCTTCAATCATAACAGGCCTGCTGTTCGTCAATTAAACAACTGTTCCGTAGTGTTCAAAGTATTGCCGTCCGTCGTACGCATACGTTCGCTCACACCGTAGGGCATAGGTACGAGCAAAACCGTAGGCACAGACAATGCGCCGCTTCGACGCAGTGCTGAATTGAATCTATGAGCAATGTAATAGAAGGCTAAGGCTAACAGCACGGAAGACGACAGCGAATTGTACAACAGCGTCAAGCTTTGGCAAATATGCACATGTAGGATTTTTTTTTCAGTTGTTTCATTTCGCATGGAGAATTATAGCCTCAAAAGCGTCGGAAAAAATATTCATCCACAGCGCTACGAGCAACATAGATGGTTGTCAGCGACGGACACCACACTTCTATGTGTTACCATGCCAATAAAGTGTCATGACGATTGTGAAAAGTCAGGCTATTGCGCGTACAGAGAAACACAGCCTATCGGACACTAATCAGAAGTTCGGAGGGCATCATTAGTGTTACTGCCTTCCAGAGCAGCACAAGGCCAGTACAATTATGCTGAATGCACTTTGACATGAAAAAACAGAGCTTGCCACGATGATATACACGCGCACTATCCTCGGCTATCAGTTGTGGCCGCTGGCCAATCGGTCGCAATGGCGAATTCCAACGCTTACACGCGTCAGCTCGAGCAGCGCAGATAGACATAATTATGTTCGTAAGACTGCTACTGCCCTATCATAGAATTTTTTCCTTACGTCGGTTGCCTCGATGGCTGTATATGATTTGTGAATTGATTTACGCTTACTGTTGGCACAAGTACTGAAGTTGGCACCTGTGCTACCATTACATACACGCCTTTTTTTAGACAATAGCGCTTATCTTTGCAGCAGCGGGCATCGCAAGCTTGCAGATCTTACAAACAGTTTTAGCTTTGTGAATATGCTGTTTTCGCAATATATTTATTACGCCAAAGATTGTTCGCAAGTTCGCTTAGTGAATTCCGCCTCTGAATCGCACTATTAGTGAGTCTCAGACAGCACCTCACTTTATTGGCATGAAAGTCTTGATTATATTGTAGCACGGGAATGTTATTAACACTACTTATGTCTGCTTATCGAGAAAACAAGTCTTTACTGCTGTGTTAACGAATGCACTTTTAATTTCTTTCCTTCGCTAATAGTTTTTATTGTCTTTTCGTCCAGGCCTTCTGTCACTCAATGGGGAACCGTGGTCAGAAAATAGGAAGTTCTGCCTGCGTATGCTGCGTGACGTGGGTTTTGCAAAGACAGCATCGAATGACCGCCTGATGGTAAGATAAAAACGGCTTCGCTTGTGCACATAGAGGTAATAGAAAAAAAAACACTGGCTAATTGCTCGCGAAAATTAAACGTGTAACACAAGAATTTTTAGGAGCGAAGCTCCTTATAGCGGCACCCGTTCCGTCCCCGTAGTAGTAGTAGTAGTGTGTAACCAGTCTGAGAAAAATGAGAAAAAAAATCCGAAGTTGTGTCCGTAGCGCGGAATCGAACCAGGGACCCCTCGCTTCCGAGCGCGTGGCGTTAGCCCACTACGCCACGAAGCGGACATAGACACACACGCACCACGATGGCAATAAATACCCAACATTAACGAAAGGCCGCGTTTCTAGCGCGTTTCTAACGCGTTTGTGCTAGCGCGTTACGGCCCGTGTAAGAAGCTGGTGTAAGACGCTGTGGCCTCTCCGCCTTACCTTCAACGCGTTTCGAACGCGCTGCCCAAGGCGGTGGCAAGTCAAGTTCAAGTCGAGGAGCGTTTATGAATACGGGGGGTATACTCTCTCAGCAGTCATGTGATGGCGTCGGCAAACGCGGTGCACGTTCCGGCATGTGTAAATGGCTGCGTAAGACGCTGTGGCCGCTCCCCCTTACTAGAGAGTACTGCACGTTTCTAACGCGTTTGTGCTAGCGTCCCCTTAAGCGGGAGATCCGATGATTCCCTCCGGAGTTTCGCCCACTCATCATCATTCACCCCGTGGATATGCTGTGATTTTTTCTTCCGGAGTACAATAGAGCTATCAGATGACGGCGGTTCTTACAAATTCATGTAAAAAAACAACCACTGGGTATTTGGCGCTCGTACACGTTTACACGCTGTCTGAGGATTTGTTTTTCCTGTGGAAACTGCTGTTGGTATATGTTCAAGAATAGTCTTTATAGATCTATTAAAGCTTGTGATCCGCATTTTCGTATAAACACAATCACCAGAATTGGCAATTTTGCCGGTTACCACGACAATGGCACATGAAACAGAAATGTAATATGCATCATGCGACTCCTGTAATGCGGATACGGCGCTCTGCTGGCTAAAATGAACTCATTGTCTCAATTTCCAGCCTCAAGCGAAACTTTGAATAGGATCATATGGCACCATTCGTTCGTTTTAACTTTAACGTAGTACGTTTGCGCCTTCAACTAGGGTATCCGCAGTGCCAACTATAAGGCTTTAAGATATAAACGCATGATAGCAAGGAACAATGACTAGGAGGATTGGACAATTGGATAGTGTAGGGTTGAAGAGTCTGCCCGGCATTTATGTATCGGAGCAATCTGTGAGCCCTTGCAGATGTGTGCAAGAGCAGGAATGATCACATTTCTCGCGCCATTTCGGTTTTACGTACTGTGTTTGCATGCTGAAGCATTATGCAGGATGTGCAATCGTGCTGCGCGGATTAATGATGTCATCAAAAATCCGTTCCCCACTTCCGCGTCGTGGTGAGGACGGTGAGAGTGCACCGGGTGTGGAGGATCTCTCCACGTGTGGACAGGGCTAGGGGACGCTGTCAGCAAGGGGACAGGAAAGAGGCTTGCATGCAGCACTACGGCGCGCAGCAGGCCTTCGCAAGGGAATTTTCTATGAAGCCGCCTCCTTTGTCGTTTTTCTGTCTCGCAATAAGTCGAACCAATACGTGACTTGGCGTTCGGCGGGCCTAGCACAATGTGTTTTGTTCCCGGCAGGTTTTAATTTATCCGCAATTCTTCTGGTACTTTGCCAACCGCTATGTGCATATTTTCTACCGACATGCTCGGGCTGCTTTGCTCATTTCATGTATTGTAAACACCTATCAGCGTCCTTGCAACGTGCGAGGTTGGCAGCCGCGCGTTTGGAGTTTTCAGAAGAGCGCTTGGTCAAAGGGACCGTGAAATATACTAAAGGCTACCATAACATGATCACGTGTTCGTCCTATATTTCAAGCGAAGAATCGCTGGTCTACTTTGCCGTGTTTCACGTGGCTGCCTGGCTGTTGTGTGCCTATGAAGACAATATTCTGACCTAAGAACTATATCATACAAGGAAAGAGTACAAGCAAGAAACATTGCAGCGCAAATATATTTGATAAAAAAAGATCAAATGACCACATTGCTTTGTCTCATACGAAGATTGCAATTAAGCAGTTTGACCTGTACGTCTGAAGACATGAAACACAGTTGTTACTATGGCTACATCACAGACCTTACAGTTAGCAACACCGGAGTGGCAGAAAGCAGATATATTTCAAGGAATCCGAGGTCAAATAAGCACTTCTTATGAATTGTGAATGGGTGAATGAATGAAGTATGGATGTCCAGTAGGTGACCCGTAAAAGAGCGAGGGATTCAGGGATGCACCGTCTGCTCGCTGTTTCCGGTTCGAGGAAGCGCAGCCGCTACCACCGCTTCGCCGTTGAAGCCTATTGATGAGCTTGCAGTCCGGCTTTGTCACACTCGAAGATTACCGGTTGCAGGCGCCTAGCAAAACCACGGTGGTCTGTTCAGCCGTTGGCTGCTTTAACTCAAGCGTTAAAGGTAAGCTCATGTAACTATTGCCTTGCAGCATCCTTTGCTGAGTCAGCTGTGCACAAGGATCGGCGCCATGGCTGCCACTTCGAAACCTGAACCATCAGTGAACAAAAAGAAAATGAACGTACAGTGCCAGTTATCAGGCGGAGAGGAGCTGTGTAGGGGCCGGCAAGGAATGATTCCCCAAGATATTTCTTTCTCTAAAATTGGCTCAAGCAACAATAACTATTTCAGTACTCGCATGCCCATACAGAGGTATTAAGAAACATGATATTGTGGCGCAAACTTAAACGGGACACAGCGGGACACATACAAAATATTCGTAAGCAACAAGCCCACATTAGCTCCTAGAACACAGATAGAGGTAATGCGCAGGCGTAATATGTCGGCGATACGGCCATTTCCCCATCTTGTTGACAAAAAAGCGAAAACTTCTAAATACGTACCAGTTGAAATGAACCTCGAGTTTCGACCAAGAAATGCCGTTGACAGCGCGCAGTTTTCCAACATTTTCACCACTTCATTTTATAATCACGCTAGCTGCGCCGTTACTGATGATATCGCTTGTAGTGACGATCACAGGGCAGTATTTACCAGGATACTGTAGCCATCACCTCTGCACCCGATTTTCTAAGCAATGTTTCTATATGATTGATAAATTATCTGATAAAGATACATTTTCATCTGTCTGACTTACCCGCAGGCAGAGCAGTCAGTGAGTGACGGTTCGTCCAAGCAGCGGCAAATGTCGTAGAGCTAAACCTGGCAAAAACAAAAAAGGCAGCCGAAACGAAAAGAGTTCGTTTATGAATAAAAGTGTATCCTTGCCTTTCTCGCCCCGTCATCGTCGCGCCCAGAGTGAATTGAAACCTAGAAATCAGCTGCATGAATAGTACTACATTGCTGGTCGACAAAGGAGACGCAAAGCTTCGCACAACTGACAGTTGAAACCGCGTAGAAAAACACGAGAGCCCGGCATGCCGCCGATGCCGCTGCGTCGTCCGTCGAACCGGAAGCTGCTAACAGACGGCGCGCCCCACAACTCCCTGCGATTGCTCGTTTTACAGGTCACCTAATGAAAGCTGCGGAGCGGTCCTCTGAGTTATGAACTCCTCACCTGGCATTACCGAGGCGCCGATAAAACGCAGGCCAGAGCTTGCGCGGACAAGGAACGCGCGGATAACACAGGCTTCTGAGAGCGAGAGCGAGGGTGACGAGGCTTAGCGGCGATGTCTTCTCCCCTCCCGCAATACCGCGGCAACAGGTGTTCCCTTTCGCACGCTCTTGTCATTCGAGGCCCGAGCCAGCAAGGGCGACATCTCACGCTGCTTCTCGAGTGCGCGAGGCGTGCTTGTGACGTGGCATCGCAGCCAATGGGAAGTCTCGCTGCTACAGACGCCGCTGGCTTTTCCGCTCAATGCGCCATTTGAGGCTTTCGCGTCAAAATTTACCGCACAACCCATCTCATGATGACTGACGTCGGTAATGCGATTAGCATTGAAACAGTGTAGTGACACACCGTATTGCTGAACTCATGTTTGTTTAAATCAGTTGTGGTCATTCTGATACTTCCGTTGCTTGGGTTGCATGCAACATACACTGTCTCCTGTATCGACCCACTTAGCCATTGCACTCATTTACCAAGGTCGCCCAAGAGCATGACGACATGACGAGGAATACAGTGTTGATGATTAGGGGACCAAGAATGAATGATGTCGAAGTAATGACGAAAGCAATATGACGATAACGATGTGAACACAAAGGTATGACGACGAGCGTATGATGTCGATGACGATGGTACAACGATGAACAGCTGAAAGATCTGTGATTACGATGATGACGCGACCACGATAGCATGACAACGATATTATGAAAATGGATGCATGACAACGGCATTTATCAACGAGAGCATGATGGCGATAGAATGATGACGAAGTTATGATGTCGATGGAACGACGAAAGCGCTATGACGACCATGTCGTAAGCAATGGATAACGTTTCTGAAGTGATGACGACGGTGAAACGACGGCGTGACACCGAGGGAATGGCGACCACGGTAGGACGACGGCAGTGTGACGTTGATCACATGACAACGACGGCATCACGATAGCCGGATGATGTAGCTGGAAAGACGGCGATGGAACGACCACGACCACATTGTGGGATGCGTATGACAACGAATTCACGTCGACGACTGTATGACGGTGGCATGATAACGGTATGACAAGAATGGGATGACATCGAGTTTACAACGACGTGGGCGTGACGACGATCGTATAACAAGCACTGTATAGCGACGCAGGCACGACGTGAGTCGAATGACGCAGTTAGAGCGACGCCGATGGAAGGACCACGATGGCAATGCAACCGTGACGACTGTATGAAGAAAAATGGCCGCGACGTTGCTCGGCTAGGCCCGGTTATGCGAGCGAAAGCTTGTTACATTTGGTAATGCTGTGTTGCACACACGTTACGCACAAATCCTAACGGGTTGCACGTAAACTCAGTCTCGAACACCGTCATAGCCCAAGCACAGCTTGCCGACCTAAGGATGTGGCTAATCGAACGTTCCGTGCTGCGAGCACTCACTGCGGTCGTTTCGTCAGTTTCAGAAGCCGTCGTCGAAGGCGAGGCGCACATTGCCGCCTTTAAAGCTCGTCACTGGCATATTTCTGCATCCTTCTCCCGACGCTTAGCTCGCCGAAGCTCCCGTTCTTCACTCGTTTCATCCTGCCACTTTAAGCGCTCGTACTCACGATTCCGATTTAACTGATTAGCAAGCCAAGGGACATCTGCAGGATGGTTCGACGCAGCTCGCCGCTTTCGTCACTGCGACCGCGCACACAACTTCGGCACAGATGGACCAGCGTCCTCGCTCCCTCCTTCCATCGCACAACGGCTGAACTGAAGCACTGGCATGGCTATAGCGAGAAACTGCGAGGCGGCAGAGAGAGCGGCACCGTCTCCCTTTCAAGCGAACGGTGAGTCACGTGTTTAGTCACATGAACGCAGCTGGCGCAGCTTTCGATGAAATGACAGCGTGACACCGACAAATGGCGACGAATCGTCGGTGCAGGGGCGGCGGCGGAGCATGGCTGCAGCGGCGGCGAGGCACGTGGTATCAGTTCTTCACTTCAACGTCAAACTGTCACGCACGGGGAAACTCGCTCGACTAGGCCAGTAAAGCTTTCGCTTTGAAATGGCGCCACTATGGCCACATGTCCAGTGCTGGACAACAGCTAGAGCAGCATTGACGACAACGTAATGACCCCGACGGCATCATGATTTTGCTCACATAGCTAGTGGCCCAAGGTGGCAGAGAACATGGATCACTGGGTCGATGCAGAAACCGTGACGACGACGGCATGACGAGAGTCAGATGGCGAAGCTGATGGTCCACGATGGTATCACTAGCGCATACCTAGTGGTCCGAGCGGGTTGATAACATAGGCCAATGGGGCGGCACAGAAGACCTGACCATAGAATAAAGACCAACTTTAGACAAGGGAAACTGTAGCTTCCACAGTGGTACGAAAATAAGAAGCGGCAGCGCATGGAACTCACTGGGGTACCAGACAGATGGCGCTGCTCAAACAGGAAGCGGAAATTGTATTTTTTTTGTGCAAAATTCAATATGGCCGTTTTCTACCGGTCGTGCACGCTGGTACGCGCCGCGCTCGCCCGGCTGGCGTTGCGGCGTGCCTTGCCGCTTAGCTTGTGCGTTCTAATTGCCAGGAGACCAAAGAGCCTCTACTGACGCCCATAAAAACAAGCCACAAGTGAGTGAACAGGACGTACGACTTTATTGGTCGAAGACAAGCAGTGCACCTTCTCGTACAAGAGCAGCAATAAAACTTGCATGTTGAGATACGCTGAAACAATAAATGCGAGCTCGTAAACTGCTCACTTTCGTCATCGCACATGGCGGTCCGGTAACGTGCGACAACCAGCAGCGTAAGCAGATGTTTGCACCGACAGTCACCGTTGAAGATTAGCAACTTGCATACCGAAGCAATGAGGTGACGCAGGCATCTGCTGCCGCACGCAACACAGCAACATGGACTATCGTACGTTTTAGCATTACCTCCTTTCCAAGCTGCACGTTTATGTTTGTCTATCGGGGCCGCTAATACGACACTGACACTCGCTGCCCCATTTTCTCTCAATATGCATAAGTCGTTTTCGTGGAAATCACCTTCGGCAGCCACTTTTGCGGGCCTTTTCACCCAGGTGGCTATGAACTTCATACGCTTCCGATCATGTAAGCACGTATGCCAAATTGCGGCTCAGGAAGCCCACAAGCACAATTTGCCCACGGCTGCAGCAGGAAAGGACGGAACGGGGAGCACCAATCACGGCACGGTGCGTATAAATTGGGAGTCTATGTCACTGCGCAGACTGCAGGAACAGGTGCTTACCTCGAGAGACTGCTTCCCAATGCAACTTACCAGGCCCCGCAAATCCGAAAAACTTAACACAGCGACATCGACCAAGTTTCTGCAATCAACCACTTCAGTGTAGCTTGCACAAAAACCCAGGCTATTGAGCAAGAAGAGCAGTTTGAATGAGACCAAGAATTAAATATGGGAATAAGAAAGCTTGCATTCAGCAATCCACTCTGCTCTACAAGCAGTGAAGGCCAATAACATTAAGAAAAGTGAAATGCTACATAGCACACGGTGCAAAGCTTAATGCAAGACACATGCCGATGCCGTATCTGCTATTTCAGGAGAGGAATTTAACATGGCCACGTACAGTAGAGAATACTGCTACAAAGATGTTATGCTAATAGACAATGACGGGCCTTAAGTATGAGCAAAGAATCAGTTCACCTTTATGTTTGGATAAGGAAGAATAATGATATCTAGCAAGAATGGGGAATGAAAAAGCTTGCATTCATAGAAAAAATGTATACTTGGTACAAATTGAATTTGATAAGGCCAGGAAGCTGATTAAGGAAGGGCAAACTGATGGAACTCTTTTGGCCAGCATCGTCCATGCTTGTTCAGAGGTTGCAGGTGCATCTGAACGCGAAGAATTTCTTTTGTTGAGGTACCTGGATGACTCTGCCAATATGCGTGCTGGTGGAATGATGGCTGAGGAGCTTTGCAGTCTTGATACAGTCCTACGTAGACTTGGTATCTCATCCAAATACTTCTGGATCCGCTTCTTTGTTCGTGGTGTAAGAGCCTTGTGCGTTCGGCTCCAGTCCCTTCCTGTTGGTGTAGATATATGAGGGCTCCTGTGATGAGTGCCAAGATGTGCTTGGTGCAGACTCTGTTGGGGCAGAACAGTAATACATGAGATACAGCAGAGGTTACCCAAACTCGTGTAGTGCTTTCTATGTTTGAATCCATTATGCTGCACCGTAAATATGAAGAAACATTCATATCATCTGCTACAAACAAATGACAATGTATCTCAAGACTAGCAAGCCAATGCAGCGTATATCAAGCATATTTATTTCTGAACCCGGTGTTGTTTACCTTGTAGTAGCAGCAAAAGTCCACACGATGACCTGGCTGTAGCAGGCAGTAGCTTCTCCTTAGTGTGTGTAGTGTGTTGCTTTACACTGTGCCGTCCTCTTTACTTCATGTCTGGAAGAGAAATTTTGACTGCATCAAAAATTGAAAAAACACAATTTCACAATATGAAATGCAAAAAGCTGTGATATATATATATATATATATATATATATTGTAATGGTTTCTGACCGCACAACACATGTAAATGTACACTGTTTGTTCCAGGGAGCTTAAGCAGCTTGTTAAATAACCAAATATTGGTACTAATTAATTAAATTAATTAATTAAATTATGGGGTTTTACGTGCCAAAACCAGTTCTGATTATGAGGCACGCCGTAGTGGGGGACTCCTGAATATTGGACCACCTGGGGTTCTTTAACGTGCACCTAAATCTAAGTACACGAGTGTTTTCGCATTTCGCCCCCATCGAAATGCGGCTGCCGTGGCCGGGATTCGATACTGTCCATAAAATTGATATCTGCCTAACTACAATGCGTTTGAACACCTGAAGTATTATTAGGATCACAAACGAGAACATTTTTGCGCTCATTTATACACTAGAAGAGCTCTCACTGCTGGTTCCACAAGCAAATGCATGAAAGACATGAATTTCATGTATTACAACTGATGCATTCTTTTTCTGCATGACCGCGATGCACCGCTCCACTACTGCAAAAATAAATGCCCTAAGGTAAACCAAACTTACCAGCAAGAACACTTGGAACCAACAAGTACGAAATATGGGTTAATTATTATGCGTGCAATTGTTTAATACATTAAATTCAGTACTTTCACTTCAATTTACCAAAGGGTTAATCGGTTTTGTGGACGAAAGAAGTTGCCGGCGGACTTGAAGAAAAAAAAACATTGATAAGGCTACTCGGTCGCCCAAGGCCACGGATACAACGAGATGAGAAACGTGCTGCGCGTTCCGATATCGCTCTCTTTCTTTCGTGATTGTGTGTATGACGACGCTCTCGCAACTACAGGTTTATTTCAGAAACGGCATCGTAGGGTCCCGACTACCCATATGGAATGCAGGATTTAGTTCGTTAACTTGTCTCCGCCTGTGAATTAACGAGACGAGTATTAAATAACGATTCAAGCAGCAATGTTAAACGACTCACCGGTATTGCCATCCTCAGTCGCAGCAGAATCCGGCTCCCGTTTCGATGCATACTTGTTCCGCATGGTTCACGATCAAAACATAGCTTTCGGGCTTACATCTCAGCTCGCAAACACGTCACTTCACCCGAAGTTAAACAACGCGAGGTATCGAAGCGTAATAAAGTGGTTTTAGCACAAATAAGCAACCAGCATAAGTGCACCGACCAATGAATCCGTGCTTGCCGTGTCCCGAAATTACCGGTAAAAATTTTAAATCCAGGCGAGAGATCACGTGGGACGTCGCTGATGATGAACGTTATTTTGCCTCTATAATGACAAAAAAACAATAGTGTTACTACTCAAAAGTAGGATGTATAATTAGGAATAATAAATATGTACTCTTTGTCATAAAATAACACTTTAATAAGCGTGGGAGTAAGTTTGTAGGTTGAAATTGCGCTTACTACGGCGCCTCTAGCGGGAGACGACGGAACTCACTGGGGCAATTTTTTTGAAAACGCACTAGGCTTGGTTTATTAGCCGCGCCCGCGCGGTCGATTTTTTCGCCCTCTGTGGCAATTTGTTGAACTTGAGAGTGTGAGAGCCCTGACCTGACTACGGTAACATCATCAGAGTGAGATGACGAAGCCGAAATACCAATGATGGAATGACCATGACGGCATCACGACCACAGCACATGCCTAGTGGCCTAAGTTGATCAACCACTTCGGCCGCTACGTCGGCGTAAGAGGCTAGATAGCAGCAAGATAGATAGATAGATAGATAGATATATGCTGAGATGGATAGATATATAGATAGATAAATAGATGAATGATAGATATGCTGAAAAAGCCTGATGTGGGCAAATAATGCTAATCGCACTAAAATACTCGACATACCATTAGATTAGTAAATATCAGGCCTGAAGTGCCCTCTCCTCTTAATAAGGCACGGATATAGTCCGCCATAACGAGAGCGCGCATCACGTGTGGCACAGTTCCGCTGCGTCGGTGCTGAGTGGATGCTGTAGAGTTAAACGTCATCGTGCAACCGGTGTGCCTGGCGGCATTTTCCACGCGTGGTGTGGCCAGCGCAGGCATACAACATGCCCTACCTCACGTCACACCCGCTAGAACAAAGTGTATCGTGGGCTGTCTTGCTCTCACCGGTGGCATGCTGGCGTTCAGTTAGAATGGACTGGAGCGATCTCGCTGAGCTTGCGCCGGCGCAAAAACGGGTGCTAGCGTAAATGTTTTAACCCGATACGTTAAGGGCCCCATGTCGCAGAATATCCGGTGTCGCGGTCGGTTTCAGCGTTAAGCATCCGCGTCTGACGGAAATGATCATGCCGAAACACATCATCCCCAACCACCCCGACCGGGCAGGCTGATCCCGTGGCACAAGGCGTTACTGAACAAAAAATCGAAGTTCTCAGTAAAATCCGTCAGAAAAGTGGTCAAGTACGACTTAACCACAACGTACAGCCGTGATAGCGTCCGATCGTATTTTCAATATACGAGAAAAATCCCGATAAGCAGCCAGGGATCTTTGAATGCTATCGCGTTCCACTCTTAAAGGCGAATTTTAAGCGTCCTCCAATTCTGATGGTGTTCTGCTGTACTTTGGTTTTAGGAAACATTGAGGGGAATGCTTAAAACCAATACTTTCTAAGTTTTGTATACGTGCACGTCTTGGGGCAACTGCAAACAATTATTAATATAATAAAAAATGTCCTAGGACTTTCACATTTTCACATAAGACGGCTTATATTGTCGCTGTAGAAATATCTTCCCAGCAATGCATTTTTCTTTAAAAGTGAAGCCGACTTTAAAGGAATCGATGTAAGCTTGGCCTTTGTAAGCTGGATTTCCCACGTCGTGGGTTGCAGCGAATCCTACTCATAAAGAAAATACGATGCGAACGGGTCCCGATAACGCTATCGCGTTACACTCTTACAGGCGAAGCTTAAGCGTCCTCCAAATTTTTCAAGCAAAGACCCTAACGTATCACGCCGGAATCTTATTTTCTACACTCGTCCTGTCTGCTCTTCCTTCTTGTGTACTCGTTATTTTTTGCGCTTTTGGTCATGTATAATCTTATTTTCTGTTATTTAGCCACTCAGTGACGTAGCTGTTAATGTTCGGACCCATCAGCTCCCCAGGATAACGGCGATGAAAGGGGATGAGCTCCGGCAGAGGCACGCGTCTATGACGACGACGAAAAGTATCACTTGACCATCTAGATTACTTAATCTGGGTATTAATGTAAAGGCGCACTGTACACTTGTGAAACATAGAAAACAATGTCATAGTGGTCGTCGGCAGCCTGCCTGACCGGCCTGGTCTCCCGTGATGAAGTGGCGCCATGAACTGTTGTCTCTTTGCTCAGTCGAAAAACTAGGACTCCTTAAATTGGTTTTCACATCATCCAAGGGACTTGAGGACAGTTGGGAGACGCGGGGTTCTCCACCAGTTACCTACTATGACCAATCAGGCAAGCTTACGCGGTACAATAGGGGCAAAAGTTTAAGCGACCAGACATGGTCTCGTAAACACGACGCAGTCAGCAAAACTGAGCATACTCGTTATAACATACAGGTAATTTAAACATTTCTGGTCTATTTCTGCAGTCAGCCCATCATGATTGTTCAAACTTTTTCCGGGCCACCTCCAGTTATCTTGTCTGTCACGCGATGTTAGGGAAACCGCCAAAATAAACAAATAAAAGCTCCTCATCTGATTTGATGTACACGCTTTAATAATACATTATTAGACCGAACAGAAGAAAAAAATCAAGGGGCGCTTAGTTATCACTAGGTGGATGAATGCGAAAGCATTGCGGCTACGTCAGCAGAAGCCACGTCCGGTGGCGCCACTGGCGGAGTCACCTGGCTCGAGCAAGATGATGATGATGATTTATTAGTATAACCTTTGAAACGGGAATGGGGCGGCGACAAATAGTCACCTAGCCTGCTTGATTGAATCAGGTATACTATACATGTTCTTTATCTATCATTTTGTATACCTCTCATTGCTCTTTTTCTTTTTTTTTCAGAATTACCTTGTACCGCTACCTATGATTTTAAGCGATCAGGTCGTATCAATCTTTTCCCTGTTTTTTTTTTCACCAGTACTCCAATCGTCTCTTACTTATCTCTACGGCTGATCTGTTGATATTTCCTTCCACTTTAAATACAAGTGCTTCTCGAAGTTGTCGAGGTCAGCGAGGAGCGGCCGTGCTTGCATGGGCTCCCGGTTCAAGAAACGCTATCTCCAGGTCAAGTCGTCCCAGAACTTTAAAAATAGTGCCATTCGACGAAGCGAGTTTTATTATGTCCGTAGAGACCAAGATCCAGGCTGTGAGTCACATTTATCGGTGTTGTGGAACCTCGAGAGTTCGCAAGCGGAGACCGCTCCACTAGGCGTAGCCAGGAGTAAGGGGCTGAGCCCCACCCGGCACCCGAAGCTTACCATGGATGTTGATGCTTCTCCCTCGCAACCGCAAGAAGAATCCACCGACTGCGCAGGTGACTGGCTGACAGTCAAAAGGCGCAAACAACGCAGCAAGGAAGCACCCAAGAACTCCGACCCGGCTCCCGAGGCACAGCAGCGCTCGCCGCGCAGACCACCACCGCCCCCGAAGCACACCTGAAAGTAATACTGAGGCCGAGGTAAGGTCTCGTCTTTTCGAAGTGGCTGACCCCGGCCATCGCCTGAGCAAGTACTCAAGGCGGGAGGATACCCACGCACCACCCCGACCCAGAACTTTATAATGCGGATAGAAAGCAAGCAGAATATCGCAGTAATGAGCACCTCTAGCGAAGACATGGCAGCTAGGATACGAGACATCAACACTGTGCATCTCGGCGCAAAGGAGTACGCAGTGGCCACATATATCGCACCATCGGCGAATTCAGCTCGTGGAGCGGCCCATGGCATTCCTCTGGGAACGACGGACGCGGAGCTCATGCGCGGGCTGTATGCACACAAAATAAACATCCTACAAGCGCGGATGCTAGGGCCATGTGCGACCGCATTGATAACGTTCGAGGGAAGAACGGTGCCGAGGTACATAACCTTCGACGGAGGCGAGCTACGCTGCCTACCCTATCGACACGCGGTCAAGGTATGCAACGCGTTCCATCAAATGGGGCATCGAACCGACGTTTTCCCGCACCCGGATAAACCCACCTGCGAAAGATGCGGTGCAGCAGAGCCTAGTGATGGACATGACTGCAAACTGAGATGTTCGTTGTGCGACGGCGATCACGCGACAGCGTCGAAACAATGCCCTAAGAGACTGCTACCAGCGCCACGCTCGTCGCACAGGCCACGCAAGGAACAGGCACACAAAGAAAACACCCCGACAGAACAACCGAGGGAGGGTCGCAGACAGCGATCCCGATCTTGGACCCGCTCCAGGTCCAGACCCAGGGCGGCATCGCAACAACGAGGCGGCAGCAGATCCAGGTCCGAGAGCCGGTCCAGGTCCAAGAGCAGAACCAGGTCCGGCAGTAGGTCGAAAACCCTGAGTCACGTGACCTCCAAGGAACAACAGGTGAGCTGGGTAGAACGCTGCCTCCCGAAGTCACAGAGACAAAATGACAAAACCAAGCCCCACATACAGCCATCACGAGACGCAGACACAAACACGAACACTGTACAGGCGCTTGCGGCCCTAGTTCAGGAACTGCGTGTAGAGATAGCCGAATTGCGCCCACAGCTAAAGGAGGAACGAAGCCGAAACAAGCCACCAGAGCAAGAAAGTTCGCCCGAACCCCGAACACCGCCACAGCCGCCGCAGCGCGCGTCCACTGCCTCGGTAGTGAAGGAGACCATCGAGGAAACGAACACCGAGGCGCCGCCCGTGCCGAATCCGACAGCCCAACCGATCGATGTGCGAGTAACAGTCTGCGAAAAAGGTATTCACGAAAACCGGAAAGCCATCCAAGACCTAGATATGCGAATGGAGAAGGGCTTCGACGAGATCCGACAGATGATAACGCATCTGCACTAGGTTTTCACCCCTCTGGTAAACGATGAGCGCCACAAGAAGCCGCGAGTTTATCCACACAGAGAGGCAGCCCTCCAGCAAATGCTACAAGAGGACCAAAATTGTCAGAAAACCGAATGATCAAAATGGAGGGATCACCGTTTGGCAGTGGAATTGTCGTGGCTTCACTCACAAGAGGGCGACAGTGCTGCAATACATTGCCAAACAAGACACACCACCGGATGTAATAGCCTTACAGGAAACAGGAAAAACACCAAGAATCACTGGATATCACACTCATGCGGCAGCAGAAGCACGTACGGCCACACTCACGAGCAAACACCTCACTGCAATAGACCACACTTATGCGGACACGGGAATCGATCACGTTTTCACGGAAATAGTGCCGCAGCGCAGGGGAAACACAAGTGTTTTTATACTTAATATGTACAGTTCGCCGAAGGAAACGCTGGGACCCCTAGACAACTTGGTGCACCAAGCGAGGCAGCTATCTGGACAAAACGGCCTCCTCATATTAGGCGACTTCAACGCGGCGCACGAGGCGTGGGGTATGTCAGACATACCAAAAAGGGAACAACCTTGTACAACGTCATACAACACCACCGACTTACGATAGTGACGGATCCGACATATCCAACGTGAGTAGGCAACAACACGGCCCGCGACACCTGTCCCGATCTTGCGCTCGCGTCCAGAATTCAGAACGTCGAGTGGGAAAACACTAACGAGACGCTAGGGAGCGACCATTTCATACTCGACATCTCGATACACCTGGGAAACTTCCCAAGGAGAAAGATACGCTCCACCAAAATCACGGACTGGGCAAACTTCCGCAGCGAAAGAGAAACTCAAGAAGCCCAAGCGATAACCGACCTGAAGCCTGGATTAGAGAACTGCAGGAATCGGTAGCCAAACACTCCAAGGCGGTTGCACTCACCACGGACAATCCGGCAGTGAATCCGCGCCTCTTACACATGTGGGAAACGCGCCACAGTCTGCTTAGAAGATGGCGAAGACAGCGGCACAACCGTAAGCTAAATATACGCATCGCGAAACTAACGGACGAGGCAGAGCGCTACGCAGAGCAACTTGCACGACAGAACTGGGACCAGTTCTGTAACTCCCTCCGAGGAACGCTGGGCACTGCGAAGACGTGGACCATACTCAGACATCTCCTAGATCCGAGCCAGAGCAAGAGAGAAAAAAAGCACACGATGAGCCGAGTACTACACAACTTCGGAGGCACAGACGATCAGCTATTGTGTGCCTTACAAAGTAAATATATTGGCCAGCCGATACTTGGTGCAAAGCCAGCGGCTGACTACGCCTACGCCGAACTGGAAAACAGCGAGCTCGACCGGGACATAACACGTTCCGAACTGACACGAGCGATCGCAAACTCACTCGAAACACCACTCCTGGCAAGGACGGAATCACCAAGAAGTTGCTACGTAACCTGGACGATTCAACCGTGCAGGCAATACCTGAACTCTTAAATGTGCACTGGAGCAGAGGGACCTTACCCCCGGAATTCAAGCATGTGGAGATTACACTGATACCAAAGCCAGGAAAAACGCCCTGCCTGGAGAACCTAACACCCATTTCGCTTACGTCTTGCCTCGGTAAATTGATGGAACGTGTTATCTTAGACAGGCTACAGACGCATCTCGAAGAACGTCAGCTGATGCCGAACACGATGTTTGGTTTTCGGCCCAACTTGTCAACGCAAGACGTGCTTCAGCAGCTCAACGAGGAAGTACTGACTGCAGCAACGCCATGCTGCACAAAACTAAATTCTCGCACTAGACCTAAAGGCAGCCTTTGACAACGTCGGGCACGAAGCCATACTATCCAATCTCAGTGACACGAATTGCGGCCGACGAACGTATAGCTACGTGAGGGCTTTTCTCACTGATCGCACAGCCACAATAGGGCTGGGAAATGTGAGGTCACAGCGAATAGACACATCTAGCAGAGGAACGCCACAAGGAGCAGTGCTGTCACCGACACTTTTCAATGTGGTCATAATGAAACTTCCAGCCCAACTCGAGAAAATACCGGGGATCAGACATGCCTTGTATGCAGATGACATCACGATATGGACGGTCGGAGGGTCCATAGGAAAACAACAAGAGGCATTACAGGAGGCAGTAGACGTCGTAGCAAGCTATGCGGAGGCATGCAGACTGCAATGCGCGCCGGAGAAGTCGGAGCTCCTCATAATCGAGAAGCGCTCACGAGGACGATCAGCAGCCCCGGCACCAACCATCCACCTGCGAATAGGGCCTAGAGAGATTACTAAGGTAGACAGACTTCGGATCCTCGGCTTACACTTACAAAAGGACGGGGCCGGAGAAGCTACAACACACTACCACGCAGATTTTGCGCATGATGCAACGAATTACCAGCAGGAAGAGGGGACTCAAGGAACAGGACCTTATCCGATTAGTGCAGGCTCTGATTGTGAGCCGCATTGCGTACTCGGCACCATATTTAAATTTAAAGAACGCGGAAGTGGAGGTACTCGACCGGTTGATACGCAAGGCGTATAAGCAAGCGCTCGGACTCCCACCCGGAACGGCTACTTTTCGCATCGAGGAGACAGGGGTGTACAATCCCGCACGGGAAATCATATAGGCCCACCTGGTAAGCCAGAAGGAAAGACTACTTCGCATAATAGCGGGACGCTGCGTCTTGGAAAGTCTTGGATATTCCGTACGGAAGACCAGCGCACTGACCAAAATCCCAACACGAATACAAGAAACTGTGCACGTCTCACCGATTCCCAGGAACATGCACCCAAACTTCCACATCGGACGGAGACAAGCCTGAGCGCAGGCGCTCGCGAGAAAGTATGGCAACCACCCCAATGTCTTGTACGTAGACGCGGCCAGCACCGCAAGAAGCACCGCAGTCGTCACCAGCGTAGTCGACAATCCCGGGATCGAAATAAATGCATCGTCGGTTTCCAGAGTGAGCGCTGCGGAGGCAGAGGAACTAGCGATAGCGTTAGCCATCACGACGAGACCGCAGTGGGATTGCGTCATAGTTCAGACGGACTCTCAGGCGGCATGCAAAAATTACTCCAGGGCCAAAATTTCCAGGGCTGCACATCGCATTCTGAATGGAGCGCACCAGCTGCCACCATACATACAAATCGTGTGCACTCCGGGACATGAGTCCTTACGCGGCAATCAGCAGGCACACGGCTACGCCCGAGCGCATGCACACCGGGAGCCGCGAGATGACCGCGCCGAGCAGTTCCAACCAGAGCCCATACCAGTAACCTACACTCAGATCCTACAACACTATCGCCTTTTACGAAGAACACTACCCCCACCTCATAATGCTCTGACGCGAGTGGAAGCCGTAATATGGCGAAAACTCCAAACAAACACATATCCACATTTGAGTCTTTACCACGCCATACACCCTGCGCTGTATTCCCATAAATGTCCACACTGTGATCAATGTGCAACACTTTACCACCTGGTATGGGCTTGCGCAAACACACCACAGCTAACACCCATAACACACCCCACCACACGGCAATGGGAGGCAGCGCTGTCGAGCTCCGACTCGACGGAGCAGCTCAACCTGGTCAATCGAGCGAGAAAGGCAGCTAAGGCCGCTGGACTCCTGGACTGAGGGGACCACCCACTGCAGAGCGGAGGAGCTACCTACGCTTGCGTGCTCTTTTTATTAAAGTTTATTCTCTCTCTCTCTGGAAGTTTTACGTTACTTACGGTTCTCGCTGGGTGAATCCCGTCGCATTCTATCAGGATGTGCTCAGTGGTCTCCGGATCTTTACTGCAGCATACACATACCTCTTCTAGTTCGCAATCTTTGCTCTGGTTTGTTTTGGTCCTTAGACAACCGCCTCGAGCCTCAAATAGCAAGGCACTGGCCTTTGTGTTATCGTACAGATTTTCCCTTCTAATTTCTTTCTTCTCATTCTTGTAAATCTACGTGGTCCTTTTTGTTTCCCTTCTTTGCATCCAATTCACTGTCTCTATTTCACTCACTTTCTTTCTGATGACTCCTGGCTGTCTATTTACAGTTTCGCTTATCCTGTATTTGGTAGCCAACTTCCTAGACCTCTTCCTCGATTCGTGTCCACGCTTTACATGTACAGACACTTGTGCACTTTAGCCGCAAATTTATTTTCATCCTTGTTTCTGAGTATTTCTCCAAAACTAATTTTGCTCTGTGATTCTTTTACTTGACAAGAGGACCAGCACATGTCACCTCGCACTGCCTCATTTGTGGTTTTATCGTGGGCTCCCAAAGCCAGCCGGCTTACTGCTTTTTGGTTAACTTCCAACCTCGACAAGATATGAAATTTTAAGTATAGAATGGCATTTGTGAATATTAGCGCAGGCACCATTACTCATTTCCAGATTCTACGCACCATCTCATACTTATTGTGCCCCCACAGTGCTCTGTGTTTCATTATTGCTATATTCCGCTTCCCCTTTATTTTAAGATCATCTAGGTGTTTGTTTGAGTAATTCTTTCCTTTGTTTACATGCGCGCCGAGGCACTTATATCGCTTCACTATGGGTATTACTTGCTGTTGAATTGACACCATGAAGTTTCTCGTCTCTTCATTAAAGATCATAATACCTGCTTTCTCTGTGCTAAGCTTAAGGCCTAGATTAGTTGCTGCGTTGCCACAGATATTCGCAAGTGTCTGTAAATGTTTTTATTGTACGCTAGTAGCACAATGTCTTCTGCGTACATACGCCCAGGGACCTTCTGTTGCACCATTTGTCCATTACGTATGTAGGATAAATCAAAACCTAATTCGCTGTTTTCCAGTCGTCTTTCTATACCCTTAACGTAAAGCGTGAAAAACAATGGAGACAGAGGACATCCTTGCTTCGATCCTTGGTGAATTCCCAGCATTTCCGTACCTTTTCCACCTTCCGATACAACTTGTACTCGGTTATCTCTATATACCTCCCTCAGCAGCTCCACGAAGTCGGCATATAAGCCCTTCGTGCTTAAGACTAACCCATAACAATTCCCTGTCTACGTTGTCATAAGCTCCTTAAATATCTAGAAATGCGATCGATAAAGGTCTTTTCTGAGCTACTAAAATATCCATGCACTGAGTTAGTAGAAACATATTATCCTCTAAAAGTCTGCCTGGTCTGAACCAATTCTGTAGTTACCCTAATACATCGCTTTTCTCCACCAACTTCGACAGTTACAGTTTTATAACTTGCATTACCATTCTATATATCACCGATGTTACTGTAACTACCCTGTACGAGCTCGTCTTTTCCTTATCTCTTTTGCCTTTGTAGGTGAGGCTCATCTTGCTTTCGCTCCATCCGACGGGAATGTTTATTGATCGAATCGCATAATCTATGAAATTAGTCAGCAGTGCCTAGCTCTTTGGGCCAAGGTTTGGACCGAGGCAATGTCGAGAAAGACCACTAAAATCCAATACGTCTTGGTTTACCAACTGCAGTTTTTCCTGAGTTGAGCTAGCATACGAGGCTGAAGCAGAGAGAGCATAGTAGACATAAAATGCGTGGGATTGAAGCCGGTGGCTGGCGCAAATATTCTATGAATGCCGCTTAGATGTTTCGGGATGGCATTGGATTGACCGTATACGAGCACTCTATGTTTCCATACTCACGCAAAATAATGAGAAAGCGAGAACGTTTCCTATTTACGTTGGTTGTGCTCAGGCGCTACTGCTCTTCGTTGAGTGTAAACAGATAGAGCCAAAATACGTACTTACATAACAAGCACACACACGGCGACTGATGATTCCCATCGCATGTTTTGGCAAGCCAAGAGAATTTTCCACATACTGTTGTCAGTTCTGCACTCAAAGACTACCCAGTGGCTCCTCCACGACGTTTATGAATTGCACCACGTACACGGTTTCGGCAAACGATTTAAAACATTTAAAAGTTGTTCCGCAACAAGCGACAGCAACACATTTGAGCGGCACCATGCCGACCGACACAAGCAAGGGAGGAAGAAATGCTCATGGCGCGCTTTCCCCCTCGCCCAAGAAAATGTCTACGTATACTGGCGGATCATGCGCATGTCTAAAGCGCACAGATATGTTAGTGAAATGGTGAATTATACTTACTTGATTCTGTATTTACATATTCTTTCTTTGATTCACCCAACTCAGTATTTCGCACTCGGTTCTCGGCTACTCCCCCCGAATTAGCATGTCCCACTGCGTACGATTCCTAGATAAAGCATGAAAGTATCATGTCGGTTCGCAGGTATCTTTAAAACGCAGCGATCTGTTGGTAGTATGGTAAATGGTATTTCACGAAGCTTTTCATTTAGTTTACTTTTATTTAGCCATTCGTTCTAAGGCACTTGCGGTGTGCCCGATAATTTGTTGCATAGCATCAAAGTAAATAAAATTGTACTCATCGCCATTAGTTTTAAAGCATTTCATTGAACGCTTTATTAAAGCGTCACTTGACACAGTTTCCAACATGTGTGTTGGATCTGCATGTTTTTTTGTCAATTCCATTTTGTTATGTCACACTCCCCCTTCGTTTTGCCATGCTTATGACTACCGACGATGCTTTTCAAGTGGCTGGATCTCTATTAGTGGCGGCTGGTAGCCTAACATCGCCTTCCCACACTTCGAAGGTGGTCACCTGCGCCCTGGCGTTAGAGTTCATTATTACATTCGCGGGGGAGAGCGGTGTAGCCAACGCGCGGCCAAACAAATGTTCATTCCGTAATCCCTTTGTGAAGAGAGTGCGACCGACTGCTAGCTCACCGAAAGATGCCGCCCTATATGCTTGTTGCAGTGAAGGTTCATCGGATGGTGTGTTTGGTTAGGATTTGCGCGTTTTCCTTTCTTGTTAAGCCACAATGTCGAAAGGGCACGAAGACGCCGCGCTGCCTGAGTGCCTCAGCGAATCGCATTGCGTTCAGGAACGCAGAGGGTTGTGAAGCACAGTCACTTAGAATACGAAACGGCTTAAAAACGTCCGACGAGTCTTGGTGGGCGTTCCGCACTGAAAATAAATCTTTGCGTACACTTTACAATTACCTGATTGTAGCATGGAGGGACAAATATGGCGCTTCAGGGGTGGCTTGTCTACAAAATGTAGTTGAAATATTATAGCCCTTAGGGATTAAGCATAATGGCCACACATGACATAGACAGTGAGAAGATCAAATAACAGAGCAGAACACAGATGAGGTGCATATATAGCTGCCAAGAAAGACAGCACATTCTTTCGCGAATCTGGGCCAGAATTCACAAAAACTTCTTAGGATAGAATTGTTCGTTAGAATTTCAGCCAATCCGGATGCAAGACATATTATTTTCCAAGACAGCCGGCCAATGCCAAAGACCACATACAAAAGAAAAGCTTTGTGAATCGGCCCCTGTTTCTCAAAGGTATCAAAATATGCCCATCAATTTGTTTTGTCTTTGTAACTTAAAACGAGTGTCTCTGCCCAACAGGAATTTATTTCCGACTTAGAACACACTGAATTAAAAGTATCGCTTCTTTTTATGTGCACGCGTACATGCCTCGTCAGTGAAATAGGCGCGAATAAATGGGAGGCCACCGACCTGGGAGAGGGAAGCGAGCGACAGAGGAGGAGGATTCCTGGAGGTGGCCAGAAGAGCGTGCGGCGAAGCGTGGGCACAGGACGCCCGCGGAACGTCGCAGAAGAGGACGGTAGGCTGAGGCCCGCTGGGTTCATCTCCTCTGGCAGTTGCTACGGGCTCCGTGGGCGCTGCGGGTGCTTCAGTATTGTCTGGTGATTGAAAGGCCGAGCGCTGAGCGAGTAGGACGGATCAGCAACGCAAGCGGGGGAAGGCTGAGCGCGAGTCGATCGACCCTGAAGTCGTCGGCACGCGCCGGTTAGGAGCTGAACAAGACCGGCAGAAGGGGCGGCCTAGGTGCGCCCCAAGCATCCTTACAGGGCTTACCATCTTTCCTAATGTCACTAGACACTTTATAAAATTGAAAAGCGAACGTGATGCGTATAAAATAAAAGATAAGCATAAAGAAACGGCAGCGCTTACACATAATCGAAGCGTTTCGAGAACATTCTACGCACAGTGCACAAACAGGCAATAGCACCCATAACGCTTGCCTATTACTCGCGTTCACGAAGTCAAACGCCATTATAATTTTTCTAGTGTGATGACATGCCTAATCTTGAAATCGTCATTGCTGGTGTGTCTTGATAACAGGAGGAGGCCGCCCGTCTTGTGGAAGAGTTTGGCAAGACTGGTGGAGAACCAGTGGACGCAAACCAATACCTAATTCCGTGCGCCTTCAATAACATCGCTTCGTTCTTCTACGGCAGCCAGGTGCCGCACGATCACCCAAGCCGGCGGGAACTCAATCAGGTGTTGTTGAGAGTGAGCACGGCTGTCAAAGTTGGCCTGAACTACAGATTCTACCCCAGTTTCCTCCGCGAACTGATGGCTCAGCTGCCGTTCACAAGAAATGGCCGCCTCAACAAAGCCTTCAAGGAGCTGGATGCCGTTTCTGAGTAGGTGAACAAGTTAACTTTTACGCTTATAGTAACTTCTATAAATTCCTTACATAAACTAACGAACGCTTACGAATACCACTGCTTTTTACAGTATATTGCTTAAACATCGGACGTGATGTCATGACAAACACTAGTATTTGTTTCATAACGTCATGTAGTTCTCGGAATCCATCAAACCTAATCGCGGTTTCGTCAACATGAGAACCCGCCGTGGTTGCTCAGTGGCTATGGTGTTGGGCTGCTGAGCACGAGGTCGCGGGATCGAATCCCGGCCACGGCGGCCGCATTTCGATGGGGGCGAAATGTGAAAACACCCGTGTACTTAGATTTAGGTGCACGTTAAAGAACCCCAGGTGGTCCAAATTTCCGGAGTCCCCCGCTACGGCGTGCCTCATAATCAGAACTGGTTTTGGCACGTAAAACCCTATAATTCTTCTTCAACATGAGAGAATAACTTCCGCCGGTTGCTGCTTTACGCTGATTAGAAAAGTACAAAGCGAGGGCGAGGAAAGACGAGAAACTACGGAGTTCTTAATTACAACAGTTTTTTATTGCAAGCGGGGCGAACATATATGCACATTAATAAAGCACGCGAATGCATGGTGGCCTGCCACTACATAGAGAATACTTTTCTTCGGAGGGCTAAGTTGATGGCCACACAGACATATCACCTCAAGGTGATAGGAAACGTGCCTGTATTTGTCAAACTGCAATCGTTCTTTTTTTTCCTCAATAGAGAAAGCAAAATTGTTAGGCACCTGAAAACGAGGCACCCTCGAAGATATAATTAAAAATATAGCTGCTCCGTTACTTCGGAAAATGGTGCCTCTTCGGCGTTTATGCGCTTCTCGGGTAGCGGAATCGTTCCGCACCACTGCTATTTCTGTCATTAGAACTGAAATGGCTGTTGTTATTTCTTATTTTCCCGTTCTCCCAGTAAACGACGTGTTTAATTTAGCCAGCTTGCTTATTTCACAAGTGCTGCCAGCCTTTGGTATAAAGGTCATAAGCAGCAGTCGGTACTACAAAAGATAAAAAAGAACAAGTAGCACTCAAGTAAAGCCAACGAAGTAAGAGATACACAGTTAATTCTTCCAAGAACTAAATTTTAACATAGGTTTGAACTTTCAAGCACGTTAAAATGAATTGTTGGAAATGACTTCACGACAACATAGCGAAATCTGTTATTCTTTATGTCACCTTGAGGAGGAAGAAGCCGTTGAGGTGGGGTCTACAGCAGGAGCCCTCGCGTGAGGAAACCAGCCAAACGATAGGAGGGTGTTCTTTCTGTTAGCGTTTTAGTCATTTAACCTTTGGCAATTTTTTCCAATTGAATATAGTTGGAAGTTAGCGCTTGTGTCTCTTACGCCGATATTCATCCTAGCTCGCTTGTGCTTTGTAGCATTCCATTATTCGACTCCGAAATCATTTTCAGTCTAACGCTAGATTGGTTTTCCTGTCGAAAAAAGGAAAAACATCCGGGTGGACCCTTCTCACGATGAATGTGAGATAGGTTCACTAATTTGAGATGGGTTCACATGGTTGACTAATATGCAGAGGTGAGCTTTATCATGGCTGAAAATAACCAAGTTTAAATAAAATTATATTTCGAACGTCAGCGCTGCAGCACAAGACTACATAACTTTGTTGTCCCCACTAATGTTGTCTGCCCTGGTACCAGACATTCCGAACCGCGTTTTGTTGTAATGCTTCTAAATCAGTGCATGCATTAACTCGCCACAGCGACCACGCAGTTTCCTGTGAAAGGCATTAAACGTCTTTCGTGACATGCTTACCACGCTGGGCAGCAACAAAATGGGAGCACGCATCACGCGCTGCACAGTCAAAGACAGTATTACAGCGCAGACTCAGTAGCTGAAGGCCAAATTATGCAGTTCCTCGTCAAAAAAGACTGACAAATCATTTGGAGTGTGCCACGACAACGGATCTACAATGACGAAAAACCAGCGCCATACCGGCACGTGTGCACACTGATGACTAGCAGACGACGCTAGGAGCAATGCACATATTGTCAAGTGCATTTTATTGCATCTTAGAACGTTACAAAGCGGCTGCGTGGTCACGAGCTCAAAGTCCTTGGGTGCGCCCCTTCGTTCTCCTCGTCTTCGCTCGCTCGTCCAAACGCTCATATACAACACTTCCCCCCTCCAGTGAACCCTAACATATCTTAGTCAATTTTATGTTGACATGTTGAAATGCCTAGTCGCTCTGGAGCCTTCAGAACACGACCATAGTGACTGCGTGGGATACAATCGGGCGCGGCTTGCGACTGTTCGGATCGCTGTGTTCTATCGGGCGTCCCTGCTTCAGTGGGCAAATCCGGGTACGCATTAGGAGACTAGACAGAAGCCGTGGGTTCATCTTCTGCCGGACGCTCGACCCCTGAACTGAATAATGGTCGTGTTTTAATTAAACGATTGTCTTCGAGTGAGTCATTTCCTGGAAAAGAATGATAGGATGATTCCTTGAACTGCGTTTTCAATCAACGTATATCTTGTTTTTATATGATCCACGTGACGCCTGTACCGCCTGCCATCCTGAGTCATCGTTGCAAAGTACCTCTTGCCGCATTGTTCCACTACTACAGCGGGTAGCCAGGAGGGGTTACTTTTCGGGAAATTCTTTATCCACACCTTGTGACCTGGCACATAACCTTTTCTCATATCGTCCACCTCGGTGTCCTCGGTGATGTGGTTGACCAGGGCAGGGGGTGCACCGGTGCTGTTTCCAGGTGGAACTTGGAAACAAGAACTGGACAGTCATCCGCCACCGTCAGCAGCACGGTGCGGGCGATAGCATTTGTCTGGTGCACCACGATAGCAGGTTGATCCGTCAAAGTAATGGGCCAAGTCCAGGTGAAAGCCAGAAACTGGATAAAGAAGAAACATGTCTTTAGCCGCGTCTGCATTCTTGCTGTCCGCCAACGCCCACTGAAAGGCGCGAACGATACCCGGTCGCTTAAATACAACACGTCGGGTGATGTCCTCGGTGATGTGGTTGACCAGGGCAGAGGGAGCACCGGTGCTGTTTCCAAGTGGAACATGGAAACAAGAACTGGATAGTCATCCGCCGCTGTCAGCAGCACGATGCGGGCGATAGAATTTATCTGGTGCACCATGATAGCAGGTTGGTCAGTCAAGGTAATGGGCCAAGTCCAGGTGAAAGCCAGAAACTGGGTAAAGAAGAAACATGTCTTTAGCCGCGTCTGCATTATTGCTGCCCGCCAGCGCCCACAGAATTTGCTTCCCTATGGCACATTATTCCAAGAAGCGGCTTATGGTCAGTCACTATGAGTACATGCCGACCGGCAATGTACTGATGAAAATGCGTGACTGCAAGCACTATTGCAAGCCCTTGTCTGTCGAGTTCGGAGTAGTTTCTCTCACATTTGCCTAGTGTTCTTGACGGAAACGCTACTGGCAGTTCGTGTCCGTTTCCGTCTACCTGCGCAAGAACTGCTCCTAACCCATAACGCGAAGCATCACAGCTGAGCATCAGTGGGCGAGGGTCGTCGTAATGCGCAGCAACCGTACACTCATGTAGTGCGTCCTTAAGTTTGTTGAAAGCGGCTTTGTGCGGAGTTTCCAATTCCACTTAGCTTCTTTATCCAATAGACGATGAAGAGGTTCGGCGATGGACGCTTTGTCTCAGAGGAACCGGCTATAAAAACTTATCATTCCTAAGAATGACTGTAGCTCGGACTTGTTTGTTGGTTCAGGCGCACTCGTTATAGCTTCAACCTTTTCAGACGTCGGCTCAACTCAGTTAGCGCTAACTTTGTAGCCAAGGAAATTCACTTCGCGTACCGCAAATATGCATTTTTCCTTGTTCGCTTTGAGACCTGCCTTTTGCAAACGTGCAAAAATGCTTCCAGTCGATCTAGATGCTCTTCATTCGACGCTCCCATGATGAGGATATCGTCTAAATAAGCGCTTACACCGGGTAGTCCAGCGAGCAGAGTATCCATAACACGTTGGAATATAGATGGTGAGGCCGAAACACCGAATGGCAGTCGCTTCATTGCGTACAAGCCTTTAATTGTGTTGATAGTCAGCATCTACGAAGTGGCCTTGTCGACGTGCAGCTGTTGATAAGCCTGTGTCAAGTCAATCTTTGAAAAGATCTGTCCTCCTCGAAGTGTTGCAAGCAGCTCAGCTGCCGTTGGCAAATGATACGCCGTTGGCTTAATGCTTGCGTTTACTGTGCTCCTGTAATCCCCGCACAATCGTAAGGATCCATTTTTCTTCCTCACGATGACCACTAGCCTCGCCCAATCACACACGGAGATTGGCTCAATTATGTCTTGAGCCTGGAGTTTGTCGAGTTCTCGACATACGGCATCTTGCAATCCATATGGCACTTGGCGGCATTTCAAAAATTTCGGTGTTGCGTCTTCAGCAAGTTCAATGCGTACAGGTGGCCCTGAATGTCCAGTGAGAGATTCCTCGAACACCCCAGAGAACTTGGTTAATGTAGCGTCGATTGTTGTTTCCGTGAGATTGTTGAGTCCATGCAGCGTAATGCCCAGTTTCTCGAACCAATTTCTTCCTAACAAGCTGGCTCCAGCTCCTCCAGCCACGAGCAAGGGTAGCTGTGCTTTGTTGTTCTTGAAAGATACATTGATAAGCACGGAGACTAGGATGTCCAAACATTCTCTCGACGATGTCCGTAAAGCGAGCTTGCGTTCTCTTAACACCGGGGCATCTTCAGGCCAGAGGCGAGCGAACGTCGCTCCACTTATACAAAACGCACCTCCCGAGTCTACTTCCATCTTGACTGGCCGACCAGTCAGTCGTACTGTCACGACGAACCTAGCTGTGGTTGTGATCTCTAGTCCTCTGTGAAAAACAGTAAGGAGGCCGCCTTCCTGTTCCTCTAAAACTTCGTCCTCCTCTAAACGATGACTTCCTTGGCACTTCTGTGGTTTAGCCTTTTTCTACAGGCAAACTTTCGCGATGTGACCCTTTTTGCGGCAGAAATTACACGTAGCATTCTTTAAGTAGCACTTGTCGCCCTTATGATCTGCTAAGCATCGGAAGCACTGATGCGCCTTGCTTGTAGAGCCCTCGCGAACATTATGACGATGTATATCAAAATTTTCAGCCTGTTGCTGAGTGCTTTGAATCTGTCTCTGCTGATCTCTTGCTGATTCAGCAGTCAAAACAAGCTTGTACGCTTTCTTAAACGTTAGCTTATCTTCAGCTAGCAACCGTTGAAGATGAGAATCGTGGATCCCACATACCAATCTGTTTCGTAGCATAATTTCCAAAGGAAGCCTTATACCCCCTGGTTGAGACTGTAATTCCGCGTTTCCACCCGACGCATCAAGACCCACCGTCATGGAATCTGCGTTGCCAAAGTTGCAGTCCTTTGGCAAAGTTCGCAGAGCTCACATATAGTCTTTTACTGATTCATTAGCGAGCTGGTCTCGTTTCTGGAAGCGGTATCGTCCAAGTAACTAAGACGGACGGGGGTCGAAGTGCTGGCTCAGTAACTTGATGATGTCCACCAAGTCCACCTCAGAAGGTTTCCGTGGTGCAACCAGGGCCCTAGGCGTCTCGTAGGTTTGCTCACCGCACAGCGTGAGGAGAACCGCTCGCTTATTGGAAGATTAGACGATGTCGTTGGCTTCATAGTAGAACTTCAGGCGCTCTACCCATGATGACCCCGAGGTGCCGGGCACAAATTCCGGTATCTTGCCTTTAGGCATCGCCTTCCAAGAAAACTTGCTTCGCGGGGTCGCGTTCCCTCGTCGCCAGTATTGTAAAGTGTCTTTTATTGCATCTTAGAACGTTGCAAAGCGGCTGCGTGGTAACGAGCTCAGAGTCCTTGGGTGCGCCACTTCGCTCTCCTCGTCTTCGCTCGCTCGTCCAAACGCTGATATACAACAGCACACTAAGCATGGTGACCACAGCGACTCCGCTCGATCTCACAAGGAATAATGTCCGAGAATATTCCAGATATACTCCTCTACGAAACTGCCGAATCACATTTCAAATAGTCGAGCAGAGCACATCGGCCGACAGCTTCCAGTTGCCGTCACGTAGCGAACGCACGCGCGGTGAGGTAGGGAGTCCCCTTACTGACATGACACCCGAGAGGACACCACTCAAAGATCTCGGTAATAAATGCCGCAGCAGAGACGCGGTAATATATGAGGCCTATATGAAACCAGATACCTTTCTTCAGCTTTTCAATGAGCACGTCACGTAATTGAGCGGCGCCGTGAGGCAATAGCACGTGCCACTACCATGAACATACCTTTAGACAAGTTTTTCTGAATTTATTTGAGGCTGTTTCGATACCCCCTATGCAGCAGAGAAATCATAAATGTCTTTATTGCGATGGAAATTATATGCACACTTCAAGCGGATTTCTGCCGTCGTCGTCGCCGTGAGGTTCGTATAAAGTCCAAGGGCGATAAAATCGTCGCCGCGCGCCGTATGTGCGAGGGACGCGCGCTTTCACGGAGAGCAAACGCGACATCTTCCGTCGCGCGATAGGCCGGGGGGGGGGGGTATGGGAAGGAGGGAGGGGGGCGGCGACACTGTGCTGCGGCACCCAATGCGTATCTTGAAACCGGGCGCAAGGGCAACTGGCGACTCAATCACAGAACACCCATACAAACTGTACCTTCCATAGTGCAACGGAAACAAGCGTGGCGGTGCTGTTGTGAACTAATGTATGCGACCGAGAGATGGCGCTGGCAAAATCAAAACTAATATCATCACCATTACGTAGTGAGCAATATGGCCACTACGGTAGCGATTCGTAGGGCTTGCCGTGCTGCTTGCTGGCTGGTTTTGGGCATATTGTTACTGCTTTCGCGGCGCTATTCGTGTGCACTTTACTCTGACATGACTACAGATATTTTTATTATGTCGCCAGGCGACCGAGAGGCCTCAACTGGCAATAAAACACTTTAAACAAGTAAGCTTACATTGTTTATTGTCAATGATGAATGAAGCCGTACATGCTCACCATTTTTCGTACAGGTCAGGTGGATCTAATGTTGTCCGTCACTGGATTTACAACATAGCGAAACACAGATAACCATCTATTTAATGAAACCCAAAGCTGAAATCGAGCGAAGTTTTCTCATCGTGTTCCGCATGCCGCTAAAGCAGGGAGAACGTAGCTTCTGACAGCGATATTAACGCTGAGCTACCCGCGTACTTGTATTGCGTACAGTGCTGCTTGACGTTTTATATTTTCTGCGTTCGACGATTTCAGCTACATTAAAGAAAGGAAGAAAAAAAATTGCTCGGCAAAAATGTACTGTCAGCAAGATAACCTTGACCTGCAATGTCCCATTGCTCTCCTAAAGCATTGGCGAGAGGCACGCAGTGTACGGGGGGAGGGGGGTGACGTTATGCTAAATTTTACATGTCTTATTGTAGCGGTAGAACGCGAACAGAAGACAGGGAGACGTTCTGCAAGAACAGCAGGACAACCTGTTCAAACAAAACAGAACAGATACACGTCTGCTTCGTTCTCTAAGAATCCCACTGACCCACTAGACGGAGTCCGTTAATGCCCCCCTCGTCGTTGTCGTCTGCCTAGAACACGCGCGTCAATATTGTCTGCACCTGATATTCTTCTGCTGCACATTTAGTGTTTAGGTGCGGCAGTAAATGCTTTGATACACGTGGAGTACTCGTAGGGAAACCAAGGAATGTTGTGGAGACAGCAGTGCTTACAAGGACTTCTGCAAATATTGTGTGAATAAACAAGGACACTCAATCAACTTATAAGCAAGCCATATAATGCCCAAATGTCCTTGGAAAATGTAATTTGCGGTTTCATGTTGAAAAATAATCTCGGTATATGTATTCAAACAGGGCAAAGAGGTTACAAGGAGACGAGCACTTCAGTTGAGTAACAGGGAAGCCTCAGCTTAGAGCCAACGTTTCACGAAGCAAGCATATTTGTGAGGGCCGAGACGAAGACAAGTTCCCACGCTGAGGTTTTTCTTGCTCGTCCACTGTTGATTAGCTGAATATTCCCCGAACTTATTCTTCGAGTACCTTGCAAATTCGTTTTGGAGTACAGTGTGCTCGGGTTTGTCACCTGCTGTTTGAAGAGAAAGAAAAATTGCTTTTAGTGATTTATCAAGTTTGTGAAGTATAAAATAGGCTGGCCGGTTGTGTGAGCTTGCCATTTCTAGCTATCTCTTATGGTGCAGGGCTAGCCTAGTTATTGATTTCATGCAAACTGTACATGAGCCCCTTGTAGTAAACAAATGTAAAATAATGCGGGTATTCATATCTAATTCTAATCCTAGCACTTGCTATGTTAACAACGTTCCCTCAGATTTTGTCATGCCATATAAATATCTCGGTGTACAGATTACAAATAACTTAAATTGGACCATTAATATAGAGTACGTCATTAGCAATGCTAATCACATGCTCGGATACTTACAGCGCAACATTTCCAAAGCACCATCTACTTTAGAACTACAGCTTTACAAGACTCTAATTCGCTCAAAACTTGAATATGCGTCTGCATTACGGGATCCCAGTCGCGTAAATCTCATTACTTCACTTGAACTAGTACAAAATAATTCTACTCTTCTCATTCTTTCTAATTATAGCCGCACCATGAGTATAACGTCAATGTAAACTAACCTAGCACTTATTCCACTAGCTAATCGCCGCAATGTCGCCCGTATTTTGCTATTTCATAAAATTTTCCGTCACGTCACACTTCATGACAACTTCATACGGCGGCCTCAGTACATATAAAATTGCGTCGGTCATCGCAGTAAGGTGGAAATTGATTCATGTAACACGAAGTCTTTCTTTCAATCTTTCATCACGTGCATCTCCGAAATGGAATCACCAAGTATCGTAGCCATCACAGATAACAAACTTTTTTGCAAAACATTAGCTAACATTCTATAATCAGCAGAATCATTATGTTACAAGAACTCACTGCACTTGTTTGTTTTACTCTACTACTTTATAACCACTCCCCTGTTTAATGCCATGTGGCCCCGAGGGTACTTTAAGTACAAAAGAAAATAATAAAATGAAGAGTGACTGCAAAAGTTTCAGTCAACATGAAGTATCATTTTCTTAAAATTGCATTAAAATAGCATTGAGCGCTTTTGATTGTTTTAAAATTCTTGGCATTTTCATTTAACAAATTATCGTTGCGAGGGAGCATGTTATACTTCGTGGTACAAATTCCCGTCTAACTGATTTGCAACGAGCAGATGACAGAGTTTGTGCATTATCAAGTAGGAGCTTGCGACATTGTTTCTGTTCTTGTTGTCAAGGCTATAATGACTGGAAAAGAAACAAGTTGGGACTCAATACGTTACTTCTCCAATTTTCATAAAACGCCGTTAAAAGCAACTAAGCTTGTATGTCAAATTTCTCATTCCCGCTCGGTACGATATAGAACTGTAGACTGCTGCTTTCCTAATAGGGCTAACATTTCTCTAGCTGGCAAAATTCCAAACATTTCATTGTGAGGCACGTAGTTCAAGAGGACCTGTTGTCATTGTGGTGACAGTTGAGCTTCATTTGGCTTAGCGTGGGCATCTTGCAGACCAATAATCTCTCTTTCGTCCCTCTTCCTAAAAAGAGAAATGACGAAGCCATGACACACATGCAAGCAAAAAATGGTGAAAGAAAAGTTAGTCCCATAAATGAACAAATCACGGTTCTAGTTGAAGTATTCAGAAACATACCCTGTGAGGATTTGGGCCCTTGATGTTACTTCTAGTGGTGACACGTTCACTGTTGACTTGTACGTCCAGAGACAATAAAGTCCAAAGGGATGAGTACAAATATGAGCTGCGTCTTGGAGGCTGGAGGCGAAAGAAAAAAGAGCCTCAATTACTATGGTAAAAGTGTGGGTGAGCTTGTGAGACATGTATGACAAAGAACAGTGCACAAAACACTCCATGACGGAAAAGCACAAACACACAAACACAACACTGTTCTGAGTGTGCATTTCTTTCAGTAGTGTCCTTGTGTTGACTGTGCTTTGTCAAGCCTCGCTTAGATGACAATTGTTTCTGTCAGATACTAGTAATGAACACATTCATTTTAGTATGTCTCAAATGCAAATAATGTAACTGTATCACCCGAAGTACATTTGTCAGTGATGTGCAGTGAACTTATTGCGGTGTATCAGTTATGCAGACTCTACTATTTATGCTCTACTCATGTTAGCAAATTTACCAACTTGGCAAAGTAGCAAGCAACCTGTTTCAATTGCTTTGGTGGGGCAATAACTTCGTAATTATTACTATTTTCTACTTTTAGGAAATTAGTTCACGAATCTGTTTTATCCGCCTCGCACGCAAGGAAATTCAAGGCTGAAAATGCGAAGCACTGCTTTTTTACTCGCGAGCGCACGCGCCCCGGGGCTGCTAGGTTAATCCGCTTTCGTGGCCAGTCTTCAAGCAGACTGTGCTCGGTTCCAGCGATGATTTCTCGCGCTGGCTAACACTTTTTTTTTCAAGAAACATGTCATTACGTGGGCAGACGCGGCAGATCACTAATGGCGCAAGCCGTGCATGCAGCCATTATGACAGTGAAACGCCGCAGCTGATGAAGTACACCGTCTTTAATAACGTTCGCTTGGTGGCAGCTATCGAATGTTGGACGCATAAACTGGCTGAGATAATATTGATATCTAATTAAAACAAACCTGCCTGATGCTGATCAAAGGAAACGACCACCCCATTAGCAAATATTACCGCCACACAATTTGAATCGATAAACGGAACAGACTGCAATCGATACCAAGGGGCTGCTGCCGATCACACCTCAAGGAGGCCTCAAAACCTTTGAAAGTTCACTCGCACGACTATTAGACTTCTCCTTACGCGTCCCTACACTTCGGCCAGAAGGCGGCCCCATCCCATCTGCGTCATGGCGACAGCCACCCGGCCTTTGTCTAGTCTAGGTGGCGTTGCTCCGCTATGCTGCGTGATGCTATTTTTACACTCTGCTTTCACTCTCTCTCAGCTCTCTCTCCCCCAGCTCGGCGAAGCTATCGCACAGCTGGTATGGGGTTTGAAGTTTTGAGTTTACGCCACGAAATTTTCCGACCAACGAGAGGTATACAGCTTCGCCCTAAAATGGGTTGCAGTGTATACGGCAGTCATTAAGAAATCCATACTTGGAGCTTATCACTGTCGTTCAAAAGCAAAGTGTACAATCATTGCATTCTAAGTTTGCTAACATGTGGGGCAGAAACTTGGAGGTTAACGACAAAGCTCGAGTACAAGTTAAGGACAGCGCAAAGAGCGATTGAGCGAAAAATATTAAGCACAACCTTACCAGAGAGGAAGAAAGCGGTGTGGATCATAGAGCAAACGATGTTAAGAGGGAAAAAGTAGCTGGGCAGGCCACGCAATGCATAGGGTAGATAACTGGTGGACCATTATAGTTACAGAATCGGTGCCAAGGAAGGGGAAGCGCAGTCGAAGACAGCAGAAAATTAGGCGGGTTGATAAAATTCGAAAATCTGCATGCACAAGCTGTTTTACCTACCGCAAAACAGGGGTAATCGGAGGCAGCAGTGAGAGGCCTTCGTCCTGCAGTGGACATATCAACAGGCTGATGATGATGATCCAACGCTTTACCCCGCTAAATGTCCCTGGAGTGGACGTAGTTCAACAGTCTACCACGTTTCGTGGAGATAGTATTAGCGAAGGCGGCTGGCTATTGACCTGCTGCTTTCCCTAATAATATTGCCACGTTGAAGTGATGTTTTTTGTCCGTAGGCACAGGGACGATACGACTTGGAAGTAAATACACTTTATCTGGGCGAACTTGTGCACATAAGAGAACTTCTGGCAAAAACTATTCGGCGGTGACGAAAACAACATGTGCGGTCGAACGTCGGCGGAAAGAATGCCAGCACCTTTGCCAGTCCGTTATTTATAACCACGTCGCTAAACGCCCTAGCACACGAACGCGCCATAGCGTTCATGCGCGCGCTATAAACGTATCTCCAACGTGCTATCGACGCCACGCTGAAAACGAGTTGAAAGCGGTGCTGCGCAAAGCACCGAACACCAGAAGAAATAAACGCATGTGGCAATATGACCAAGGTTATAACTGGCTCTTACGAACAGTTTCAAAGTACGAACGTTTTTGTGAATACGGACCCTGAACTCTAGTTAAGGCAATCAATAAATAATTAGTACGGAGCAATGCGAGCAATGGCTCACTATAGCAACTATAGGATTTCTGATCAAGTCCGGCGGGCGGCGGAGGCCATGGAGCCTTTTACGAAGGGTTTCACCCATGAGGTTGAATAAGCTCGTTCACTCGTTCAATCTTTGATACGAACTTGGGTCACTGAGAATGTGCCAGCAGGTGTGTACCTGTATGACGGCAGCTTTGATAACAATATTTGTACCACACTGGGTGCGCCACGGATTATGTGCCGCTCTAGAATAACATAAATGATCTTTTAAATTTCTCTGATAGTCAGCGGAGTTGAATTCGCGCCACGCGCATTTCTTATGGCGGCGGTACCAGAGGGCGCATCGTTTGTAGTGGGGCCCGCGTTAGAGGAACCAAGCTCCATGATTGTTTCGCCATTGGCAAAACTTTGTGTTGCCGGATTGCTTTAACGTTAATCGCAGTAACGACGAAATACAGCGTTAGAGAGGTTGGGGCACAATTAAATCGCACGTAGACAGCATTAAGACCAATCGTGACGGCAGACAAGTTGGTGTCGATGTCGCGATTGCTATACCCTTGAAGCAGGGCCTGTGCACTGGAGTGAACGTTGTTAATCATGTGACGTGGACACTTCACTAGGCTACGGCTATCCGAGCTACCGATACATTAGTTACAAGGATGCTGTATAGGCCACTGCTGACACCCTTCTCAAGTACTAGGACTTGCTGGCTGTTCTTAGTGATAATTCATAACATCATAATTAAACATGCGCCTCCGCGCTAAAATAGACATCTTAAACACGGAAATCAAATCCCATTGCCTACCCTCCGCCATAAACAGTGGACTGAAATGTGCAGTACTGCTGAAGGACAGATCCACTGTCCCTATTCTTGGAAGCTTCTCAAACACCTCCTCAATAGTCAAGCCACCCGCATTTCCCAACAAGATCACCTAACTAAACTTCTCTATACAGTAACGAAGAAACAGGGCCACGCCCAAGTCTTACACCATCTCACCAACAAGTATCTCCCCGTGGGCCCCGTGAAACCTCACGGCTCCTACACCGGGGCCCCCAACCCCCTACAGGACGAAGACTTTAGTGTCGCTGAGATCCAACCCGCCCTGCAAAACTTAACAGCCGCTCTCGCCCTGGCCCCGACGGGGTCAGTAACAAAGCCCTTCGTAACCTGGATAACGCCTCCATCATCCACCTCAACGAATATAAGAATGACTCCTGGCGTAATGGTGCCATTCCCCTGCCCTGGAAAACAGCAAAGGTAATCCTTACTCCCAAACCTGACAAACCCTTTAGCCTCGCCCCCTTCGTCCCATCTCACTAACTTCATGTGTCGGAAAAGCTATGGAGCATGCCTTCCTCACCCGAATTAACACCCAGCTGGAAGACATTGCAGCGTATCCTAACTCTGTCATTGGCTTCCGGGCCCACCCGTCGACCCAAGACACCATGCTACAACTTAAGCACCATATACTAGAGGGTAGAACCCGTACTACTAAAGCTATACTCGGCCTCGTCCTCGAAAAAGCCTTGCACAGCACGGCCCATTCCATCATTCTCGACCGCATCTCACGCCTTAACCTCGGTGCGCGCACTTATAATTACCAGAAAGACTGTCTCTCTATTCAGACTAGATAGAGCACTGCACGGGCTCGGGCTTAGCCGAAGGCCCGGTCCCAGCCCGGCCCGCGGCCGGGCGGGGCCGGGCCGGGTAGAGCAGTTTTCTCACGCGCTCGGGACGGGCTCGGGCACGGCGTGTGCTTCTTGACGTGGGCCCGGGCCGGGCTCGGGATTTCTGGTGGCGTGCATGTAACGTGCAGCGAGTTATTCTCGGGCGTCTCAACTATGAAAAACGTGTATTTTTCTGTCTCGGGCCGGGTTCGGGCCGGGCTCGGGCAGGGCTCGGGCCTAAGGTAAAGGGGTGGCGGGCCGGTCCAGGCGGGTAACGTAGATTATTTCCGGGCCCGGACCGGGCCCGGGCTCGCCCTATAAGTTTTGATTGGGCTCGGGCGGGCAGCCCAACGTAAAAACTGGCCCTGGCCGGGTCCGGCCTGAAAAAATCGGCCCGTGCAGTGCGCTAATTCAGACGGCCTTCCTCGCGGTGGGGAATCTCCGCTCCGAACGCCCAGACACTGGGCAGCGCGGGAACACCCAGGGCTCCGTTATCTCCACAATGCTCTTTAATCTCGTCACGATTGATCTTGCCAAGGAGTTGCAGCAAGTAGACGGTGTCAGCCACACCATCTACGCTGACGATATAACCATCCGGGCCCACCAAGGCAGTCGCGGCCAAATATAAACGGCACTACAACCCGTCATTGAAACAGTCGAGACCTATCTTCGGACTTCGCTGCTTCCCTGCGAAGTCCGAACTCCTCCTCTACAGGCCTACTCTCCGTAGCCGCCGTCCGAAACATCCCACCGCTAAACGCCAATACGAAGACATCGCGCTTCAACTCAGGGAAGGAAGCCCCATACCCCTCCTTAACAATATTCATGTGCTCGGCATGCTCATAAGGGCGAACGGAGCGGCATGCTCATAAGGGCGAACGGAGCGGCATGCTCATAAGGGCGAACGGAGCGTATGACATGGCGCTCGCCAAAACCCAGCAAAATGCATCCAACGCCGTGAGACTTTGAAGCGGGTCTCCAACAGCCGGGGGGGGGGGGGTGAAAGAGGGGAATCTCCTCAGATTAATCCAGCCATTCGTAATTTGCCACATCACCTACGTTGCTGCCTATCTAAACTGGTACAAGGCTGAACGAACCAAACTCAACATCCACCTACGCAGTGTCGATAAACAAATCATCGGCCTCCCCGGTTAAACCAGCACTGACCTCTTTCTTCAACTAGGCGTCCATAACACAATGGACGAGCTCATCGAGGCCCAACGCCGCTCTCAGCTGAAGAGACTCACTCACGTGCACAGCGACGGGCCGCCACATCCTCACCTCGTTCGGTATCACCTACCACCATGACTACTGCCATAAACACCAGATACCTTGCATCATACGAGTCTGGATTCACGCCAACCCTATCCCCAGAAATATGCACCCCAAATACAACCGCGCACGCCGCACAGCACGTGCCACGGCTCTCACGAAAGCCCTTGCTCGCCACGACGGTGTGAGTTTCGTCGACGACGCCGAATATGCCCACTGTACCCGCTTTGCAGCCGTCACCACACGTGACGGCTCTCTCTACCATGCTATCAGCCTAGTAACCGCGCACGCTGGGGAAGCTGAAGAAGTGGCCATCGCGCTAGCCACGCTAGACCCAACATGCCCTAGCATTGTCTCTGACTCCCGCTCCACAGTTATCAGCTACATCAACGGCCGTATCTCACACCTAGCCTTGCGCATCTTGCAACAAGCGCCCCGCTTAACCGCCCATCAGGATAAACTCATCTCTTTCCCAGCTCATGTAGGCCCCATCCACCCGCACCTCCCCAACCTCAATGAGGTTACGAACTCCCTAGCGCGAGGGCTCGTTAACCGCGCGGGAGATGGGGAGGCTGCCCCGACCGGTAGGGATCACCTGACACGCTGCAATTATCTCGTGAAATCATTCTACTTAGAGATTAGAACTTTCCCCGGCCCACGCAACGAGCTATCCTGAGCGGAGACTAAACTTCTCGCCTGCTACAAACCAATACCTACCCCTCGTTACACTGTTACAACAAGATCTACCCAGACATTTACCCCAATCGCACATGCGATATCTGCAAGACACAGCCAGTCACACTTCCACACATGCTTTGGGACTGTACACAACAATACCCCGACACTAACCCCACGGCCCTCACGTCGGGATGACACGCTGCCCTGCGTAACTGCAACATTGACGACCAACTCTGCGTGATCCATCAAACCTGCGAGGCGGCAAAGAGGCAACACCTCGACGTCCCCACATGGCAGGCAAGAGGTGCCTAGCCAGCCCCTCCTGCTCCTGCTGCTGCTGCTGCTGCTCCTGCAGCACCTCCAGCACCTCCTGCTGGTTTCAATAAAGTTTATTCAGTCAGTCAAAAAACTATAGATGCCAGCTTCCCGGTAAAAGCTATAAAACCCTGTTCTCAAAAAAACTTGCAGAACTCACTTCTAGTGTCAGCACAAACAATTAAACCTAGGTCTCTTTTAAAGAAACAATACCAACTTGACCATATATGAAATGTTAACACGTGGCAAATGTTTGAAATTTTGTGTTCGTTTCCCTTACGTTCAGGAAACAAGTGGAATTGTACAAGGCTGCAAAATGCGGCGACGAGACGAAAGACTTCATCAACGCGTATCTGAAGAAGATAGAAGAATGCAAAACGGATGGAAATCCTTTCTTTACGGGTAAGTTTATTAAAACAAAGCTTTCTCGGCCTGCGATGCTGCGCTTTCGCCTAGGTCGCTCGGTCGGTCGCTGGTCGACTTCTCGCCGAATACACGCTTGCTTACGGTTGAAAAAAAAAAGAATAGGCCGAAACCATCAACTATTATTCTCACTGTAAGCAAATTGCCCAAACGAATGAACAAACCAGCTAAAGTGCACCTCTGGCTTCAAACGACTTCGTCTTAGTGTAAACTTATCATTTTCCACGAAGTACTGTGTTATAAACGACTAAATAAATAAATAAAAGATATAAAACTGTCCGACAGCAGGCATCGAACACATGACATCTAGCCCAAAAGGCCACTGTTGAAACCATTACACCGCGGGCGCTTGCCAAAAGAAGCGGCGTATACCACCGTTATGAAATCCTCGCGGGCTAGCCAACTGAACGCCAGCGTGCTCGGATCAACACTGCATCATTACAGTCTCGCCAATTGCCCATTCCTTCAGACACACAATCACAACTACGTACGTGATTTACATACGCGCATGTAGGGATTGCCGTGCCGGAGACACTCAGTCTGCACGTACGGCGTCTGCTTCCACGCGCTCCCTACCCATCCTTTATGAGCTGATCCTAAAAGTGTTTCCATTCTTTGCGCTTTCGCGGCGTGATGAAGGGAGTTAGGAAGGAAAACGTGGGTACCCTCGCCGGGGAGAGTGAAGCATTAGGCTCTACGCAAGAGTTAGTTTCGATTTCGCCAATTTCTACAGATGCACCTAACCAGACAAATCATTAGTACAGAAAGATACGCCATTAGGATGATGGCGTATGCCCAGGTCAGATGATCTGTTTATCCCCACGGATCAAGTGTTCATTTTCTGAAGTTACTACGTGCAAGACTAATTGCTCCACAAGTGCGATGTTTTGTCCTACAACACGCTTTATAGTTGTCTGCAATGTGATTTCTACATTGCTTGGAAATTTGCTATCTATCAGTGCAAATTTTCTCACCACTTTGGCAGACACGCAACCAATTTGCGACAAAACATAATCAAAAATGACACGAAACATTTTTATTTCTTGATGAACAATTACATGACAGGCAACACTAAAATGCCGGCAAACCAAGCGGAATTCTGGCAAAAAAATTGTACAAAAAAGCAACACAGCAAATATTTTACTCATGACCCCTAGAGTCGTCCGTCCTACTTTAGGGCTGACTATATCAAATGCCTCTTTTCACTATTCACTATTCTGGCGCCCATGTCACGCGACATTGTCACATAGCGTCATCACTTGGTCATGTGACCTTGCAATTAAGGTTCTAATTTCGTCACGTGACTGTCACGTAAAGTGGTGATCTGCTCGAATTGGACGAAGTCAGTTTTGAGCGTGGGCCACCCTAATATCGGGGCTTGGCCATGTCAATTGTGGGAGGAGTCCAGGTAGGTTTTGAACGCGGTTCAACCAAATTTTAGAATTGGGCAAAGTCAGTTTTTTTTTTCGAGGTAGGACCACGCATATTTTTGGGGTCGGACAGGTCGGTTTTGAAAGCGGGTCAACTCAATTTTCAAACTGTGCAAAGTCCGTTTGGCGGGTGGGCCCCCGAAATTGTGGGGATGGGTCAAATCAAATTTGGGAGTGGCTCAGGGCATTTTGAACGTGGGTGAACTCAATTTCCGAATTTTGTAATGTCAATTTTGGGGGGTTTGGGCCAGATCGGTTTTGATTGACCTTGAGACATGCTGTCCTCATTTGGTCATGTTTTGGTACCATCAACGCAAGACGTCGGATTTTCCGCTTCATGGGGCACATAATGCCTCCGCATTATTAGTAAAGCAGCACGAATGCGTTAGCCGGATTCTTGCACGCAAGAGGGAAGAACGCGCCCTGGATACTACAATCGCAGAAGCAGCCTCCGATAAGAGGCTGTGCTATGGTCATTTGAGTGTATAACTTGCAGGAAACGAAGATCATATAAAAATGTTAAACAATTATGCTGTCAAAAAGCGGGTAATGGGAAAGAAAATAGCTCGGTGAATTGAAATATTGTGACAATAATGGTGACGGAAAGTTCATTGAGTTTCCACTTCACGACCTACCAGCGCCTCATGCGGAACAGTTTAAGACTTAGAGATTGACTCCAACCAAATAAGGAAATTTACTAGCCCGACGTTTGGGAACCAATTCGGCTCCTTCTTCAGGGGTTATTCTTCGGAGGTGGCGGTGCCGCTTTTAAAAGGTCCATCGTAAGAAAGGGGAGGAAGGGGGAGAGAGCGTAAGGTGCGGAGACACTTGAGAGGGCACCTATTCTAGACAGACGTAGGAGGTGGTGGGGGGGTCAACCCAGCCGACGAGCCGTCGCTGGTCGGCTGGGTTGACCGATGCTGAGCGCCCTTTAGTCGCGGGAATGCGTGGAGGGTGGGAGGGGGGGGGACGAGTTGTTTTGGTGTACTGACCTAGAGCTGGGGGTCCTTTCTTTCCGTCGTGGCGTCTGCAAGGCCACGAACATAAAAAGAAGGAAGGATGCCCTTCACGCGGTTTATTACCCGCCGTGTTCTGAACGTGCCATGACTCCAGTAGTAGCCTTTTTCGCCAGTTTGTCTCAGTTTGATAGATTTGGGTTTCTTGGACAGTAATTTTGTGGTCGGCGTCTTCGGAATGTTCGGCGGTGGAGCTGCGTATTGGGTTGAATGTTCTGACGACATTTTCATGTTGTCTGATGCTTTCTTTTAGATTTTTGGTTTCCCGATGTACGACGCCGGACAGTCGGCACAGCTGATTTTATAGACGACGCCTTGAGCTTTTTCTTTTGGTGCACGATCTTTTGGTTTAGGAATCAGGATATTCAAAGTGTTCATCGGTTTATGCGCAACTTTGAGGCCTTCTTTTTTCAATATTCGGCTGAGAGCTTCGCTGGTACCTTTGACGTATGAGATGGACACTCGCTTCTGCGGTCGAGGGGAAGTCAACGGTTGGAGGTCTCCTAGTTTGTTTTTTCTTTTTTGTTGTCGGGATGTTTTTAGAATGAATTCCTTTGTATAGCCGCTCCTTTTGAGTTCGTTGAGAACCGTTCTCCTTGCTTTCTTTTGATCTGATTTCATTTTGCAATGGGTTTCGACTCTTTTCAATAACGAATTTACGACCGATGCCTTGTGGTTTGCCGGATGATTGGATGCGAAGTGTAGGTAGCGGCCTGTGTGGGTTGGTTTTCGGTAGACTGAGAATTTTAGATTGCCGTTGGTTCATGTAACTTGTACATCTAGGAATGGTAACGAATCCGTTTTGTTCGCGCTCCGATGTGAACTGTATATCCGGGTCTATGGAATTTAAATGGCTCTGCAGGCTTTCGACTTGCGACTCCTTCACGATACAGAAGCAATCATCAATGTACCTGAGGAAAACTTTTGGCTTCTTGGAAAAAGTACTCAGAGCTTTGTCTTCGATATTTTCCATAGTTAGGCTAGCCATGGTGACGGAAATTGAGGCCCCCATGTGAGTTCCTTTCACCTGCTGAAAAGTAGTAGCTGAAAAGTAGTAGTAGTAGCTGTCTCTACTACTTTTCCCCGAACTTTTTCCCCGAAGCCAAAAGTTTTATTCGGGTACATGGATGATTGCTTCTGTATCGTGAAGGAGTCGCAAGTCGAAAACCTGCAGAGCTATTTAAATTCCATAGACCTGGATATACAGTTCACGTCAGAGCGCGAACAAAACGGATCGTTACCATTCCTAGATGTACAAGCTACACGAACCAACGGCAATCTAAAATTCTCAGTCTACCGAAAACCAACCCACACAGGCCGCTACCTACACTTCGCATCCAACCACCCGGCAAACCACAAGGCATTGGTCGTAAATTCTTTATTGAAAAGAGTCGAAACCCATTGCAAAATGAAATCAGATCAAAAGAAAGCAAGGAGAAAGGTTCTCAACGAACTCAAAAGGAGCGGCTATACAAAGGAATTCATTCGAAAAACATCCCGACAACAAAAAAGAAAAAACAAACTAGGAGACCTCCAACCGTTGACTTCACCTCGACCACAGAAACGAGTGTCCATCCCATACGTGAAAGGTACCAGCGAAGCTCTCAGCCTAATATTGAAAAAAGAAGGCCACAAAGTCGCGCATAAACCGATGAACACTTTGAATATCCTGATTCCTAAACCAAACGACCGTCCATCAAAAGAAAAAGCTCAAGGGGTCGTCTATAAAATCAGCTGTGCCGACTGTCCGGCGTCGTACATCGGGGAAACCGAAAATCTGAAAGAAAGAAACAGACGACATGAAAATGACGCCAGAACATTCAACCCAATACGCAGTGCCGTCGCAGAACATTCCGAAGACGCTGACCACAAGATTTCTTTTTAAGAAACCCAAATCCTTCAAACAGAGACAAACTGGCGAAAAAGGCTACTACTGGAGTCATGGCACATTCAGAATATGGCGGGTAATATAAACCGCGTGAAGGGCATCCTTCCTTCTTTGTATGTTCATTGCCTTGCAGACGCGACGAAGGGAAGAAAGGACCCCCCCGCTCTAGGTCAGCAACACCAAAACAACTCGTCCCCCCCCCCCCCTGTGTCTCGTCAACGCAGTCCCGCGACTAAAGGGCGCCCAGCATCGGTCAACCCAGCCAACCAGAAGCCCCCACCCCACCCCGACCCCTATTTTGTCTGCCTAGAGCAGGTGCCCTGCCAAGTGTCTCCGCACCTTACGCTCTCTCCCCCTTCCTCTCTTTTCTTACGATGGACCTTTTAAAAGCGGCACACCGCCACCTCCGAAGAATACCCCCTGAAGGAGCCGAATTGGTTCCGAAACGTCGGGCTAGTAAATTTCCTTATTTGGTTGGAGTCAATTTCTAAGTCTTAATAAATTTTCCCAACCAGACAGGTAATTCTGTCGAAATGTTCAGCCTCATGCGGAACAGTGAACGTATCGCCGCAGTTATCACATGACTTTTCAATATACGAAACCTATTATAAGTATTAAAAAGGTTTCATATTCGTGCACTTCTACAATATACGTTAAGCTAACAGAGAACCTATGTTATTAACATTTCACACCCGGTGAAAATTTGGGAAGGCATATATTTTGCAGCTGATAAGCGGCGCACAATGTTGACTGTTAAATTGCTTTAATGAAAATACGCGAACTACGCTTAGCTCGTGCTCTGTATGATCCGCTGCACCTGAACCGACAGTTTCTCCTCTTGTTGGTTATATTCGCGCACTGCTGCAATATACCTCTAGGCAACAAAAAACCTACACATTAACGCGATAGCGTTACAGGCCCCGTGTCGCAGAAAATCCGGCGTCGGTGTCGGCGTAAGCATTGGCGTCTGGCGGAAATAATCATGCCGAACCACATCATCCGAACTACCCCGTCCGGGCGGGCCCTTTTGCTGGCGCAAGGCGTTAGTGAACAAAAAACTGAATTTCTCAAAGTAAAATCCATCAGAAAAATCGTAAAGTACGACTTAACCACAACCTACAGACGTGATAGTGTCGGATTATAATTAGAGTATTCGACAAAAAAGCCCGACAAGCAGCCAGAAACCTTTGAATGCTATCGTGTTCAACTCTTCAAGGCGAAGCCTAAGCGTCCTCCAATTCTGATGGTGTTTCGTTGTACTTAGGTTCTAGTCAACATTGAGGGGAATGTTGAGGTCTCGTGTCGCCAGCCTAGCGACACGAAGTGAGCACGCTGCACCACTACCGGTTCGATGATGATAACAACCTTTATTCCGGCGAACGCAACTTATATACAAGAGCGTGGTGGCGCCATCTGTCGCATGCGACCTGCGTAACGTTGGCAGTGTCATCTGTTGCGAAGGCACGACACTACATCTGGCCCTCCCTCAACAAGAGAACGCAGGTTATATGCATAAAACAAAAAACCGTCACTGCTTGTGGCGACCAACTAAATTATTGCGCTAAAACATTTACAGTAAAGTCACTGGTGGTGATTGCCTAATAAAGTCACTGCAATCACTAAGTTCATTGCACCTAATCCCTGAACTTTGCTGGCGGTCGTCGCTGCCGTGTAGAACGGCGGAGCCCTGACTCTACTGGCTGATGAATGTTTCCCGATTCGCAACCACAATCAGCAGAAAGTCCAGTGGTTATGGTTACAGCTAGTGGACTCACTGGCCGTATACGTGGGCTTGGCGTGCATGAAGTCATTGGTGACACCAACGGTTCTGGAGACTGTAGCGTCATCAGGCGTTGGTATACTTTGGGATGCGGTGCTCTGTGTACCTAAGGACGGTGTCCGAATTATGGCGTTGTTACCGACATCTCTATGTCCATGTCCCCCTGCAGGGATTCTTGTCTCGTCATTGATTTTTCTACATCTTCGTGGGGCACAGCGGACGATTGAGAAGCGTTCCACGTCCGGCCTTTCTCGAGGTGGAATGACCAACGTCCTATGCGTTTCAGGGTTTTGAGGGGAGCACCAAACTGGGAGTACCTTTCATTCCAGGTAGATGGCGTTTGACCCCCACATAGGCACCCTCTTTGAATTTGGGCTCCCTGGCTGCTCTTCGCTTGTCTGAATACGCCTTGTTTCTTTGTTCGTAATGGTCTACATGGCACCGAAGTCTACGCAGTTCCCAGGCGGGGTAGGTGCTGTGCAGAATTTTGCGGTTGACGATGATATCTAACGATGTCCTCATGTGGCGTCCATGGAGCAACACTGCTGGGGACAGACCAGTGGCGCTGTGTGGGGTGGCGCACTAAATACCGAGGCATTCCGTAACGGTGGCCTTCATGGGTCGCTGCTCCAGTAGAGAGAGTTGTAGATATGATTTAAGGACCCTGTTGAACCTTTCCACCGCACCATTACCTTGAGGGTGGTAAACTGCAGAGAAGAAATGCTTAATACCCCTGTCCTCTAGGAAACACTCGAATTCACTTGACGTAAACTGTCGGCCGTGATCCGAGACCAGTTCTGTAGGGTAAGGCTCTCGTGCAAAGACACCAAGGAGGAGGCTGATCACCGTGCGGGGAGTTATGTCTCTGCAGAACAAAACAACTGGCCATCTGGAGAAGTAGTACACCACCACAATGACAAACCGACAGTCGGTGCACGTTCAAAGGGCCCCATGATGCCTATTGACACTTTGGCTCAGGGCCTGTCAGACAGTGGGACAGGCTGTAGCGGTGCCTGTAAGTTCTTCGAGCACTTGTCCAAGGCTTGGCAAACAGTGCCGCTTAGGATGGCGGTCTTCACTTACTTGTCAAGACACGGCCACCAGTACTTTTCTTTGATGCGTTGCTTGGTCTTGAAAATTGCCGGGTCTGACTCGGGGGCTAACTGGATGAAGGTATCAGTTAGCTTGGCAGGTACCACAGCACGTTGTGTGCGCAAAACAAGCACACGCACTACAGAAAGCTCCTCGCGTACATCAAGGGGGGGGTGTCAGTTCTGTAGGAAGTGTTTCCGGGTTCGCCATGATGAATGGATGAAGTGCGTCACCTGCTGTAGTATGCCATCGTCAGCGGTAGAATCCCGAAGATCGTCTAGATATACGAACGATGTAACTAAAGACACAACCTTTTCAGTCGACTTGGAAGCCACCCTTTGTTTCTGGAACAGGCAGTCGGGACAAAGCATCTGCTACTTGGTTGTGGGCTCCGCTGCGGTACCAGTGTTGCTAGGTCTGACTAGGTGGCGTAGCCAAAAGCTAGACAAGTTGTAGCCCAAATGTAGCCAAACAGAAAAAAGTGCAAAATATTTCGTAGCCTAACATAGTCATTTTTACTTGCAATTTTATTTGTGTATACATTTTCACATTCGACTACGGCAGTCCTTTTTTGCACAGCCTGTCGTAACAAAAGGTCCGTGCCACCGTGACGGTCGGCCCTTTACATCAACAACAGCGACATCATGCTTGCAAAGAACACTTTCTGGTTGGCCCCAGAAGGTCTTAAGTTCCAGCGAATCGCTGCAGAGGGCGAATCAGTACGTTTATTTTATGACAGATAGTACTAAGTTATTATTTTTAGTTATTTACAGTAATATTAACCACGAACTCTGCTTTTCAGCTGTTGTGAACGCACAATAATGTCCAGCGTCATCGATCTCTCACGTTATCTCTGCCTATGGCGTAGAAGTTCAGCTGTCCAGCAATCTGTTACGGCGACGTGCTCACGGCTTCTTTTTTGATGAGCCGAAAACAAGTCTTTCGCGTTATGATATCTCGCGTTATTTGTCTGATTATCCAATCTTGTTTTCTTGTTGTTTTTTTCAATTAGCTTGGCCCGGATTAGCTGGGACACACACGACCTATATAGAGTCAATTTACGTCAACCTGGCCGACATTTTAGGTATCTAGCACGCCAAGAACATGCGTTAAAAAAAGGACAGGCAACAGATGCCACTAACCGTCTTAATTGGTGTAAGCGGAGCCTTAAAAGATTAGCGCGCGAACCGGCACTGTAGTGTAAGAAGCGCGCAGTAGTTTTCGGTGACGAGAACGTCCCGAACTAACTCGCTCTAAATGGCAAAACCGCGACGGCGCACAAAGAGCAATGGTAAACAAGAAGTGAGAGAAAAGTCGTAAGGGAAAGGCAGGGAGGTTAACCAGGCTGAGCCCGGTAGGCTACCCTGCACTGGGGAAAGGGGAGAAAGGATTGAAAGAGGAGAAGGGAGACAGAAGTTCACAGTTCACACCTTGCCCATTTAGTCAAGCGTTCATCGCCGAGTTTCGTCACCGGCGGTCATGCAGGCTTGTGCACTTGAAAAGGCGCAGCAGCGACTTTGTAACCCTGTACATAGAAGACGCACGAGGCCAGGGGCCCAAGATCTACTCCTCCGCAAAAGGTCTGTCGTTTAAGTGCCCCAAAGCAGTCCGAAGGGCAATCCTCTCTTCTTCGTATCTAGGGCAGTCACATAGACATGTCTGGTGGTTTCCTCAACACCACATGTGCTACAGTTGGCACTGTCCGCCATTCTAATTAGGAATGAATAGGAGTTCGTAAAAGAAACTCCTAATCGCAGGCGGCACAGTATGGTTTCTTCATGTCGTTTAAAACCGGGTAAAAGTCGTAATTGCATCTGCGGGTCCATGGCATATAGGCGCCGTTTGGTAAACTCTGGTGTATGCCATTTTCTTAGAGGTATAGTATGGGCAAGACTGCTGAGGTGGCGCGCTGCATCCGTTCTTGACAATGGTATTGGGATTCTTTGTCGGCACATTCTTTGTCGGCACGGGCAGCTTTGTCGGCACATTCATTGCTAGTGATGTTGCAGTGCCCAGGTAGGCACTGAAATACAATGTCGAGGCCTCTGACCACCGCTTGATGGTAGCGTAATCGTATCTCTGCTACCAATTGTTCATGTGGGCTGCGGCGCAGAGCTGATAAAAGTGACTGTAGGGCTGCCTTTGAGTCACAGAATATAGCCCAAATATTTGGTGATTGTTCGTGCACATAAAGCACTGCGCTACGGAGGGCGGCAAGTTCAGGGCCTGTCGATGCTGTGACGTCGCTGATCTTGAACTTCTTGCAGAATTATGCCGACGGAATAACTACCGCACCAGTAGAGCTGGTCAGAGTCGAAGAGCCGTCTGTATAAATGTGAATTCGATCAGAGTAGTAATCATGCAGCGTATGGAGAGCAGCTTGATTGAGGGCACAAGTTGGCAAGTCGGACTTCTTTGTAACTCCTGGGATGGAGAGCCGCACTTGTCGCTGCCGGAGACACCACAAATATCAAGGTGGTCTTGCGGCAGGCGCGAAGTCGGATGGAAGAGAAGATCGATAGGAGGTTACATTGCCTGAAAAGGTTGCATCTGGTCTACTTTCCGAGAGAAAAAAGGCGTTGAGACTGTAGTCGGGAAAGGTGTCGAAGATGATTTCTAAGGGTGTCTGTAGCGACATACGTTCTCATGGGATGTTCCCTGGCGATGGCAATTGTTGCAGCTGTTGAAGCGCATCGCGGTAGGCCAAGACAAGTTCTAAGTGCTTGAGCTTGCATGCTCTCAAGCATTCTGAGGTTAGTTCTCCGGGCGCTTGACAACACCGGGGTGCTGTAACGCAAGAAACCCATAAAAAGCGCTTTGTATAGTTACAGCATAGAACGCACTGACGGTCCCCATGCTTTTCCGGCGATGGCTTTGAAGAGGTGACTGATTCGGAGGCGTCTTTTCCTTAGGAAGGATACATGGGGGCTCCAGGAGAGGTCGCGTTCAACAGTGATCCCTAAAAAACCGATGGTTCTTTTTGTACAAAATAGGCTGGCCATTAATAGACACAGGATATTCGGCCACATATTTTCGCGTGAAGGCGATTAACGCGCATTTTTCTGTTGAAACGCCGAGACCTTGTCTCTGAAGATAAGTGAGACGTCATCGTTGCAGCCTTTTGTAAGCAACAAATTAATTAAAGCGGTAATGCTGTGAAAACCGGTTACTGTCCAACACATTAAAAACTAGGGAGAGTATCGCAGGAGTGAAGAGACCGATTTACTCTTCAAGGCATTGTTTTACTCTCGCAAAATGTCGGAGAGAGTGAAATGCATTGTTCACTCTATCCGCATCGAGAGAGTGAAATGTTATTTCTACTCCGCCCATCAGAGAGAGAGAGAGTAGAATGCCCGCTCCACTCTCGTGGCAACAGAGAGCAAAACGTAGCATATACTGCTGCTTAAACTGCATGAGGGTGGTCGGAAACATGGCGATGTATCGCTCACGCAGGCAGAGCAAAGAGCGCATCGTTTTTCTTGTAAGGGAAGAGGCATCAAGCGCGCAAACTGCTGCGGAGATCAGCGCACTACTTTTTGTTTCGGAGTCGCCTCACCGCACGCTCGCACAACATCGCGGAACAGCACAGCGCCGGAGAAATGCGATCCGTGCAGTGGGCAGGCCCGGGCAGGCGGCGCGCGCCAAGGCCATCCAAGAAAACTCTTGTGTCAGCCACGTTTCACCGCCGCGAAGAGAGGAAAGTCGTTCATCGTTCTTTGGATTGAACAACAAATACTCCACGGTAAGTGATTTCAAACTTACGTGGCACATTCTGCGTATATGACATGCTATCGCCAGGCAGTGATCCCGAAGTTAGGCCTGTTAAGCCGCCGCGATTACCAACGGACGAGTTATGCTTGCTGCTTCATTCGATGTCGATAGAAAAACCAGTCGTCACGATGACTGCATGTGATTTTATCACTTGCCGCAATCCGTAAGAGCTTTCAAAATCGCAGATGCCGAGTGAATCACGGTGTGTTCAATACTAAGTGAGGCGCGGCATCGCATAAAAAGGTTTCTTCACCAGCCCATGATTCCGTGCTAATGCTGAGCGTGCTTGGCGTGTGTTTTATGTGTTTGAATTTATTCAGTTTTGCAGTCGACGGTGTGCGGATCGCTGTTTAACTAAGGAATTACATAGCAAAAGGCGTCAGCTTGTTGGCCACATGCTTTCGTTATATTAAGGCGCGCGCTTGACAGGCCTTGCCATAAAGCTTGCCATAACAGGCCTTGCTACCCCTTCTTATAATAACACCCAGTAATATCCATTGAACTAGATGACCATATTGTCATGCCTACTGCAAATATGATCCTCAAATTATGGCTTGAGCAGTGTCATAACCAGAGGAGGGGGGGGCACAGTGGGCACGTGCCAAGGATTTGTCACAAGCGGTGTTTGTGACACATCTGAATTCGTCATACAGCTTTGCACTCTTTGCTTTTCGGTAGGTTACATAAAAACTACATGCTTCACTGTTCAGTTAAATGACTGCAGATGTGAGCACTTCATATCGTAATCAACATCAAGTGCAGCATAAGCAGAGCGTACAGAATTCGGTCTCATAAGTTTGACGTGTTTATTTAAAGGTGGTTTACCTCCTTTTGATGTCATGTCCCGTCATTCTTCTAGCACCACATTTTTGTTATTGTTGGCCACTTGTGTATGCCGACTGTAGTCTTTATACTTTTCTTAACTCCACTAGCTATGTTCTCTTTACTTTGGCGGCTGATTTCTTTTGCTTTAGATAAGCCAAAGAGCCCAAATTTTCTTCAGGAATTATGTTTGTTCATAACGTCAGAAATGAGATGCAGACAATACCACCACTGCTCTCTCGCCTAGAGGAGGGGATGCGTTTACGAAGTGTGCTAACAATGACTAATATTTTATTTTACAGAATTTTTCTAACACTGGTGCTGGACTGAGGCGTAACGGTCAGTTTTCTTTTTTCTTTTCTTAAGTGAAAAAATTTAAATTGGTTTGGAAGTTGACTATTACAGTCACTTACATGTTTCACTTGCATTGCAGTACAAATACTTCATGCTAAGGCTTCTTAGTGCTATGACCTTTTTCCTTGACTATTTTTAGATGGTTTCACAATATTTCCTCGTGTTCATTTGCGCGCACAATGTTTTTCAGGCACCCGTTTTATAAAACTCATGAAGGCAGCTGCAAGGAGAAAATGGTGTCAAGGACCCAGCTCAGCACGACTCCACATGGTGCGGAGGAGCGCACTCCAAAGCATCGAAATGTGTTGCCATGCAATTTGGACGAGAAAACTAAAATGTGGGTATACTGGGTGTACCATGTAACTAAATAGCATGAAAACTTTCAAAAGACAGTATGTCACACAAAGATGTGCGAATGTTTTTTACTTGCGCATGTGACTTTGTCAGATTCCTTTTGCATCTGCATTGGGCAGACCATAAGGTGTTTTAACAAGTGCCGCAATGAACACCAATGAGTTATTAGGGCAGCAATGTACTCGCATTTGACAGTGCACTAGTGTAGCAAGAGATGGTGCATGCGCTTTAGCCTGCATCACGACCAAGTAGCACACGAAATTATGGAAGCATTCAGCGGAAAAAAATCGCAAAGCAAGATGTACCAGGCAGCCTCCATTGTCATCATTGATACCAAAATGGCACTGCTAGAATGAAGATAAATGTGTGAAGTGGTTTTCTTTGCTGGTGTGGCCTTTTCCTTTTCTTTACTTCCTTGTATTGCTCCTTTGTGTTTGGCTACGAACATGTGCCATGTATGAAACGGAAAAAGCTTGTTTTACAAGCAAAAATCCTCACTTCCCTGATCAGATCATTAGAAGATGCATCTGTACGAAATGAACAAACCATCACATGATGTCTTATGAGGAAGAAAATTATACAATAGACAACAAGAATACCACAACAGTTGTGAAATGCAGCAGTGCGCTGTGGCAATAGCTGTCTACGAATACTGTGCGTGAGAAAGCGCGATGGCATGATCCCGACAGCACGAGGAAATTACTTGCATGAGAACGCCAAGAGTGAAGTCGCGCTTTCTGCCAAAAGACTACCAGCTTTGGATCCAACCGAATGGGAGCTACGATACGCCACAGTACTGCCTTGACACCGAGCGGAGATAGTGTTGGACAACCACGGGAAGATGCGCGTTTAGATAAAAGGGGGTGCAGCACATGCATGAATAATTATGTGAAATATTATAACCAAAACTAGACGGTGCGGGTTACACGAAAATATACAACACATTTCTAAATATACTGTATACTCTGTCAGGAGCATCCATACGCTACATAGGATGTTATCAAACGAGCTGCTGTCTTCAAAGTAATTTGCGCATGAAAAAACTTTTCCTGCACAAATTACTTTACCAGCCTCATGCTTAGCAGCTCATCTGATAACCTATTGTATATAAGTACACGAGTTTAGTGCTCGAAATGCGTTTTCTGACCAGTAATGTGGTGCATCTTTTTCTTCAATCGTAGTGCCAATAGTTCGCAAGTTTGCGCATGTTTGTTGTTTGTTTGATTTTACATTGCATACTTTCATTTTTTAAAATGTCATTTGAAAATAAAAAAAATATTTCTCACTGCATTAGCGATGAAATGTTAAAGAAAATGTTTATGTATTATTGCAATATGTGTTGTAAAGTTCATGAAAATCCGTGTAATCGGATTTTATGTGTATCTGTATGTTTCGAAATTTTACTCAGTTTGCCTTGTGACTGTTTGACCAATAAAAATGTTGACCTTTTAAGAAAAATATGTTTCATTCGAGTGACTCGGCGACTAAACATCAAATCCAATTCACCAAGCGTGAGTGCAGGAGCTCCTTATGAAGGAATCAAATATCCCCGACATGTAGGTGTCGGGGATATTTGCCTCACTCTGGTGGCACTGCATAGCGAGTGCTTTCGCACAACTGGGTGGAGTACCAGCACTCTGCCTGAAGGAGTACAAACACTCTATTGGGAGGAGTACAAGCACTCTGTTTGGGGGAGTAGAAGCACTCTGTTCGGGGGAGTAGAAGCACTCGGCTCGAGGGAGTGCTATTACTCTTGGGGGTGGTGTATTCGTAGCTGGAAGGAGTTCTAGCACTCTGTTGAGGAGGAGTACTAATACTCTGTCCGAGGGAGTTGCTGTACTGTCTCCGAGATGTATGCGTTTTACTCCTGAAAAGGGAGTGAAATATGGGGCAAGCAGATAATCCCTCAAAGACAGTTCCCGGAACTCTCTTTGTTTTTAGAGTGAAGAGCAAAAAATGTTGATGGCTTATAAAGTTTTATTATAGGGGCCTCTAAAGTTTGGAGCCCTAAAGAGCTTTGCGGGTGTTAGCATTGGGGCATGCAGGAATGAGGAGTTTTGGAATAGAAGTTTTGCGTTGGCGGATAGCGTGTTGCATTTGCAGCGTTACTATGGCGTCAAAGCTGTTATAAATAATAAAATAAAATACACCATTTTATAAGAAAAGTAATTTAGACTTTCATGTTTTCGCCTTTATTTATAACTTAGAAGTTATTCTTTTAGCAGCATGCAGCTTGTTGCGCTTAATTTTGACTAACCAACTTTACGCACCTTCAACCAGCCAAGTCAATCCGTGATAGGCCTACGAGCCATGAAATCGACAATTGCATTCAGAATCAGTGGCGTATAATGAATCAATCTTCATTACACATGTTAGTTGAGAGAAAGCGATAACCGTAATCACTTATTCTAGCTTACAAACTTCACGTGTTACCACCAATCGAGCCCAGTTTTGTGCTACGTTAGAGCCGTCGCTTCGATGGGCGCCGCCATGTTTGTTGACGAAAGCTTTTGAGGTAGCTTTTGGGGCTCCCCCTAAATCGATGAAATAGCGTTCCCGATGCAAAACCCAAACACAGTTTCCGTCTTGCGCATGCACAGTGGCTTTGACGCTATTTCTTTGGGGCCCAATACGTTTGATGCCCCTATTCTAAAACTCTAATTATTGCTGTGGTTTTACTTGCCAAAACCACGATATGATTAGGAGGCATGACGCAGTGGGGGGACTCCGGATTATTTTTGGCCACCTCGGTTTCTCTAACGTACACGTACACGGGTGTTTTTGCATTTCGCCTTGATCGAAATGCGGCCGCCGTGGCCGGGAATCAAACCCGCGTCATCGAGCCAGCAGCACGACACCTCACAAGCTAAGCTAACACGGTGGGTGAAGTTCATGGGAAGTGGCGCTCTGATGTCATTGTGGCAAACATGTTTCGATATTGGCAGAATGAGTATCTGCATCTATGACGTTATGGGCAAACCATCTAGAAGTAAAAGCAATAGAACCCACCTTTGGCTCGGGGTCTTGCTCCCATTATTTTTAATACGTTCCCGCATACTTGGCCCACTTCCTCTTGTTTTAATTCTCATCCCTGAGGAGGATCCGATCTTACGTCCAATCAATCGAAATGAATCTCGAATCTACGCACGAATAAAAATTCATCAAGCAGTAAAAGAAAAATGGCAGTAAAGCTTCGCGCCAGAAAAGTGGGGTAGTTCGAAAGCTGTGCCCGGCGCGGTACTTCATACGGAAGACATGGTCATGACCACACTCCAGCCGTGCTTCCCTTCTTTCATGTCTGCGCCACGATCGCCCGACGGCCCCGACCTTATGTTATTGCTCTCCCTTCCTGAGCATAGCCATGTTAGTACAGTTTGCTGTGAAAAACCCACTACTCGCAGGTTCATCCCGATGCCCGGGGATCGGGTGCCTAGCGGTCAAGCAGGATGCAAGTTTAAGTGCCTCAAAGATCAAAGCCACCGGCTCAGACAACAGCGCAGAGAGGGAAGGAAAGGCGGGGGGGGGGGGGTCATGAGGAGTTTTCGAATAGGAGTTTTCATGCGAAACCCAACTAGCCGGATTTATTAACGACACACATGCACTGATAGACGCGGGGTTTCAAGTTGACGCAATATTTTTAGATTTTTCCAAGGTATTTGATCGTGTTCCACACCATAGGTTGTTACTTAAACTTTCACAGCTTAACATTCACCCTACTATAATTGCATGGATCACCGACTTTCTCTCATCTAGAACTCAGTTTACATCAGTTAACAATTCTAACTCATCTTATGCTGATGTTACGTCGGGAGTTCCACAAGGCAGCGTACTTGGACCTTTACTCTTTCTAATCTATATTAATGATTTAGCCAGTTGCGTGTTATCGAAAATCGGACTATTTGCAGATGATTGTGTACTTTATTGATGCGTAACAAGTAACACTGATAATCACTTAATGCAAACTTACCTGGAGGAAATACGTGCATGGTGTTCTAATTGGTTAATGCCATTAAATATTTCCAAAACTAAACTCTTGTCTTTCACCAATAGGCCATGAATTCCAACCACCTACTCTCTTGATAACCACGCCGTGGAACTCGCCACAACTTACAAGTACCTTGGCATCAATCTTCAGTCAAACTTATCATGGAATAATCATATTAATCTTACCCTTGCCTCTTCTAACCGTGCACTCGCACTTATTAAACATAACTTAAAAGAAGCCCCAATGATTGTTAAAAAACTAGCATACACAACATTAATCCGTCCTAAACTAGAATACGCGTCTGCCATTTGGGATCCCGAACAACATTATATCATCAATAACATCGAAGCCTTGCAAAACCGTGCTGCGCGTTTCATTTTGTCAGATTATTCACGTTACACCAGCGTCACCTCGTTAAAGAATAAAGCTGAGTTGGACACCTTAGCACTTCGCCGTAAAATTTCTCGCCTATCACTTTCCCATAAGCTTTATCACCATCCATCACTTCATGACGATTTCTTTCAGTCACCACAAGTTCTCTTTCCATGTCGTGACCATCCATACAAAGTCAAACGCATTAACTGCCAGTCATTCCATTATGCATATTTATTCTTACCGCGCACAATAGCAGAGTGGAACGCCTTACCATCAGACATTGCCACGGAACCTGACTTGACTAAGTTTCAAGATTTAATTCGCTCACGACTTGTCAACTAATCTTACTATTATTATCTTGCGACTTTTACAGTGTTTTCGATGTTTCTTGCTATTTTGCTTTTCATTGCAGTTGCCTTATGTTCTCCCAATATGTACTAATGTTTTCTCTGAAATAATTGTGACTTAATTTGTATATTACCTATGTGTCACTCTATATTGTTTCTGTTATATTGTCTTGTTCTTTAATATGATGTATAATCTATGACCAGTGCCTGCGCGCCTGTGACTCCCCCCTCCCCATGTAATACCCTCATCATGAGGGCCTTTGGGGGTATATTGAATAAATAAATAAATAAATAAATAAATAAATAAATAAATAAATAAATATAGCACACGCACATGCGCACAGTCACGCGGCTGGCTCAGCCAGCTAAAACGCAGCCTTCGAGATTTGCTTCTACCCGATCAGAGCCACCTCTGGAGCGTTGATTAGGGCGCCACTTATTGCCCAAACGCAGCCAAGTGACAGATTTTCAGTAGCCCAAATATAGAGACATAGCCAACTCGTCCAAGTCGACGCCAAACATTTTTTTCTCATAGCCCAATTTGGCTATATATAGCCAAAACTGGCAACATTGTGGTACTGGACTTTGAAGTTGTAGCGCAGGAGTCATGCAGTACACCTTGCGATACGAAGGGGCCGCTGTCCTGTGCTCCGGGACGAGAGCAAGGCGAGCACAGCCTGGTGACCTGTCAATAGGGTTAACGGTCGGCCCCACAGATAAACGTGCCACTTCTCACAGACCCACTGACAGGCCAGGGCTTCACGCTCTCCAGCTGACTATTATCAGCCGGTCTCTGTTAATGTTCGCGATACAAATGCCACAGTTCGCATGTGGGACCCCTCCACTTGTTGCAATACGGCGCCCAGACGGGTATGCACACATTCGCAGGACCTTGTGGGATGCTAGGAGTCTCTTTATCCTCGTGAAACTTTCTTTAGCGGCGTCGTCCCAGTCGAATGTTATGTATTTGCGTACTAGACGGCGCATTGGATCTACCTTATCTGCCAGTCGTGAGACAAACTTGGCACAGTATTCAACTGGCCCTAAAAAAACGGCAAAGCTTGCACTAGGCCGCGCAAACCTCAAGACACAGTGAAGCTGGCCGATCGATCCCATCATAACATAAGAGATACCTGGCAAACCCAAGCTCAACTCAGGCATAGCGAAGGCCGAACCTAGCTTCTAACAAGTTGATTCTAGATACAACCAAATCCCCAACCTTGACATAGCCAAGTTCCACCTAGCTACTACCAGGTGGAACCACTGGTTCCACCTGCACCACTGCACGGGCTCAGGTTTACGCGAAAGCCCGGGCCCGGCCCGGAACGTGCGCCGGGCCGGGCCGGGTAGGGCAGTTTTTTCACGGGCTCGGGCACGGCATGTGTTCTTGACGCGGGCCCGGCCGGGCTCAGACTTTCTTGTGATTGTGCATGTAACGTGCAGCGGGTTATCCTCGCGAGTCTCGACTATGAAAAACATGTCTTTTCGGTCTCGGGCTGGGTTCGGGCCGTGTTCCGGCCGGGTTCGGGACGGGTTCGGGCCGGTTTCAAGCCGGGCTGGGGCCGGGCTCAGGCGTAAGGTAAAGGGGTGGCTGGCCGGGCCGGGCGGGTAACGTAGATTATTTCCAGGCCGGGCCCGGGTCTCACCAAAAAATTTTTGGTCGGGCTCAGGCGGGCAGCCCAGCGATGGGCAGCTCAAATCGGCCCGTGCAGTGCCCTACAGTACCAGATGACGCAATCGATCGGCCAGCTTCGTTGTGACTCGAGATTTTCGCGGCCTAGTGCAAGCTTTGCCTCCCCCATTACGACGACAAAAGAGAAGTGAAATTCCACACTGGAAAGATTAGCAGCCACGCTGGCAACTGTGGAAGAAGACGACGACGACGACGAACGCGGGAGCATGAGTACGATCGCTAACCGAGGTGCGCCAACGAGCCACCTGCGGAAGAAGACCACGACACTCGATATAATGCTGATGATGATAATATCGTAAAACGCGCAGTTTTTACAACTGGCTTGAACAGCTGCGCTGTTAAAAGAGTGTAGCGTGGCTGCATCTGTAGGCGCCGGAGCCTTAACTATCGCGTCAGCCTTGGTCTGGAGTGGTGCTATACCCTCTGAGCTGACCCGATGTCCTAAGAAAGAAATGCTTTGAAGAAGCATTTCTCGTTGAGCTTGAGCTCAGCTTCCGCTATTCGATCAAGGACTTGCTTCAGGTTCTGCGTGTGTTCGCTCTCAGTCTTCCCAAAAAAAGATTGTCGTCCTTTGCAGCCTTCAAGAATCTTCGTCATGATCTGCTGGAATGCAGCCGGTGCTGACGCCAACTCAAAGCAGACCCTCTTGAACCTGAAAAGGCTTTCATTCGTAATGAACGCAGTTAGGTCTCTGCTTTCTGGGTGGAGCACAACTTGTTAGTAGGCCGATGCAAAGTCCACGTTGGAGAAGCAGCGTGCAGGGTTGAGGGCATGGAGCAGTTCTTCCATCTGAGGCAAGGGATAGCTATCTGCTGCTACAGCTCTGTTAGGCTCTCGTAGATCGACGCACAGTCGAATGCTACCGTCTGCCTTGCGAGCTGGTAGGAATGGAGAGACCTGCTCGGAGGCATTAACTCACGATAACATCTGCTGCAAGTAGCTTCTTGATCTCGTCGGAGAGCGGCGGGCGGGCAGAAAAAGGTAGGGCCTTAGCTTCTGTGAGACTGGCGTGATCGAGGTTTCATCATGATCTTATGTTGCACGCCTGTGACAAGTCACGAGCCAGGCAAAAACAAATGGCCAAACATGATCCATAGTAATGACGGCGTGCCAAACATGGGGGGGGGGGGCCTAGCGCTGCTTTTGGTGTGGCGCTTCGAGGTTGAAAACCGGGGCTCATGCCGGGAACTTCAGCATGGCCCTCCGTGCACATGTGCAGGCGGCGCAATTCTTCTCCCATAATGCGAAGGTTGAGGGCTTAAACCGCATTCAGGCCGAAGAGAGATGTCCCACATGGCATAACATGAATTTTAATCATGGATGTTTTCCTTTTGTACCAGACCAGTCTGTACTCGTTCGTTGTCGGGGAAATCCTCTAGTCGGCCCTGTCAGGGTAGATTCTGCCGTAACTGCTGCTGAATTCGGTGCACTGGATTGGCGAAGGCCTGGGATTCGCGTTGTGTCCGCTCACGCAGAGGTGCTATCTGGACAGCATGATCGAACGTCGGTTTGTTACCCTCGAGCACAATGTCTCCTGGAGCCGCGGGCACGTGACATCGGCTACGAACTGCTCACACATATTTTTATCGGCTTGAGTAACGAAATCGCAAACAGCCGCCAACTCGCGAAGTGTGATGGCGAAGTCAGTGATGGCCTCCCCCTGCAGTTGGCGACGCTCACGGAATAGGTGGCATTGCAGGCGAATGTTTCAAGAGGCGGCGAAATGCCTTGTTAGCATCTCGAGGGCCACGTCGAACTCGTAGGGTAAGCGTGGGGCTTCTGCGGTTCCGTCATGCCGCAGCGTCTGCGTTCCAGCAGTTGCGGCGGTTTCTGTGACGGCGGCGGCATGTGACGTGGACGTGGCAGCAGCTGCAGCACTCGGTTGCTCTATCTTGGTTTGCAGCGTACTCGGCGGACGCGCGTCGAAAATTTGCTGTCCTTCGATGCGAAGACAGTGCAGCAATGAGCGCGGCGGCAGGGTGCGGATAGTTCGGTCGTTCCGCACGCCCGAAAAATTATCAGATAGGTGTATCCAGCGAGGCCTTGGCAAAGCCGGTGTGCCAGGGGTGTCAATGAATGGGGGCGGTGGCGAAATCCCACTGGAAAACATCCTCGTCGCAAGATTTTCGTGTCGCCAGCCCAGCGACATGGAATGAGCAGGCCGGCTCCAGGCCGATAAGAACCTTTATTCCCACGATCGTAACTTTATACAAGAGCGCTGTGGCGCCAAGTGTCGCATGTGACCTGCGTCACGTCGGCAATGCCATCTGTTGCGAAGGCACGACACTACACGAGATCTTCTAAATTTTGAACGATAACGCTATCGTGTTTCACTCTTAAAGATGAAGTTTAAGCCTATTCCAACTTTTTATCATTTAAATATGAAACGCATGGTGCAAATTTAGGAAAACTGGACCGATTGTTTCTTCTCTTGTTGGGGAAGAGTCTCCCGGCGAAAATTTCTGTGTACTTGTGACCTTTCTTCCTGAAAATTGTGTCAAATGTGCAGTCAGTGCTATAAGTGAAGAGAGGGCATAAGATAACGTGGACACACAAGTACAGAGAAAACTACGCACATGAAGACAATATTAAGGCAGCGGATCTATCTGTGAACCAGTTATTAGGTGCTCATGACGAAGCCATCAGCGAACTCGCCTCGATAGCAGCGTGTAATGACACTCAATTGGTAAAGACGAGATCGCGACTTCGATTTCTGAAAGCGGCCGTCATATTCCGCTGGCGCTGAGCGGAATGGTGTTCATTTTGGTGCTACGGTTGGGTTTTATAAAAATGCCAGCTGGTCCAATTCAGAGCCCTCCACAGAGGCGTCTCTCAAAGCTCGTATATAACTTTGGCACGGGAAAACCCGCAAGTTTCATTAGGTAATTGGTAGCCAGTGCAGTTTGTCGATAGAAAGTCGATTGGATTGAATTGGATTTTTTTAGAAATGGCGAATTTCACCTCCAAGGAGGCGGAGGAGGAGGAAAAACATTTATTAAGAGAAAAAAATAAGCAGGCGTCTTCCTGCTTGTGTTGGGAGGTGCCCTCAGTCCAGGGCTCCTGCGGCTCTTGCTGTCTCCCGGGCCCGCCGCACCAGTTGTTCCTGGTCACGAGGGTCCGAGCTAGGCAGCACGGCCTCCCACTGCTCGGGTGTTGGGTTGGGTATATGTGGGGCTACCTGTAATTTGGGGCATGCCCATGTGGTGTGATATAGTGATGCGTAGTCGTTACAAAGGCCGCATTTGTACTAGCACAGAACAGGGTGTATTGCGTGCAATCTGCTTAAATTAGGGTATGTGTTGGTTTGTAATTGTCGCCATGCTACTGCGTCTTCGCGTGAGAGGGTCTTGTGCGGGGGTGGGTATTGTCATCTGTTTAATTCGTGGTGTTCTAATATGGCGTTGTATTGTAAAGGCACAGGCTCCATAGATGCGACCGTATCCGTCTCTTGTGGCACCCGGGTGGCATGAGATCGGGCTACAGCGTGCGCACGCTGATTTCCATGAAGGGACTCGTGTCCTGGAGTCCATACTGAAATTATTTCAACGTCTGGTAATTTAGAGGCTTGTTTGAGAAGTCGGGCGGCGATGGAACATATTCTGCCTCTGGCATAGCTAGGCAAGCTGCTTGAGAGTCGGTAATAATTGTAACGTGTTCTTTGGTTGTACTAGAGGTGATGGCTAAGGCGATGGCTGTCTCCTCCGCTTCGAGGGTGTTGGCAGTGCGGACCGTGATCGAGACCACCTCTTGAAGGTTATGGTCGACAACACTGACTGCCATGGCTGCTTTTCGGGGGTACTGCGTGGCATCTGTGTATAGTATGTTTGGGAGGTTACCCTATCTTGTTTGAAGAGTCCTTGCGCGAGCTTTGCGACGACCGGCATGATGTTCCGGGTGCGTGCTTCTGGGGATGGCGGCTACCTTGATATGCTCCCGTATGTTGGCGGCCAGATAGATTGATTTTTCGTGGCCTCGGCCCTGTATTGGGTAGCCTAGGCGCGCTACGAGCTTCTTGCTTGTTGGTGTGAGGGCTAGGCGTTCTCGTTGGCTTGTGAGGTGGGCGTCTATGATTTCTATTACTGTGTTATGGCCTCCTAGAACTTCGAGCTTGAGTGTGGCTGTTCCCGGTGGTACGCCGAGCGCTTGCTTGTATACTTTCCGCAGAATATGTCTATTTGATCTTTCTCCTTGGGAGTGAGGGGAAGGTACGGGGCAGCGTAGGCGATGCGGCTGGTTATCAGGGCCTGGACGAGCTGGGCCACGTCGTCTTCTTTCAGGCCGTGTTGTTTGGTGGTGATGCGAGTGCCATTCGCATGACTTGGAAAGTGTTCTGCTTGAGACGTTGGATGGTGTAGGCGCCTCCGCCGTCCTATTGTATGTGGAGCCCGAGGATGCGGACGCGATTTACAGTGGGTATTTCTTCGTCGTCGAGGGTGAGTGTAATGTGGGGTATTTCATTGAGTTTTCTACGGGATTTCTGTCGAACGGCTAATAGTGCTGACTTCTCGGAGAAGCATCGGAGACCGCTGCTTCTTGCATAATGCTGGACGACGTCAGTCGCTTGTTGGAGTGCGTCTTGTTTTACTCCTTGCAGTGGTGGTCCAGGTAGTGATATTATCGGCGTATACTGCGTGCCTGATTCCTGGTATTGCATTGAGTTTATCAGGTAGCTTCATCATAGCAATGTTGAAAAGGGTGGGTGACAGAACGGCACCTTGTGGGGTTCCTTTGTTGTGAGTAGGTAACGTCGGGGTTCTGAGTGAGCCAATGCCTACTGTGGCCGTGCGGTTGGTTAGAGAGGCGCTTACGGAGTTGTAAGTATTACGACCACAGTTGGTAAGACTTGGGTTTCTAAGGATGGTATTGTGAGCCACGTTGATGAAAGTGCCTTCAAGGTCTAGCGCTCAGATCACTCTGGTGTTGTGTGGTGAAATATGTTCAAGGACTTGTTCCTTCAGTTGAAGGAGAACGTCATGGCGAGAAAGGTGGGGCTGGAATCCGAACATCGTTTCGGGCAGCAAGTCACTAGATTCTAGGTAAGGTTGAAGTCGGTTCAGAATGACGTGCTCTGGCAGCTTACCTAGGCATGAAGTCAGTGATATTGGTCTAAGATTTTCTAAGCTGGAGGGTTTGCCTGGCTTTGGAATGAGGATGATGTCCGCGTGCGTCCCATCCGCTGGTAGCATACCCGCCTCCCAATGATGATTAGATAGGTCAGTAAGTGATTGAATGGTGCCGTCATATGGTTTGCGCAGGAGCTTGTTATTTATTTTGTCCTTGGCCTGGGGTGGTGTTTCGTGTCAGTGCATGGATTGCTTGTTGCACCTCAGAGATGGTGATCCGCTTGTCCAGGTCGTGGTTGTCGCCTCTGCTGTACGTGGGAGGGGGTCCCTGTGTGGGTTTGAAATCTCCTATGTACTGCGCCCTCAACTCTTCCAGGATGTCGTCGTCAGAACCCGGATGGTTGTTGAGGAGACGTTAAATTGTTTGCTGGCTGACTGCTTTGCTTTGCGTGGGGTCAAGAAGATGGCGTAGTAGCGACCATGTTTTGGCCATGCAAAGAGTGCCCTGCAACTTGTTGCATAATTGTCGCCAGTTGTGACGGGTAAGCTCCCCAGCATAAAATTCTGCGATTGCCGTGAGTTTCGCTATACGTAGTCTCAGTTTACGGTTATGTTTTTGGCACTTCTATCTCCTAACAAGGCCTCGACGGGCCTCCCACAAGTGAAGAAGGTGCGGGTCTACTGCCGTAATATCTGCGGTGAGTGTGATGTGTTTTGAATGTCTGTTTAGGTCTTGCTGGAGCTCTCGTACTCACTGTTCGAGATCCGCAATAGCCCTCGAGGAGTCATCCGCTCGCTCTTTGCGAAAAGCTGTCCAATCTGTGAGTGTTATTTTTATCGGGCGGCGTGCATGCGTAACGTCACTGCCCGATCACTGCCCAGGGTTTCCTCCGTGTTGCGTCAGGTGGCTTGTTGTATCCCTTTAGTGAGGGTGATGTCAGCGCACGTATCTCTAGAGACACTGTTTCCTAAACTTGTGGGGTATGCGGGATCTGTGAGGATGGTGAGACCGTGCTGCTGTATCATATACTGGAGTGCAGTGCCTTTTGATGTGGCTGTCGTCTAGCCCCATGCCTGGTGATCTAAAACGTTCGCGTTGAAGTCGCCTACTATAAGTAGGCTGTTGGTTTTGGCTATGGTAATCGATTTCGTGATCAAGTAGTCAAACTTGGTCTGCTTCTGCTTGGGTGGGCTGTAGATGTTTAGTATGAAAAGGCTCTTTCGGCCTCTTTGGAGGGGTAGGATCTCAATTAGGTTGCGGTCGACATCACGGCCGTCTACTGTGTGTTGTATTGTAGTGAGCGTTTTAGCTATAAGTGTGGCCACGCGGCTTTAAGGCGTGGTAGTATGTGTGTTGTAGCCGGTTTGAGTTGGGTGTGTGCCTGTTTCCTGCAGTGCGATCACGCTCGCTGCCGTGTTGGCGTTAATTATGTACTGTCTCAATGATCCGTGCTTGCGTTTGTAGCTGCGACAATTCCATTGCCAGATTAAGAGTGGGTTTTCGTTGCTGTGGTTGGCTTTGCTATTCATCTTGGCTTACGGGTGGACCGGCAGGATGTCCCTGCTCTACTTCCTGTTGTGCCATTGTTTTCACCTTCTTATGTCGCTGATCTTTTGCGAGCCGTGTTTCTTCGATTGCATTTGCAAGTTGCTGGATACTTTGTTGCATGGCTAGCATCTGCTATTGCAGTGCATCGACTTTCTGCTCGACTTGCGCGATTTCTGTCGGTTTTGCTGATTCCGCGAGAAGCATGGGTCAGAACTCTCCGAAGATGATAGTGATGAGAGTGTGCTTATTGGTGCGGACTCCTGACTGGCGGTACGACTGGCGTATAATTCTGCAATGTCCGTGCGAAGTTTGTTGTTTTCTTCGTGGAGGGGTTTGTTCTCCTCTCTGATAGCCTGTAGCTCAGCTAGAATTTGCTGTTGAATATCAGTATTGTATTTGGGGAAAGAAATGTGTGGGGTGGGTGCTGGGTGTAGATGTGGTTAGAGGGTGTTGTTTTGCGGGGCTGTGTGAGAGGGGAATAGCCTTGCTGACCAGCTCACCGTTTGTGATCCCGGCGTAGCAGGTCCGCAGGGGTTCCGGGTCGCTCCCTGTTGGTTCCGCGAGCAGGAGCAAGACCTGGAGCAGGAACGCTTCCGTCGCTGGCCTGGGCATGACCGAGACCTCGATCGTGAGTGGTCATGGCGGCTGGTCCTTTGTGATGATAGGGGTGTGTTCAGTCTATCAGGGCACTCCTTGGAAGCCGTAGGATGGGACGCCTGGCATAGGGCGCACCGGGGGTAGCAGGGGTGGTCCTGAGTGGGGTTTCGTGCACCACAGTGAGGGCACACGTTGACTTCTGGCGTTGGGCATACATCGGTCCGGTGGCCTACTTGGTGGCACATGCGGCAGACATGTGTCGTTGGTCTGTATGGTTTGCAGCGTACTTCACCGCTGTAATATCGCACGTAGAAGGGTACACTCTTGCCAGTGAATGTTATCACTGCCGCGGAGGTCTGTCCAAGCATCCGGGCGTGTAAGATTTTTCTACCAGGTGCATATAGTCTGTTGAGGAGGACGTCTGTGGGAGTTCCTGCGGGAATGCCATTAATAACCCCTTTGACGGTGCTGTCGGGTGCCGCCACGTATGCCGTGACCGCTAATTCTCGACCGTCCAGATGAATTGTAGTCAGGTCACGGATGCTCATAGCTAGCTCTTCGTATGGTGGGCTAGCTATAGCGATGTTTTGTACTGGGTCAATTCTTACAGTGAGGGTCCGTACGGGCTCAGTGGTGGGGTGCTGACATGCCATCTTGATGCCTTCAGCAACCTGCGGCGTGGTCCATGTGGCAAGGTTTAGTCCCTCTCGGGGGTGGATGATGACCTTGAGGTCGTTTCGGGGCAGCGGTGGGAGTCGGGCTACTCGGGAGACCGATGGGTGTTGGGGTTGAAGAGGGTGATTGATGGGAGTTGAAGTTTTTTTCGGACCGTACTTAACAGTGAGCCAGTCTCCGCCGTCAACTTCGTCAGGAAGTGGGATTTGTGGGTTCTCGAGATTCATCTCGGTACCGTCGTTGGTGGCCATGGGTTCATCGGAATGGGTCAAGGTCTTCGGCCAGACCTCTATGGAGATAAGCCTAAGCTCTCCTAGGCCTAGCGCTGAAGTGCGGCAAGAGATGGCGATCGGCCGTACTCGTCGTTAGGGTTAACTGGGGGGACGCCACTTCCAGGTAATTCCAGTCAGGTAATTCCTGGGGCAAGAGACTCACAGTGTAGATTTGGGTGTGCACGTGTTCAACTCGACGTAAGGAGTTGAGTTTCTGGTTGTGGCGGCGTCGATGACAATTATCCGGAAGTTTAGCGATGTAGAGGCGGGAGCCCATGCGCGGTCCTGATCGAACGGCTTCTTCTTCTAAAACGTACGCCATTAAAGCTACTGAGTCCAGACATTCATGCAGTCAGTAAAATCTATGTTTTCCTAAAGCGGAGTCTCAGCGGGTACGAGCGTCTTCTGTAGACAATAATTTCACCAGGGCGGCTTGGGAGAACTCGTCATTGAAGAGGCTTCTGCTTACCGTGCGCGAAGGGGCAAGATATAAAATTCGGCATGCACTTTTCGAAGCGAAAGCTTCATTATCCCACCTCGGGCAGCCGTCGGCGACTCAACAGTTTTCACCTTTAGAGCTAGAGGTCAAACCACAAGAGAGTATTAAGGCGCGTTTATAGGCCGACGTTGTCGGTGTGTGTGTGTGTGTGTGTGTGTGTGGTTGTGTGTGCGCGCGTGCGTGTGCGTGCGTGCGGGCGCGCGTCATCAGACGCCGGGCGCGTCGGAGCGCATTGGCCGCGCGTCCGTTTACGTTGGCGGCGCCAGTACGTCGAAGCATCGGTCGAACTATAGCCGCTGTTGTTTTCGCCAACGTGACATAACGTGTGCGCGCGTTCACGCTACGTCGGACTATATTTAGGCCTTATTTAGGACTATAGTTTTAGGTCTATATATTTAGGACTATATTTAGGCAATGTGTCCCTGAAAGGAGACATTGCCGGCATTGCCCGACTAGAGTTGAGCCCCGCTGCGAGTTGCAACCAAGTCACTTTTTTACTGATCACTGCAGTTTCTTCATAGGCATAAAACAATGATGAATAAACACCGTAGTCATTGCACACATGTCTGTATATCATTGCGAAACCTCGTAGGTAGATAGAAGTCACCTTTTGCATCACTTCCTGTTTCGAAGGATATTTGAGCAATTATTCGCTATAATGGCACTCCCATACACACAACGTGGATCTTCCTCAACGTTGTGACCAAAATTTCATTAGCTCCTTTAATCCGGCCGTTCCGTTGCTGTGCAAAGTACACTTGCAGAACTATGACAGACAAAAATTGCTGATTTCGCACTTTCAGATTTTTGTGACATGTTGCCCCTATGTTCTTGACGTTCAATAGTGCAGCAGGCAAAGTATCTGTCCGTGCTCCTAATGGCCGACTCTGGTATTTGGTATTTGGGAACGCTGTAAAAACAGCAATTTAGACACAATCTCTCAGTGTTCTAGGAGTGAAAATGCGAATCTCCGTACAACCCATCTCGAATAATGCGCTTATCCTAAGTCTACAGGACAAATACGTGTCCATGTTTTCACCAAATGTAGGCATAACATAAAATATATTTACTCATGGACGTATAGTACGTGTCTTCTTTCATGGTATGGCATTATGCCAAGATAACCCGTATGTAAAGCAAGTTGCTAATGGCTTTACGTTTATGCAGACCATTACCTTGTCGGCAACATCAACTCCTTCTTACTTGGTGGTACCTTCAGCACGACAATTTCCATCAACATGCACCTGATTAATTTTGCCAAACACCACGACACTCTACAAGCTCGAGCGCAGCAAGAAATAGATGACGTCGTGGGAAGAGACCGTCTGCCCACTTGGGACGACCACACGCAATTGCCCTTCATTCTAGCCTGCGTTTGGGAAGTCTTCCGATGGCAGCAGTTCTCAGCCCTCGGAACGCCTAGAGAGTAAGTTTTTTTTATTATTATTTCGATAGCATTTATATACGGACACTCCTGGCAGTTTTGCGCCATCGCCATCGTCGCCACTGTGCTGTTGCAAAGAAGTCGAAGTGCGAGGAGAATGAGCTGGCCCTCGAGTCATATGTTGGTGGTCACGTGATGGGCTTCGATTGCGAGGGCAAGCTAGCGAGGGCGAGCCGCGAAGAAGGACTGCTTGCTGTGCTCCATCTTCCCGCGAGCTAAACGCTGGAGGCAGGGAGGATGGAAAAAAATTGAAGGGAGCAATGCGTCTCAAAATTGAAGGCAGAAACCATTGGCTGAAATAACGATGATATCTCGGTTGGTTTTAGTGCCTTCTGCTGCTGTGTGGCTGTGCTACATGTGCTGAGCCAACACCACCTAGAAAGTACAAGGCCTGCTCACTCCGATCCATTACGTCCTGCTACCCGGCACAACTGCCGTAGAATCTAATGAGGTTGCTCCCAAGTAAGCAGTGGTGATTTACACGTCACTGCTTCGTCACGCCAGGCTTGGCAATGGAAATTTCGGGCCAGGTAGCATGACGCCATAGATCGGAGTGAACGGGTCTTGTGCTCTCTGGGTGGCGTTGCATCAGCGCACTCTCTTCCTAAAAGACAACGAGGCGCGAGAAACGTGCTCCTGCCGCATTCGCACGTCGCAACAAAGATGATGAGCGTTTAGGTTGAAATGAACGACCAAAGTTGCCCACACACATCGGTAGAAAATTAAAAAAAATTAATTCTGAAGTTTTACGCGCTAAAATGACGTTCTTTCTATAAAGCACGTCGTAGTGAAGGACTCCCAGTTAATCTTGACCACCTGGATATCTTCCCCGTGCACTCAAAGCAAGGCAAACGGGCGTTCAGTGTGCGCCCTAAAATCGTTGCAAGGCAGCTCTCTTTTCTGTCCTTTCTCCCACTTCCTGCTTCAGTCATCTGGCTGCTAACCAAAGGTGCATGAAAAAATCAAATGCTTTAGGGGGGAACGTCAATGTGTATACTGCGCAAAACATTGTTGTCGGTTAATGCTTTAAATATGATTTCTTTTTCGGTTAAGAAAACATTTTCCGTTGACATACGTTAAAGCAATCGATGTTGAAAGCTTACTAGGAAATATGACGATCAAACTATCAGAATACGACTATACAATATTTTCCCGATTTTTTTTTCGAAAGCACTAGAAGAAGTAAAATTGGGCTGTCCTAAATCTGCATTGATTTAGGAAATCGAGTGAACGACAAAAAGAGATTATAAATATGCGTAAATGGTCCACATATAAGGTCAACGACATATTCTGGCCCTATCTGAATGCGGGCTTCTCTTTCCCTCAACTAAAAATTGACACTTTATCTTGCGTCGGTGTTTAGGACATGTTGTTGTGCAAAAGAAGTCATTGAAAGCATGTGCCAGTGACGATCCAGAGTCGTGTACCATCCGATTTTACATGGTGCCGGAACGAAATGTATTTAGTTCTGGTTTTAGTGTTGTCCCACTGAAAACAGCTCCGTTCCGGTTCCACTCCGGAACAAAATAAGGTTATCCGCTAACGGTTCCTAGCGGTTTTGGTTCGCATGCAAAATTTTCGAAACGAATTAGCGATAAAAACTGTTTTTCTCAATAAGGGATTTACGAATTGTTAGATCATGCTCAGTGCCTCGAGTCAAGGGACTGAGCATTATCTCTGAAGCAGCACGTCATCTGTGTACTTGCCGAAACGCGAGGCTGCTGTTCCGATAAAACTAACTTAAACGAGCATACACGAACGATAAAACATCGTTAACAAAGCGTTGTACGCGTAGAGAATGAAACGATAAGCTCTTCAGCGCGCAAGCCCTGGGTTTTGCTAGGATGCCGATCTCATAGTGCACCGAGCGGCCTGCTTCGATTACTTTCGTGACCGCCTATCGCCCGCACTATACCTGTCAAAGATATAATGTGAACCCCTGAGATACGCGCTGATGCCGACGTGGCCTGACGTCGGTTATCTCGGAGAGGTTGAGGACTGGGCGTGTTGGTATAGCATATATCTAGAAGTTGGAATGCGCAACATTTTAGACGAGAGGCACAGATGAGGAACACACACGAGATTACACACACGGCTCTTTTGGATTGTCAACTTCCCCTTGAACCGAAAACTGATAAAAAATATTTTGGTTTCAATCCAAAACAAAATAATAAATAACATTTCGTTTACGCTTCCATTCCGGTCAAACATATCGTTTTTCGTTTTTGTTTTCGTTTCGTTCCGACGCACTGCAATTAGATAACGTAAAGAATGACGTAAAGTGTCCTAGTGTGCACTAAGGAGTTCAAGTTCAGCCAAATTAGATGCGATTGTACATTCCCTAGGTCTTAAAACTTAGTAAAGAATATGAGTCCTTAGCTACTACGTGCGCAAGTAAAGACCGTGTGCGAAAGTTTATCATGGTGTGTGGCCTTGGCAGGATCCGTCGTGCTCGTCTGCAGCGCATTCATCCGAACGATGCTAACACAAAACGGTCACTGCTGAAAGTGGTGCTTTGAACATTACTTAAATATGCCACTCTAAATGAGGTACTTCTTGTATTGTATATGCTGTGTTTCTTTGTTTTGCCATGCACATATCTGTTCATTTATCGCCGTTCTTACCGGGAATAGCGTGCTAGGCATGCCACCAGACAAATCTCCCAACTTAAAAAAAAGAACAGCCCAAGTCCAAATGCTACAGCCCTGTGCCATTAGCGGACGAGTCGCTCAGATACATTCCAAAATGCCCCCCCCCCCCCATTCTGATGCTCGTATTCAAATTTCATTCAAATACGAACATACTATTCCTGCTATAATATAGTTTGAAGTGGACAAATAACATTGATCTATAAATTACGATTCGTAGCTGTCTGTTCAATCTAGCCTCCAGCACCCAAAGCCAAAACCAAGAGAATGGAAAGTTACAACTGTTGGGAATCTGTGATGGGTGTTGGGCCCAGGATCGTAAGGCAAGCGACACGGCAGTGCACGCACACATGACTCCGACTGTATATACAGAGAAACGCTGCAACGTCACAAGAAAAAGATGAAGCACGAACAACTATGAATGCATCTCCAAACAATCGGGCCCGCGTTAACGTATGCACTGTGCTACTCGCCAAGTACCGAGTCAGATAAAACAGGGTTTTAATTGGACGTCAATAAATTGATGTCGCTATGGAGGATGCGCAGCTGGTGGCCTTGTCAGGTGCCGAGGTACAAAGGCCTCTACTGAGCGAAGTGATCTCTGACCCTGACATCGGCGCTAGTGCCAACGCTGGTGCCAAAGCGTTGATCGACCGAGGCAGCAGGAGTTGACTAGAGCTGGCCGGCAGAGCACCAGGCCGCAGTTGTCAGCTGGCAAGAGGTTAGGCAGCTACCGCAGATGATGAGCGTAGCACGCTGGTAGCATATCAAACCTTGTCCGAAACGTAATGCAGGACAGCAGGCCACCAGGTACACACGCAGGGCAGGACAGGTGAACGGTTCGAGACAGGCCACCAAATCCGAATAGCAAGCAGGACAACCGGTATTTCTTGGCCACTAACTCGGACTTGTATGCAATACGTGCGATACGGTAACCAGTTAAAAACCTAATTGGTGCATTTTTGTTAATTAGTTGGCAATGCGTTTCAATTTTTGTGCACGTATGTCCGCCTCAAGTAGACCAGCTCATGGACTAGAATTGTGTTATGTGCCACAGGCAACTATTAAATTTTTTTGAAAGTGTTTGCGAGACACCCGGTATTGCTGTATCCGATTGTCATGTTTGCATACGTTGTCATACGCGCTGCAATAAATTGCAAGTATGGAATGGAAATTATTGAGCAATGCACAAAATGTGACCAATTGGTGCTACCAATATTATAAATAGCTCCTTGTGCATTCATTTTCTTCATTTCATTTATTATTACATAATAAGGCCCCTTAAATAGAATCCTCAACTGCAAATTCGTTAGTTGCAATTGACACTGCTCGCGAATGAGTGAGAATTTTTCTTTTAAGTAATTTTCTAGCAATGGATTTAATGATGACAGTGATGGCACCGGCGTATATCGGCGCAAATAAGAACGACCAGGAAAGTCAGCCCATAACACGTATTGCTCTAAAAAAGACAGTTGTGGGTCAGCGCTTACCAAATGACCCTCTTAACTGTCGTCGCTGTCGTCACTAGGCGAGTTTATTTGCAAGTCATAACGCACAGCAACACAGCTACACAGTAATATTCGTATTTATTTATTTACACTTTGTGTAGTTATTTATTTATTTATTGAATAACCCCACAGGCTCCAGAAAAATTATTGCTTCAGGGGAAGAACAAGCAAGACAACACAAAAGGAGTTAAAAAATTGCACGATGCTAGCGGGTAAAGGCGAAAGAACGAACCACTAGCATAAACATAAATGACGCTACGAAGAGAGAGAGAGAGAAACGAGAAGGATAAGGTAGGGAGGTTAACCAAGGACGTGCCCGGTTCGCTACCCTACGCTTGGGGAGAGGGAAAGGGGAAGAATAGATAAGGAGCGAGAATACGAAAAAAAACACATAAAGAGTCAGTTATTCACACAGTCAGTCGCAGAGGAAGGTCCACTGTCACAAGCGCTCATATAGTCCAGTCTCCTTCAAGAACTGAAGAAGAGCTTTTGCGGCCTTTCGCATGCAGGAATGCGTAGGCCATGGTCCCAGAATCTTTTCCTCTGACAGCACTCTGCTATCTAACATGCTGAGTTGAGTTTGAAGAATCCGTCGTTGAGCGTCAAAACCTGGGCAATGACACAGACGGTGCTCTAGCGTCTCATCGCAGCCGCACAAATTGCATGCCGCACTGTTGACCATTCCTATTAGGAATGAATAGGAATTTGTAAATGCGACGCCCAACCACACGCGACATAGTAAAGCTGCTTCACCACAGGAGAGTCCAGGTGGCAGGCGAAGTCGCAATTTAGGGTCAAGAGAATGCAAGCGTGAGTTGCTGAAACCTGGTGAATTCCATCTTTGAAGTGTGATGTGGCGAGCAAGTGATTGAAGTTGCCGCGCAGCGTCCGTTCTTGAGAGTGGTATAGGCACTCGCTGATGTTTTTGATGAGCCGAGCGAGCAGCTTCATCGGCGCTGTCGTTGCCAACAATTCCGCAGTGGCTCGGTAACCACTGAAATAAGATGTGTCCTTTCTCAATCGCGTGGTGATGAGCTTGTCTTATTTCGTACACTAGCTGTTCTTGTAACCCGTGACGTAGGGCAAACTACAGAGTTTGTAGGGCTGCTTTCGAATCGCAGAAAATGGCCCAGCGATTTGGTGGTTGCTGGAGCACGTAATGGATTGCACCTTGAAGAGCCGCAAGTTCTGCTGCTGTCGACGTGGTGTTGTGAGAGTACTTAAATTGCAAATAGACGGCGTCCGATGGAACAACCACTGCTCCGGTTGAACTGTTGGAATTAGTGGAACCGTCCGTGTAAATATGTATTCGGTCAAGATAAGACTTGTGTAGGCAAAGCAGGGACAACTGCTTCAGGGCTAAGGGTGACAGGTCTGATTTCTTAGCAATCCCAGGAACCGAGAGGCACACGCGAATTTGCCGGAGACACCACAACGCTACGAAGGAAACACAAAGAACATATGCACCTTCACCAGAGATAACTTAGGTGTACACCGTGGCTAGTGGTGACGTATTGAGTATATTTTGCCCTTATTAATGGATTATGTGACGCGATCGTAAGGTGGATGTTTCTGTTGAGCGATTGAGATGTACAGCTTACACATGTGGCGCGCTCACTTTTCTCGTTGTGTCGCACAGATGCGTGGAAGACGTGGTGATCGATGATTACTTCATACCCAAGGGTACAGTTGTTTATCCCAACATTTGGGCAGTGAACCATGACCCCAAGTATTGGAAGGACCCGGCGAAATTTGACCCCGGCCGCTACCTAAACGAAGATGGAAGCATCATTGCGCCCAAGCCGGAGTATCTGGTTACTTTCTCAGTCGGTAAGAAATTTGTAGGAGATACGTTGCATCAGAAGAAAGAACGGAACTGTACATTATGCAGAACACAACTGGCTATCCTTAAGTTCAGGTTTATTAGGCAGTTCTCACTAGATCAAGTCAGTTAGAGTGCCACTGTTCTAGTAATAAGAAGCGTCGTTAGTATCAGAATATAGTGTCTTGCACATGTTCACGGAATATTATAGGCTTAACGAAACGACGGAGTTTAATTATGAACATGAAAAAGTGTTGTCATGCTTTTCTGATCTATTATGTACAACTTGGCATTGACGATAATATTTTGCATGGCACTTTGTTGTCTCTTTTTTTGCCACGTCTTCACTAGCGTGCTCGCTTAGTGGGCGCCATGTGCTTGTCGGTCATAATGTAGAACGCCGCAAGCTTCACATTGCGTATCACATTGCGGTCGTTTACAACGCTTCCGCTTCTTCACTTTATCGAGTTTATTTGAGCATCCTCAAGTGACTCTATAGGTCCAGCTTAAAGCACTGTTTCAACGCATACGTGAATGTAGAAACGAGCATCGTGTCTAAGCAGGGTCGCACTGTTCTCCAACGCCAAAGAAAGTATCTCAAGTTAGTCTGCTGCCATGCGAAGATGTCTGCCCACAGCATCAAGCATATCTCGCCGCAGCAACCCATGGTGTGGTACCCTTGGTATAGTCTTCGAGAGGAATATGCTAGCAGCCCATGGTTGCACACCTCACCGTTGCCAGGTCCATGCCTTATAGTGCGAATTGCTTAGCGTCCGTTAAGTAGGGCACATACTTTAGGTAATGTTCTTGGGGTAGCCCAAGCTTTCAATGAGTTAGTATTTGTCTCAGTATCAGTGAAGTGATTCGTTTCAATCGGTGCTCTCCCTACTATATGGCGCGTCCGGATAACATTGCTCCTGCGGGCTTCAGCGCGAGACTGATGCGACGCTTCGTTTACTACGCTTCCATAAACTGGGATCATATTGTCGCCCACTGGTCATATGTGCCATATATGTCGCATCGTATATGTCGCACACTGGTGCACAAATTTCCGTTTACACTCCATATGCGAACACAGTGTAAAGGGAAATTAGTGCACAGGTGTTTGACATGTGGAGTTTTTCGTACTACTCCACGCCTGCGGCAGGCTGGCGGTGCAGTGTGAGGCTCGAGCGTAGATCAGCTTTAATAGAGCTTTTTCGCTGAGCGTTTACGGTCAGCTCTGCTCAGACCAGCATGCGCACAATGGTCTTGCCGGCAAAGGAACGAAGATCGCTGCACTCGCTCCCCATTGAGCGAAGCGTGAGAACACGTCTACGCTCCGTTTCAGACATCAGGTGCAATGCTGTGGAGGCTAGATATACTTCTAGCAGTGGCTTACCACAGTTGTGCAAAACTATTCTTTATGTGGACTCAGTATTGAATGAAAAACGTTTTAGCACTTAGGAGCAAACAAACTGTGGTGTACGGCTGCTAATAATTTGTTTCCGATCAATTTGCTTTTCATTGTTATTCTTACTTGCTTTTTTTATGTGCAGCTCGTCGCGGCAGCCTCATGTGCACGCTCGCGTGACCAAACGCCGTTGGCAAGCAACGAAGCATGGACATAGAGTTACTGTATATGGCTCCCGGCTCCCTGCGGGAGCCATATACAGTAACTCAACACGGACAGAACGCGCAGCAAAGCATTGACGGAACGCGCGGAGTGATAAATTGTTGTGTTCGAGCTTCTTGCGTAGTTTCCACCGAGTTGCACCTGATTTCTGAAACAGAGCATTGGTGGCGGCTTGGTTCTTTGGAAGTCGAGCTGATTACGCGTCGACATCGTGTTGCAAGTCGCGCTTATAAAATGTGACATCTGCGCAGGTTGCTGCATTGTCTCAGTCCATGAAATCTGAGCGGAGCGAGGCGTAAGCGACGCTCTGATAAAACTGTCCAATGCTATCCATTATTCCCTGGCCGCTAATATTGCACAATGTTTCCTGGGTTTAATATTCTCCATTATCGAGGTGGCGACGCCTACAACGCCACTGTTCAGATTTCAGTTCAGATTTCAAGGTAATCTGAAAGACCACAACGCAGCCAAGTCATACAAGTCATACAGGTCGTACACGTAGAATCTGGAAAGTTGTCCTATTGAACGATGGAAACAAAAAACTGGCTGTTTTTCACAAAAGAAACAAAAACATAAGCAGGTTGTACCAAGGGTATCGGAATCAAATATGTTTTAATTGCAAAATTTTCAACTGCCACAAACAGAAAAAAAGATTAGCATAAGTTTTTAGCCTAACAATTGTGACTAAAACACTCGAGAATTCTGTTGATTTTACCTAAGTAAATGTTGCCTACATAGACAGCGGGAGTCTGAAAGAGCCTAAGTCTGTCCATGTACGTAGTTCGAACTCCGGAATATATCATACAGAAAGGATGTTCCGTCCATCACAAAGAATGAAAAGCAAGAACATACATTATCCTATCACACAATTAGAGTTACCTTTTAAATATTACAATAACATTTTTTTTTAAATTTCAGTTTGAATTATGTTTTTTTGTGTGTGTGACCGCATTCTTCCCCCGTAACAAACCAAGCTGTAACCTCTTGATTCTTGTACAGTTTCCTGTATTGCGCGAATGCATAACTTTAATAAAGAAGCAGACCGCTTACAAAAGAACAGAAGTTTCCTGTCGAAAAACTGATTAATATCTGATAATTTCAGTAAAACTCCACAGTATGGAGATTTGACTCTCGCGTTCTCTCATAGAGATGTTTACACCACGGTCCATGACTTTGTTATCGATTCCAAATGATCGTCCAGATAAATCCACTTTTTTATCTTTAGTATTCCCCAGTACATTTCAGTTCAGGATATACCATTTTGTTCTCACATCTGTTACATTGAATTTGTCAGTTTTTGCTAATTTACAGCTTAAAGTTCTTTTCCACGCATGTATTCAACATGTCCTAATCCATCCGACACTTGGCGCATCCCCCATTGTGGAAATACGTAACATAAACATTGGATTAGAACAAGAATAAATCCGATGCTGGTCTTCGCTGGTACAGAATGCTGCTGTCGCATTAAATAAGTTCAGAGCCGAAGGTGTCGCAGACGTCTGGCACCTTTTTTCGTTGTAGCAATAAAATCTACGCTGTTGGACACACATTGCGGGTATTCTATTGTTGGTTATCGGTTGTGCAGTTTCTTTCCTGTAATTATGCAATTTTCGTATGCAGGCCGCAGAGCATGTCCTGGAGAAATGTTTGCAACGGTGGAGATATTTCTTGCGATCACACACCTTCTGCAGAAATATCGCATCTTGCTGGAGAAACCACTAGAGTACGACCTGGATTCTCTAGAAACCCAGCTTCTGCGCATCAACGGCATCAAGCTACGGTTCTTGCCGCGACAAGCTGAGGATTCATCAAAAACCAATTAAAACACACGGGTGCTGCAAAAGTAACTGTTGTTTAAGAACTCAAATTGCGGCGAAATTGATTTATAATTAGGCCGTAGGCTTGAACAGAAAAACACAACACATTTCAATATGACAGCACGAGCGCTTCGTAGGGTCTATATGGTGTGCTTATGTATTTTCTTCCATGAAATTGGTGTATAAAGCGAAATGCTTTTGTTCTTCACATTTTTCTGGCCATTCTCAAGTTCCCAATAGCCGGCAAATGCTCCTCCTGTGCATGCTTCCTTGTGGGTGGGTGCGCGTGCCTGTGTTTGTGTGAGCGCTACTCCCTCCTTTGTTCTGGCATCACAATGGTTAACATTTATTTGTGAACTTCTTTAAACATTTTAAGTAATGAAGGCACTCCACACAAGCTGAAATTATGTGGCAGTAGAAATTTTCAAGCGATAGTATTAATATTAAGGGCTCCGTGGCGCAAAAAACCCGGTTTCGTCGGCGTTGCTTGTGAGTTGACTGTGATTGAACGTTTGCTACCAATCATCGCACGCCGTGTCGCGTTTCTACCAATCAAAGAGCGGCTCTCAGTTCCTTGCAGCGCCACCACATGGCGCTCGCCTCCGAGTATCCGCGGCAACAGTGGCACCGATCGTGCGAGGAAAACAAAAAGAGCCAGAAAGCTTGCGTTTGTTCTAGCGTTCGCTGCAAGCATTCCCCAGTAAAGATTGCGGTTGCATATGCTGCAGTTGCCGGGAAGCGTTGTACCCTTAAATGCTGTCGCGTTGTGCTCTTAAAGGCGAAGCTTAAGCGTCTCTCCAGTTGTGTTATGCAAAATAATGCTTGGAGACATATTTACCGAAGACGTCAGCACTTCTGTACTGTGGGATAGATATATAAAACACGTTTGAGAAAAAAAGTGCGAAGATTGAAACGGAACGTTTTCAAATTTGAAAGATGCCCGTCAGACCTCTCTTGCAAAATGCAAGTGTGAAAGCAATGTGCCACATTACGGCGTCAATGTAAAAGGTGCGCAATAGATGTTATTTGCATGAGGTCACTATGTTTATAAGTCTTTTTCAGCCAAGCACGTAAATACCTGGCCAGTTTTGAAAACGACGCCCTTTTTGACATCGTTTGTCAAATACATTGGCCAAACGGGATGCTTGTCTCAATGAAAGACTTAAGGAGCAGAACAACCATGTTTCTAACTCTGTTTCTGATCATCTCAGCAATGGATTCTGAGGCCATTATTGTAGACCCATATTCGGAAGCACACGAATTATCAGTCGCCACAAAAGTAAAGAAACCAGAGAGATTATTGAGATGCTCGAAATTTACAAGTCTGGAGAGCGCTGTGTAAGTGCCCCTTCATGGTCTTTGTGCGATAAAGAAGTGCAACAGTTAGACACATGATGTGTATGTCGTTTGTTGGAGGCAAAGTTCAGAACATCGTGTCACGGTGTCACCTGAAACCCATCTGTACTCTCTGTTGTGTCATAGCGTGGATATTTGAGCCTGGTTTATGTGCGCAATAAAAATTACAAGTCAGCGCTATGTTGTGTCACGTCTCTCAACCCTATAGAGATCGTCACGCTGCTAACCAAAGAGGCAGTAAATACAGTATGCAGAAATTTATCTTGGTTGCCCAAACATGCGACGTGCCCAGCCAGCCCCTGTGTGTGTACGTATTGTCGACTATTCTGACTGTATCGGTTTCCACTCCACGAAGAGCAGCGGCGTCTGTGAATTGCCAGCGTGCATTGCAAAATCTTCTATCTGATGGCTTGGCGTGGTAACTGAAGCATATTAGTTTTCGTGTATGGCCAAACCAATGTCGGCCCGGTGCAGCTACATAAGCGCCAAATCTAATATTAGCCTGAGCTACCGGTGTCGTTCTCACGCATTTCATGTGTACTATGATTTGTCTACGTTAGTCTCCCGTGTGAGGCCGATGGCGGGATTCAACACAGGTTACACTGTGGGTTGTAAAGCAGCATTATACATTAATATTGATTCTTTGCAATGCTAACTAGTAATATTCAAAGGGGATCACATAAACATAGACATAATGCGATGGCATTGTTTAAGGACACAATTTCTGTAAAATAGGCTAGTGGGCGTCGGAGAGGACGGGGTGAAGAGGCGTGAACAAAAAAAAATCGGTTTTCATGCTCTTGCGGCTTCTAAAATGTGAATCGCGCTTATCACTAGTGCTCAACTGGCCGAATTGTTCACCATCTTTCGAAAAAATAAAAACATATTACTCCATCTCCAGACAACAGCCGCAACTGCACCAATACTAACGGCCGAAAACACACCGGCATCCCGCCCAACCACAACGAGCGTGCCCATCTCGTCGCGAGTCAACTTAACCGCCGCGACGCGATCACCCAGAGCGCAGCCGCCGTTCTTGTGCGGGACCCCAGCGGAGGAATAACTAACACAACCCAAATCGCGGCGGACGGAGCGGGGGCCACGGGGACGCCGACTGTGATATCGAGGAGTTTCAGGCCTCGTACCGAGAGGTTCTTGCACACTACAGGAAAGAACGTATGACATATCCACAACCCCACGGGTGGCTGGACAGGTCCCAGGCAGTCGACCTGAGGCGGTTGCAGACGGGCACTTTCACAAACCCCTATCACCTGCAGCGCCTGTGGCCCGCGCTGCACCCGTCGCCCGGCTGCCCGTGGTGCGAGCACGAACGGGCTGATATGGCCCACATACTTTGGGAATGTCAACGCCCTGAAGAAGAAGGACCAAGAGGAAGGGGGAATGTAACAGTAGGACCCTCTGAAGCGGGGCGCCTCGCTGAGAGATGGCAAGCCGCCCTCCTCAGCGAGGCACCCGAGGACCAGGAGTGGGCCGTCCAGCGGGCCAGGGCCATTGCCGAGGATCTCGAAAGATTTTTCTCCGGCGATGGACCCCTGGCAGCCTAGCCCCGGGCACCAACAGCTTTAATCGCTGGACAAATAAAGTTTATTCCTATCGTATCCTATGCTCCTCCATCTCCCGCTAAAGGGAACCATGTGTGGATGCGAAGCAGCGGGGAGATGGTTAGCTTGAGCGGGAGATGGTTTCGCGGCCGAGCGCTCATCGCGGCGCTGCAAAGGAGAGAGAATGAGGCGCGCGCGCTCCGTCATTTTTCATACCGCGGAACTACCGTGGCGCCCCCAGCGGAGTATGCAGCTGTTGCACCACCTGCCAAGCGCGCCGCTCCGGATTCTTAGAGGCGAGAAAGGGGGGAGCGTAGGAGAGGAGGGAGAGGGGGAGGGGACGGGCGCGCTGTGCGGGTGTGGGACGCGGGACGACCGACAGAGCAGCCGGCAAGAAATGCTTCGCATTTAAAATACAGGACGTACTAACGCCGCAATAAGACCAGTCATGGTCTTGCCGTAATCTCGGCCTTTATACGCTCTAAAACAGATATATCTATAACCCAGCATCTACCACTGCTTCGTGCGCTCGCGCAGTCCACTGCAGGCCGGTCAACCGCTCGAGAAGTGTTATTCACACCGCAAGGTGTGCTGGTATTACTAACCAAAATTATTTTATTCGTTGGCAGAAACTGCGCCCAACAAACGATGTAGTCGCACATTGAACCCACAGGTAAGAATTGGAACACTTGCCAAAGTAAACAGCAGAGCTTTTCTCGCAGAATGGTACCCACGCTGGTACGATCATCGTGGGTACATTGCTACGACTGAATGGTGCTAAACGACAATCAGAATTGCAGGGCGAACGTTGCGGTTGACTCACGTTCATGACGAGAACCTTTAGGAACGCGAAACTGACCTCCGAGGCAGATTGTATGCTCAAACACGCGTGAACACATCGCGCTGGGTGCTGGGCGCCTCAACGCAGCAGCTCCACATGACCGGTTGGTGAGAATTAGCTTGCTTTCCGGTGTTGCTCCTCGAATAGTGTTCTCTAGATTTGACTTGTCCACCAGGACTAGAGCTCTTCACTTTGGAAAGGAGTGTCTGTTTCGTAGGTGCGTGTCCGTCTTATACTCTTTACGTATATAATTTGACCGCTTGTCCATATTGGTGTGGCACAGCTATGAGATTTTCTTCCAAAAGGTTTTCCACTACCGCCTTCCTTTCCGCAGTTGCTGTAAACAATATCGTCCGTAAACACGATCTTCTTCTTTATCTAATAGGACCTCGGGTATTGACTGTGTTAGTGTCGTGAAACAGAACGCCGAATCGCCGCCTGTTTTAGGGGTAAAGTAGTTTTCACCTGCTTCAGCGTTGCACCAGCAAAGAAGCCGTATTATATAGTACCCAATGTTGACACAAAAAGCACCTATATTCTGTTTAATAAATCAATAAATCCTTACCAAATTTGAACGCACAATTATAACTGTTCCAAATCTCAGAAGAACACACATACCAGTATAGAGGAGGCATGCAAGTCAGCGCCTTCCTGAATTTGTGTTTTATTTTCTATATTTAGCATATGCCGTTCCCTTGCTGCACGCTATATGCTAAAACATGCTTCCACATACAAAATATTCATCTCATCACACAAAACATATTCATCACACAAAACATTTTGAATGATAAAGGAGGAAGTACTGCTAATGAGCACACCGATGTTCTGCGTAATAAAACTATAAATCACGACGTAAAAGGTGTTAATTTAGTGTACACTATAGACATCTTTTAAGTACACATACATGTTGATGATTTTCACCTTAGTAACCCCTGGTAATTTTTTAACATATATATTTCAAAAGACTCGGAAAGGCTTGGATACCTTGACGAATAACGTATTGAAAAGGCACTCGATTTAGCGGTAGCAGTAAGGCAGAGTTCTATATTCTCATTGATTTTCACTAATAAACCTAATAAAGGTCCCCTAGGTATCCCACACATTAATCACCCGAATCACAGTACTGTTTAAACTGTATTTCCAAATAGCGTAGAGTGCATTTTTTCAAGCCATTCTTGGCCCTCAGGTAAATTCTTTGGAAAGAATTCACAGAATCGGCAAGCACAATAGCGAACGCCATCGCCAATTGATGGTGCAGGTCTCTGATTTAACAGAGAAAACAAAATCCTTTCAGTCTGCCGTAAACTTAAAAGTGCTTCGTTTTCGCTATCTGAAGACTTCTGAAAGAACATAAGGGACTTGCGTGCGAGGCTATGACCCTCGAGTATGGATGACAGAGCTAGAGGTTTCAAAGTATCGCTTAAATACGATAAGCTGATGATCGACGTTAGTCTGTAGAAATTTGACTAAATGCGAAATGTAGAGTAAAAAAAAACGCAACTGGCATCAACACCTGCTCAATGCATCCAGAGCAATGCATATCGGTGCAGGGCACAGGGCGAACAATTGATGAAGTAGGATGAAAATTCAACAACTATTTCATAAAATAAGCGTTGTTTAATAACTTTATTATCGATCAAATAATTCTTTAGCACAGTCCTTACGTTATTACACTAACGCAAACCTGGTTACGTACAAGAATTCAGGACGCTGAAGTTCTTCCCAATTCCTATACACTGGTTCATAATTACAGAATGTCAAGGCGTCAGGAAGTAGCTATGGCTGTAAAGCACAATGCACAGTTTTTTGTCCTAGACAGTATTAAAAATAATGAAAGTGTACAGTGAAACATTTCTTTTGATGGTAAAAAACTTGCTTTCACGTGGCGCTTCATCGTCATCATCAGCCTATATTTATGTCCACTGCAGGACGAAGGCCTCTCCCTGCGATCTCCAAATAGCCCTATCTTGCACTAGCTGATTCCAACTTGCGCCTGCAAATTTCCTAACTTCATCACCCCACCTAGTTTTCTGCCGTCCTCTATTGCACTTCCCTTCTTTGGGTATCCATTCTGTAATTCTAATGGTCCACCAATTATCCACCTTACGCATTATATGGCCTGCCCAGCTCCATTTTTTTCTCTTAATGTCTATTAGAATATCGGCTATACCAGTTTGCTCTCTGATTCACACCACTCTCTTCCTGTCTCTTATCGTTAGGCCTAGAATTTTTTGTTCCATCCCTCTTTATGTGGTCCTTATATTTTTCTCGAGCTCCATGTGTTTGCCCCATATGTTAGCACTGGTAAAATGCAACGATTGTACAGTTTTCTTTAAAACGACAGTGGTAAGCTCCCAATCAGGATTTGAGAATGCCTGCCCTGTGCACTCCAACCCAATTTTATTCTTCTGTAAATTTCCTTCTCATGATCAGTGTCCCCTGTGAGTAATTGACCTAGATAAACGTACAGCTTTACAGACTCTAGAGGCTGACTGGCGAACCTGAATTCTTCGTTCCTTGCCAGGCTTTTGAACGTTATCTTTGTCTTCTGCATATTCATCTTCGACCCCACTCTTACAATTTCTCGGTTAAGTTCCCCAATCATTTGTTGTAATTCGTTGTCATTGTTGCTGAATAGGACATTGTCATCTGCAAACCGAAGGTTGCTGATAAATTTGCCGCTGATCCTCACTCCTAAGCCTTCCCAGTCTAAGAGCTTGAATACTTCTTCTAAGGATGCAGTGAATAGCATTGGAGAGGTTGTGTCTCCTTGCCCGACCCGTTTCTTGATAGGTAACCTCCTACTTTTCCTGTGGACAACCAAGGTAGTTGTGGAATCCTTGTAGATATTTGCTAAGATATTCCCGTATACCTCCTGTACTCCTTGATTAAGCAATGCCTCTATGACTGATGGTATTTATACTGAATCAAATGCTTTATCATTATCAATGAAACCCATATAGAGAGGTTGATTCTATTCCGCAGATTTCTCCATTATCTGATTGATGACATGGATATGATTCATCGTAGAATATCCCTTCCTCAAGCCAGCCTGATCTCTTGGTTGGCTGAAGTTAAGTGTTGCCATGATTCGATAGGAAATTATCTTGGTGAATATTTTGTACAATACTGAAAGCAAGCAAATCTCTCTATAATTGTTCAATCCTTTACCGTCTCCCGTCTTATGGATTAGTTTAATGTTGGCGGTCTTCCAGCTCTCTGATACACTGGAAGTCGTGAGGCATTGCGTATACAGGGCTGCAAGCTTTTCAAGCATGATATCTCCACCATCTTTGAATAAATCGACTGTTATTCCATCTTCTCTAGCAGCTTTCCCCTGGTCATGTCTTGCAGGGACCTTATAACTTCATGGCTAGTTATAGGAGGAGCCTCTGTGTCCTGTTCATCACTTCTTGCATTGAAAGTAGCTTGGCTGTTCTGGGTACTGCACAGGTTAGTATAGAAGTCTTTCGCTGCTTTTACTATGTCATCCAAGTTCCTGATATTGCCCTGCTTATCCTTTAGTGCCTACATCTTGCCTTCTCCTATGTCAAGTTTTCTTCTCACTTCATGCTGCATTCATATCTTACTGCTTCCTAAATTTTTCCGCCTTATAATTTCGAATAACCCTCTCTTTCTTCTTGATGATCAGTTTTGACAGTTCAGCGAACTTGACATCTCTCGAGCTTGACGATCTCTCGAGATTGAAACATTCATTTTTTGTCGTTTCTTTATTAGGTCCTTCATTACTTGGGAGAGCTTACCTACTGGTTGCCTTGGTGCCTTACCTCCCACTTAAATTTCTGCTTCTGAGATCAGTTAAGTTACGGTTTCATTCATTACCTCTATGTTGTATTGAAAAATGTGAAACAAATGAGTGTTCGCAGTAGAAGAGCGCAAGAGGCGGAGTTTTTTTGCCTGCAGAACACTAGCAACGCGTCCATACTTGCCGTTGAAATCAGTCTAAGACTAGCGTGAACACGAGCGCGCCACTTGCGCTGAATGCGCTAGTCCCCGTCATCGTACAGTTCCTGTAACATATAACAATTAGAAATAGCAGTGATACGCTTATCTCAATGAATGTTATTGGACATGATGCGCCCAAAATATTTAACTCATTCATAAAAGTTAACGCTTTCAATATAATAATTTAAGGCCCCAGAACTGATGTTTGGGGGACATCCGAATCTGCAGGCGGCCTTTTCGAGGAGGATTCGTTGACATTAACATGGTGTTCTCGAGATGTAGGATACGCTTGTGTCCACTGACATAGTTGTGGGTTTTCCAGCACTTCCTATAGTTTCATGGCCAGTTTAGGATAACTTATTTTATCGAATGCATCCGCGTGGCTTAAGAAAACTGCATCTATCTGAGACCGGTTATTTGTGGCTAAGGCGAAGTCATGAATAATTTCAACTAATTTTTTGTTGAAAAACCTCGCCTAAAATAGTTAAAGTCCTGCGCTGGACACGCAGCACAGTCACGACGTAAGCTATAGGAGCTGGAGGAGCTCCATTTTCGGCACCATCCATGAGAGGGTCTTCGAGGCGAAGTCTCTTCGCATCGTTTTCACGAGAATGATATGAACTGTCCGCCCGGCGTCGATTGCAAGCTGTGCCTTTTACTGTGATCGGCACAATGGTCGGCTGAGCCCGATGTTGCCTGGTTGCAGCTGCGCGCGTAGCTCGACGATCGGCTTATTCAGTAACGGTTCATACTTTGAGAGGAGGCGCCATTATGTGTACTGAAGAGTAAACATAGGTATCCAGACTACGTGGCGCACACGTCACATCCCTTGACCCGTGGCATGGTACGTTGCTGCTCATGATGATGATGATGTTCATGGCTTATTGGCTTCACCTTCGAAACAGGGTGGCGACAAGTATTCACCTAGCCTGGCGATGTTAACCATCTCCAGCTACATTACGCGCAGTGTGCAACTGCAATATACAACTGCTACAATCCGAAATGCCTGGTGGTATATACCGGAACTGCAATGCAGAGTTTGTACATATCGACGTTACGGGACGTGCATGTTAAATCGCGTGTCAAATTTGACGATATGATACTAATGGTGATGATGATATTATTACGGATGTAGAACGGATTTATTTACAATGTAAGGGGCAGAGAAGACATGGGACGGTCCGAAACAGCCGATGCCCGAAAAATTCTGTTCCGGTACGGCGTTACATTTTCCTCCGGGTTGGACGAAGCTCACCGAGCGAGTCAGAGTTCGCGTTGATGGTACGGCTGCAGCCGTGCCACGTGCACGACTTGCGTCTTGCGTGAACGGCAGTTATCAGCCGTCAGTTTAGCGATGACGTAGATCACTTCACTCAAGCATCGCAGAATTACGAACGGGCCCGAATACTTGGCAAGAGACTTTTGACACAGTCCCCTTTTGCGAACCGGTGTTCACAGCCACACGAAGTCACCGGTGGCAAATCTGACCGGCAAGTGTTGCGCGTCGTAGCGAGCCTTAGCATGAGCATGCGGCGATAGAGTTCTGAGCCGGGCAAGTCAGCGTGCTTCTTCGGCACGACACAATATCTGCGCGACAGAAGCATCTTCGTTAGGTGAAAGAGGAAGTATGGTGTCGAGAAAAATTTGACGATGGCGAGCGTAGAGGAGAAAGAAAGGTGCCTATCCTGTGACCTCATGTTTGGCTGTGTTAAATGCATACGTGATGAACGGTAATACGACATCCCAGTTCTCATGATCCGCTGAGACATAGATTGAAAGCATGTTGACGAGTGTACGACTGGTGCGCTCGGTTAGACCATTGGTTTGCGGATGGTAAGGCGTAGAATGGCGATATTGTGTTCCACAAAGTCGTAGTAACTCTTCCACGACGTCAGCGGTGAACTGCCGGCCGCGATCACTCATCACCACACGGGGGGCCCCGTGGCGGAGGATAATCGAATGCAGAAGAAACCCCGAAACATCGCCTGCTGTAGCTGTGACAAGTGCCATTGTTTCAACATACCGTGTTAAATAATTCACGCACACGATGATGCAGTGGTCACCGGTGGAAGACTTGGGGAAGGGACTGAGTAAATCTATATCCACTTTCTCAAAAGGTGAAGTCGGTGGCCTAACAGGTTGCAGCTTTAGTGCAGGCAGCTGTAGTCGGTTGTTTGTGGCGTTCACAGACATCGCAGCTGGCAACGTACTGCTTGGTTGTCTTCCACGATTGAGGCCAATAGAAAGGTTGTCGGAGGCGATGGAGCGTTCTAGCGAATCCAAGGTGCCCGGACGTAAGGTCGTCGTGCAAGGCCCGAAGTACCGCAAGGCGCATATATTCTAGGACGACTTGTAGCAGTGGAGCGCCATTGTAAGAATAATTCTTGTGGTAGAGCAGACCGTCCCGAATCACAAATGGTGTAGGCCATTCGGATCGGTGAGTCGCATCAATAGTCGGTTTGAGTGAAGGGTTGGGCTGTTGTTAGTTCTGGAAGACGGCGAAATCAGGAAAGTCGGATGAGATGGCAGTTAGGTAGTCTTCGAAATCGTTATCATCAGTGCCGTTGCTCTGAGAGGGAAGACGAGATAAGCCGGCATCTGTGTGGCACCGACCACTCTTGTAAGCAACGTCAAAGTTGTATTCTTGGAGCCGCAAGGCCCACTGAGCCAACCGGCCAGATGGGTCACGCAGTCCAACGAGCCAGCAGAGAGAATGATGGTCGGTAACAATCTTGAAATGGCGGCCGTATAAATATGGTCTGAACTTGTGGATGGCGAAAACAACAGCAAGACAGTCGAGTTCCGTGACTATAATTTCTCTCTGCTTTCGTCAGAGTACGACCTGCGTAGGTAACGACGTGTTGGCGAGCGTCGTGAAACTGTACGAGCACAGCGCCAACGCCCACACCACTTGCATCAGTATGCAGTTCGGTGACCGCCTCTGGATCGAAATGGCGGTGAAGTGGCCCAGAGATGAGCAAACACCTCAGGTGCTCGAAGGCAGCCTCGCACTGAGTGGACGATACGTAGGGAGTGTCCTTGCGAAGCAGGTTAGTCAGGGGACAAGCAAGATGGGCGAAGTCTTTAATAAACCAGCGCAAATAAGAACAAAGGCCCAGGAAACTTCTGAGGTCTTTCACTGTCTTCGGCTGCATAAAGTTTCGAACAGCAGAAATCCTTTGGGGGTCTGGCCGTATACCGTCCTTGTCGATGAGATAACCCAGCACAAATGCTTCACGCTCACCAACATGGCACTTAGAGTTTAAAATAAGGCCAGCTTGTTGGATGCAGTCCAAAACAACGCCGAGCCACTGGTTGTGCTCGTGGAATGTTCGGCCGAAAATAATCACATCGCTTAAATAAGACATGCAGATCTCCCATTTCAGACCGCGGAGGATGGAGTCCACAAACCGCTCGAAGGTTGCTGGGGCATTACATAAGCGAAACGGCATGACGTTGAACTCAGAGTCCGTCAGGCGTCACAAAAGCGGTCTTTTCTCTGTCAGACGGGTGCATCGGTATCTGCCAGTACCCGGACCGGAGGTCAACCGACGAAAAGTACGAGGCGGAGTGAAGGCAGTCGACAGCATCGTCGATTCGCGGTAAGGGATACACGTCTTTCTTTGTGACGGCATTCAGGCGGCGGTAATCGACACAAAATCTCCAGGAGTTGTCTTTCTTTTTCACTAGTATAACGGGAGCTGCCCAAGGACTGCAAGACTCCCGAATAACGCCTTTCTGCAGCATGTCGTCGACCTGTTCGGCGATCACTTTTCTTTCCGTTGGAGATATGCGATAGGGTTTCTGGCGTATCGGAGTCGCTTACGCAGTGTTTATGCGATGCTGCATGCGGGATTCCGGCAACATCAGAGAACGCTCGCCTTGAGCAAAATCAAAGACGGACGTGTGGCAGGCAAGCACTTGTAAGAGTACATCTTGCTCGGAAGACGGCAACGACTTGTTGATCATACGTCGCAAGTCATCCGAATAGTTCGGCAATGGACGACGGATGTCTGAAGACGCTGCAACTGTTCGTACATCAATTGTGACATGCTCCTAAAATGTTCCCAATTTAAGTACGACAGGCAGGGTAACAGGCTCAATGGAAGCGTTGACTGTCCACAAGATAGCACGCCCGTCGATGGCTTGAACAATAGATCGGGGAACCAACACATTCTTCTTAAGCGCGTTGGTGTGGTCTGGCTCGACAAGACCGCTGCATGATCCCATCCGGACACGTGAAGAACACACGGGAACAAACATGGCTGTGCGACCAGGCAGGAACACATCTTGAGACAGCGAAAACACGTCGGCTTGATCAGTCTGCAAATCATCGAGTATGGCACTTGGCAACGTGTTCCGTAATAAAATCTCCCCAGTCCCGCAGTCAAGGCTAGCACTGCATCCACGTAGGAAATCTATATATATGCCTAAAATAACATCATGAGTTGCGTGGAGCAACACAGTGAACTCGGCTCTAAAGCTCTGTCCACCAACTGCAACCAAAACCGAACAAACACCAACAGGGCGCAACATTTCACCTCCAACTCCACGAAAAGTTTCTTTGCGATCCCACGTGAACATGACTTTCTGCCCTAAGCGATTTTTGAAGCGGAGGCTCATAACAGAAATAGCGGCACCAGTAGAGACAAGAGCAGTAGCTTGTACACCGTCTATACATACACACAAATTGTTCTTCAGCATCACAACAGACGGAGGAATTAGTGAGTCTAACCGTCCCGCGACCGCACCTCCATCGGCCACACCAGTTTGTTTCCCAGCTGCGGCGGGGAAGGCGACCGACGACGGCGCGGGAATGGCAAGCGGCGCAGTAAGGTCGGTGGCAGTGTAAGGCTGCGCTCGGAGACAGGGGACTCATTGCGCGATTGATATGACCACTGTTGTCTCAGAGGATGGACTCCGAATTGCGCAGACGCGTCTTTGTGCTCACGAGCTGGGTACGCCGAAAAACGTGGCACTCGCTGCGGGCGGAGGCGACAATAGCGCGCAATGTGTCCTCGGGGCCTCAGGCATAGCAGAAAGGGAGGTCGCGGTTGGAACTAAATGGAGCAGGTACGTGTGGCGCTGGGTATGATTCCGCAAGAGCATGTCGTTGCATCGAGCATTCCGCAGCAACACGTCGAGATGTTGGGTAGTACTCCACAGTATCACGACGGATTGGTGAGGACTGGCGGCGACTGAGATTCGCCGGGAGAGACCGAAAGCTCGTGTTGTTTAAGTGTGGTTCTTCCGATGGCCGTCGGCGCTCAATGGGACGTTCTCGCGACGAGGATGGCGGTGTATCGGGAAAGCACTCGTCAAACGCGCACTGATAACCAGCGTCTACTCCCTGAAGTCGTGCTAGCTCATCTTGAACCACTCGACGCACGATCGAGGCGATGTCCTCGCAGGCAGCGACGTCCATACTGGAAACGGTGGTGACGTTGTCCAAGCGCCCGAACTTGGGTAAGGTTCTTTTTGTCTTCAAAACTTCGAACGCGCGACACTGCTGCCTGAATTCAGATGGGGTGTTCACGTTTTCTTTCGTGATTAGGAAATTGTATACGTCTTCAGCAATGCCTTTTAACAGATGTCCTACTTTATCTTCATCGGACATATTCGCATTTACAATTCCACACAGCTTCAACATTTCTTAAATATACATTGTACAGGTTTCTACAGGCAATTGGGCTCTGCGCGAAAGCGTGTGTTCTGCTTTCTTCTTTTTGGAATTCGAATCACTAAATCAGGCTTTCAATGACTGGATAAACGTCTCCCAAGTGGTCAGCACGCGTTCATTATTGTCAAACCAAAGTAGAGCCGTATCGGCGAGAAAAAATGCAACGTTCACAAGCTGCGCGGACGTGTTCCAACCATTATGGCGGCTTACTCTTTCATAGTACCTCAGCCAGTCTACCACGTCTTCATCTGTTTTACCGGAGAATAGGCGTGGTTCCGGCGTCCAGTAGCTCGGTTGCCTTGGTCTCAGGCTGATTTGATCGATTCCCTCTTCGGCGGCGTTCATTGACCGGCCTGCTTGGGCGTCGGCCATGCTTGTTCGCTCTGGTGGTAGCCCGGCCAGGCGTCTGCTTCTGCGAAGATGTGGTAGGACTAGTAGGTCCAGGGCGTCCGGTACCCCGCAACTCCACGACTGGTGACGGATGTAGAATGGATTGATTTACAATGAAAGGCGCAGAGAAGACATGGGACGGTCCGAAACAGCCGATTCCCGAAAAACATACTCCTGTGAAGCAGCGAAGCTGTTTAAGCTCGAGGATAGTCCGTCGAGTGTGCGCCACAAAAGCTCCGCCTGACGATGGCGTCACCATGCTTCTAGCAACGCTTCGCCCCAGCTACGTGAGCCGCGACATCATCGCGGGCGCCGCATCGCTTCGCCTATAACTTTGCCGAGCCATGACGTGACTGCAGCAGCGCAGATGCGTATCTAAGCCGTAACGTCACAGCGCCGACCCACAGGTTATATAGCTCCACCTCGCCGCCGCGACGACACAAATGTCCCGCCGTCTCTGCGCCGAGCACATCGCCGCGAAGATGGGGCGGCCGAAAAAGAGCGTCGCGAAAGCCGCCGCGCCGCTACTCGAGAGCGAGTAAGACGACTTCGATCCAATCCCGAGTATCGCGCCGCCGAAGCGGCGGCGAAACGTCAGCGATTCCCAGAAAAAAAAGAGAAGGTCCGGAGTTACGTGCCTGTAAAACCGAGCGAAAGCATTTGAGCGTCCAGTAGCGTCCCGATATTTTAATGTTCGAGTGTTCCTTGCTCCTTGGAGTGCACGTGTCTATGATTCGGGGATGATCTTGCGCATAACGTGGCCAAGCCTCCAAGCATAACCTCGCAAAAAGTTGGCCGAACCGAGATAAAGCTAGGTGGGGTTGCCAGCTTCGCTGTTCGTCCAGTCTTCGTACCATTATCGTGAAGCTGCCCCTAATTTTCTTTTACTTCAAGACTAGTCTATCTACCTTGTAACGCTCCCTAGGTAAGTGCCACATGGCGTGCCACCTGGTGTAACAATATGCAAGTGCAATGCGAAGGGTGCACGTATAGATGCCGCGCGGGGCGCATTTCATGTAGCGAGTGGCACGATACAATACTAATAACAATGATGTGGATCATTTATTGGCATCCCCTTTGAAATGCGGCGGTGACCCTCATCTAGCTAGCTGCATTGGACAAGTTGAACGACACGATCTTAATGATGATGATGTTGATGATTTATTGGCATCCCCTTCGAAATGCGGCGGTGGCATGGTCACCTAACCAGCTTGATTTATACAGGTACAGAATATATTTTTTTCTACCATTCTTGTATACTTCGCCTTAAACTTCTTTTTCTTCCTCAAACCTTCTTCATTTAACTGCCTTGTACTTGTGCATCTGCTACATGGCGTTCGACATGCTGTAATAATATGACCTGCAATGCAAAATGTGCACGTATCGACGCTACGCGGCGCGTATGTCAAATCTCGTGTCTCCTCGCGTGCTAGGACACCTTTATATGATCTTTTTCCGCAGTACTTTCACACTCGCTGGTGTGGCTCCGTGATAGAATAGCTGACTCAAACGCCGAGGGACGGGTTTAATCCAGGCGGGAAATTGGTATTTTTTTACATTCCCAACGATAGCGGCTACGGACACCGGGCACCAGCGGCTGACACCATCGCCAGCTGGAACGGCTAGTGTAATGAGCCCATAACAGGTTTACGCCGTAAAACGATGCTGGACTGAAGAAAGAACTCAATGCGTGTCTCCGAAGAGAGAATGTTCTTATGAATTATACGTTCCAATAGCTTACAGGACGTAGAAGTCCAAACAATCGGACACTAGTTACAAGCCAGCTGTTGGTCCCCGTGTTTGAATAAAGGTTTAATTTTGTATATATTCCCGTCGTCAGGCATGGTACCGTTAAAACAACTAGGAAATTTTGATAACTGTTCAGCATATCTTTTTTACACAGCATTTGTTATGTCGTCTGGGCCTGAAGGTTTTTTTTTCATTCAGATTAATAGTTGTATTACACCGGCCTACGTGATTGACAAGCTGTCAATAGGAGCTAGATCTTTAATCAAAATAAATGTATCGGATGACTCCGTCGTCATAAGTAAAAACTAACACGATGTGTTCGTTAAATGAATTGGCAATTTCGTTTTCGCCCGAAGTACATTCATTACATATAAAAACGTTCCTGTGTTCGACAGTTTGTGTGTTATGAGAACCAGATGATAAGCAGAGTCTTTCATCATGTTGCTTAACCTTACATGGAAAAAATTCCATCATCTTCTCCTTAAGACAGGTCAGTTATGAGAATACCTGTTGTCACGCTACTGCTCTTCTTTATCAATTTCTGAAGCCGAATAATTTTTCTCTTATGGTAGATTGTCCCGCGTGTGCACCGGGGCTTCGAGCTTTGAGCTTGTTTTTCTTGAAAAGAAGAAAAAGGAGCTTCAACGCACGCATGCGCAGTGCCTATAGTGCGTTGGTATCACTCAAACCCACACTGACAATGGCAAACCTCGTGGTACGCTGTCACTAGACCGTCTAGAATGGCCACATCATCAGTAAAATCAAAAGCTGGCGCGCATGTGTATTTAATATCTTTTTTGTATTTCAGCGAGCGAAACAGAAATGTGAAACTGCCATGTGATCTGAAATAACTGTTACAACTTCGCCTTCAATTTATTCATACATGTTGCCATTAACATCTTCTTTCTGGGGTTTTACGTGCCAAAACCAGTTCTGATTATGAGGCACGCCGTAGTGGAGGGCTCCGGAATAATTTTGACCACCTGGGGTTTTTTAACGTGCACTACAACGCAAGCAAACGGGCGTTTTTGTATTTCGCCTCTATCGAAATGCGGCCGCCGGGGCCGGGATTCGATCCGGCGACCTCGTGCTCAGAAGCGCAACGCCTTAGCTGACTGAGCCACCCCGACGGGTCACGTTGCCATTAACAAAGACAAGACCAAGAACAGATACAGATTTGCTCTTACCCTATGTTTTCGTGTAGTCCTTAACAATTTTTGTTAAACATAATTAAATGCAATAGCAATAACAGCCTCATTGTCACGTGAATGAGAACTCCCTGCAATAAAAGCAGGGCAGTTTTTCTACGAAGTCTGTATGTCGTATTCACCTGCTGTATTCTAAATCTGAATGCGAAATTTGTTCCATTTGGTTTTGGTAAATTAGCTTTTTTACGTGCTTTCGCTATCGAATAGATTTAGTGACGCCGTTGAACCTGCCGCGTTTAAACGTATTCGAATAGGTTTTGTAAATAATAAAAGAACATCAATCACAAGGACCTCGCTTGTGAAGCACAAATCACAATGTTAAGGCTTCCGATTTGATATCAAACGCTAGTTCATCGTCGCGACGGAGCAAATGCGTCGTACATCGAGTTTCGGCCACTTGCAAGTAGTTGTTGAATATACAACTGCGTTTTAGAAGGCCATTTTAGAAGCAACATTTCTAACGTCTAAGTCACTAAGATATCGATAATGTTTATTCAAGTCACTAAAGAAGTTGCTGATTGCTAAAACGTAAGCTGTTCATAAACAGACAGAAAGTCACTAAATCTAGCGACAATAGCGCTAAAATGGCAACACTAATAAATACCGATAAATTACAAAATGCAAATGTGATTGCGTTTTCAAAAATGATTATGCTAGAATGCCCCAACAAACACGGGATGATGGAAGGTATGGTAGGTTAAATTGTTGTGGACTCCCAGCGACAGCTGTCTCAGCAATGTAGGCTTGCAAGGCACGGGAGCCGCAGGTGGCTCGCGCCGCAAAGTTTCATGGTCGGGCGATCTTCCTCTGCTACAGCACGTGGCGGCGAGGCCCGAATAACAATCCCAGCTGGCCAAGCAGTGGATTATACGTAATATAGAAATCGTGCCTATGTGTGCGCGGTCTGAAGGAAAACCTGGCGTCAGGTGTTGTTTTGTTGGATATGCCAGTGTGCAGCCGACAGTGCAAGCTTTCACAAGTCTTAGTGTCGCGGGGAGAGTGGGAGAGGGCGGAAATAGCCTACTTGGCCCTTTTACTTCTGACTGTGGAGGAGGAGGGATGTTCTAGGGTATCCATAGACATGGGGTGCCTTCACTGGGCAAGCGATGACAAGCGATGAACTGTGTCGCTTGGCACCACGCTTTTCTTCGGAATGCCTCGTGGAGGCTTCATGCACGCAGATAAACTGATACATTTTGACTTTATTGCGTCACCACTAACTGTAGATCACCGTACCGCCATTTTGCAGCGACAGCCGTTGCTACCGTCTCTATAGCTAGAGTGTCGTTTTTAGTTGATCAAGCGGCGGCCTTGCCTCAGTAAAGGGCCTGCGGCGAACAGCCATGCCGCGACGCTGTGTTGCCATTCCCCAAACGGACAGGGAATGGTCAGATCATTGTCATGACTGATTTTATCGAGAATAGAACGGCAGCGGCCCTCGCAACTGCTCACCGTATGAACTCCCTCGTGTGTGGGACCCTCTAGATTGTATCCGCTTGTAAGCATTCGCCTCACTCTCGCCACTCGCAGCTAAAAGCGCAAACTCTAATCATTCTCTCGATCTCCGTTTGTCATCAGAAACATTTAGAATTAAAAACGAAAAACATATACTTTAAGAAAGAAAGAAAATGTTTGTTATTTTATTTGTCGTTTGTTAAGGACTCGATTGAGGGAAAGTGTAGGTGCAAGAATGCACCGCATGTACCCTGTTCGCATTCGATAAAGGATAGAAAGATACTGCCAAAAGAGGAAAAACGCCCTTGACGCGCCCTAGAAAGACGTGGCAAGTATGCAGGTTAGCATCGAGACATTCACGGTATTGCTAAGTTGCGATAATATTGTAACGAATAGTTCAAGGAATTCTGAGATATAACTATTTATCGTGGGTTAACTTGTACCCGGCGAGTAAATAAATAACTGCAGCGTTCCAATCAGGGGATCGAGAAGACTTATTTTCTTTTTCCTGGAGCGGCACTTCACTTCCTCTTCTTCTGTTGTTAACCGACAACGGCTACATATGATGTGAATGCGTGCCGCGAATGCCCGTGCCATTACGTCTTCGTCTGTTGTTCTCACCAATACGCCGTTGTCATCTTGGAGGGCGCATGAGCCTGCGCGCGTTATTAAAGGATGGTTTCTGCCTTACGTCAATATTCCCCCTCCAAGAACGCGTCGTCCCAATGCGTAAGGTGGCGAAATTGTTTACAAGCTGTTGTCCATAATAAAGTGGTATATAACACTCAGTAGAGGTGTTTGGTAGAACATTCACTGCCTGTATTAATATGGCTTCATTCTACGATGATAATCCCCCTTTGAAAAGTCGCGGAACCTGGGCGGGAAGTCCTTTCAGGTGCCTGCTGAGTAAGAGCATGTCGACGTCAGACTGTTGATGTTTGGTCATCTCAGATGTGGTCACGACTCCAAGAAACGGAAAGGTGTGTCCATCTTCCACAAGAGCAGATTCAACCAGCGCACGTGACAAGCAATCAGCATCACTGTGCTTGCGACCACATCTGTACACGGCCGTTATGTCGTATTCTGCAGCCTCAGACTCCATCTAGCAAGTCGCCCAGAAGGATCCTTCGAGTTTGCAAGCCAGCACAACGAGTGATGTTCGCTGATTGCTCGGAACAGTTTACCGTATAAGTATGGTCCGAATTTTCCTATGGCCCATATTACTGCGAGAAATTGTTCTTCCATTGCTGAGTAGTTAGTTTCAACCCTCGAAAGAGTGGGGATAGCATATGCAATCACTCTTTCCTCTCCGTTTTGACACTGAACGAGGACGGCAGAAAGCCCGAAATTGCTTGCGTCCGTGTGGATGTCTGTTTCCGCTTCGTCATCAAAGTGCGCAAGAACCGGGTGGTCTTGAAGTAGGCGTCATAGCTCACTGAATGCATCTTCTTGTTCACTTAGTCAAATGAAAAGTACATTCTTGTGTCAATCGCGTTAATGGCTTGGCAATCTTCGAAAAAAATTTGACGAAACGACTGTAATATGCACAAAGTCCTAAGAATCGCCTGACGGCCTTTTATCCGTTGGTCTAGGAAACTTTTATACTGTTGCGGTCATTTCAGGGTCAGGACGGATGCATTCAGAACTAATCACATGACCGAGGAAAAGGAGCTCGTGGAAGCCGAAGTGACATTTTTGAGGCTTTATCGTCAGCCCTGCTGAACTAATGGCTTTGAGCACAGTCCGTAGTCGTTCAACATGCTGATGAAAGGTGGTAGAAAAAATCACAACAACATCAAGATAAACAAGAGAGGACTGCCGCTTTAGCCCGGAGAGTGCAGTGTCAATCATCCGCTGAAATGTGGCAGGTGCGCAACAGAGGCCGAACGGAAGTACCTTGAATTCGTATAGCCCGTCTGGTGTGGCCAATGCTGTCTTCTCACGATCTGTTTTGTCCACTTCTATCTGCCAGTATCAGCTTTTGACGTCGAGAGAGGAAAAGAATTTCGCATCCCATAGTCTATCAAGGCTGTCATCAATCCTCAGAAGTGGATAAACATCCCGCTTTGTGACGACGTTCAACTTTCTGTAATCCACACAGAATCGCAAAGTCTGATCCTTTTTCTTTACCAGCTCCACAGGCGAAGCCCACGGGCTGGTCTACGGTTGAATTACGTCGTCTTTGAGCATTTATTTAACTTGGTTTCTGATGAATTCTCTCTCCTTCGGTGCCACTCGGTAGGGATGCTGGCAAATAGGCCTCACAGCTTCGTCAACAATGATACGATGTTTGGTGATAGATGTTCTCTGGACTTTGGATGACGGTGAGAAACACGCGGCGAATTCTCGTACAGCGCTTTCTATTTACTGATTCTGGGTCGGTGATAGCGCTGCTTCGATGTTGATGGATGCGAGTATGGAGTCTGCGTTGTCAGGTTTGAGTGGTGCAGCCTCGGAAGGGTTCAAATCCATAATCTGGGCATATCGTTAAAGGCATACGTACACGAAACCTGAAAATTTTACGAAACTGCTGAAAATGAATCCTCAGTGTGTGATCACACCGAAAAGAAGTAGTCACTTAGCTCATTTTTGAGCCGATGGCTTTATTTTTGGCGTTTTTGTGAGCACGTGCCTCGCCGCCCGAACCGCAGGAGTAGGAAGGCGTGACGTCACGACACCCTCGTCGGAATGCCAGCCGTCCGGCCGCGGTCATTCGAAGCGCGCCGACGCCGCCATCGCGAGCATGGATTCGAGTTCTGGTGCCTCTACCAGCGATGAGTGCACGTCTGAAGGCGAGGACCATTCCAACTTGGCAAGAAATAGTACCGCTTACGGTTACGAGCCTTCCGCGTCAAGCGACGAAGAGCAGGTGGCCGTGGAAGTGCCGGTCAGGTTTTCGCGAGCCGTAGCGCGAAGATTTCGCTCTGCACCAGGTACATGTGCAGCACTTTTATCTCGGCAGGAGAGACTTTCCTCTTTCTCACAAGAAGTTATATAGCGCGAAGGCATTGACCCTCAGATTATTGCAAACAGGCTCGTATCACAGCCCGGCTTTATTACACAAGCTTTATCCCGACGCTTATGTCAGTAGTTCTTGCAGGCACTGCAATGACTTCGCTAGCCTAGACCATATGCTCTGGCGTTGCACCTCGTTGCGAGGCACGGAACAAATCAATGAGGACAAGTGGCTCTCCGCTATCAAGAGCCCCGATGCCAGGGCGCAACACTATGGGCTGTCCAGAGGGCCCACGATGCAGCGGTCAGGCATGGCCTGACTGTCCCAACGTGGGATCGGCCCGCTGCGCGCTGAGTCGCGTACCTCAGGACATTCATTAAAGTTTTACATCCATTCCTCTGTAAACTAGCTTTTTTTTCAAGAACGCACGCAGGCGAGGCAGCTGCGGGGTACTTCAGCACTGCGTGGATGATTGAATAATAGGTTATGCCGTCGGCGTGAGCAACTGCTGGGAGGTATCAGTACCTCCGAGACTCTCACGTCCACTTCGCCAGCCGACCGACAGATGGCAGCACCTGTCTGGCGTTCTGCCCAGTTTTTTTTTTCTGCTTTTAGCCTATGGAGAAGCAGAGCTGTGTGTATGTCTGATATCCTGAGTCGCGCTCCCTAGCCTTGTATTGTTTTACTATGCTTTGCCAACATTTTTAAAGACATTACTGCATTCGTCCCCAGCCTCGGACATCTCGCCCCAGCCTCGCCCTCACATTGCTCAAGAAGGCTGCAAGTGAACGAAAACACTACCGACATCTTTTCGGCTCTTTTCAAACGCGCCGCTGATCATTTCTGTCTTGCATTTTGGTGAGAAGACCGATGGCACAGCGTCAGGCTTTAAGCATTGCCTTTTGAGCGGCATGCCGAGGCTTTTCAGCAAAGCCGGGCTGGTCACATAATCATCGTCGGCGAACGGGTCCTCGCAAATGAAGTCATTTTTTAGAAGTCTACAGACTGTGCGTGATGGCTGACAGGCAGGTATCCAACGTTTACACACCTTCTCGTCTCTGGAAAACCTGTGCGACGGCGTGCAACGACCGATGATGCTGTTATAAGAGCAATGTCTGGGCATTTCCTTACGCTGCGACGAACGCGTCAATACCGAGCGACGACCGCGGGAAGGCGCATGTAAGATGCACCACCTGCGTGGAGCACCGACGGGGATGTTTCGGACAGACCACGTGCGAAGATCGCCGAAAGGGGTTAAACAAACGCTGCAAGTAACCGACACCCCCGGAAACACTGCGACCGCTGGGGCCGACCTTGGCCGCGCGCGCCTACGCGGGTGGGTGGATGTTATGACGTCAAATTTCAGCTTCGGCCGGCGGCCAATTGGGGGCAAGGTGCAGCAGAAAATCGCAAAAGGATTTTTCTCCTTCTTTTTTTCAAAGCAGCTTGTTGTATTCGTCATTTTCAACAATTCAACCTTTGTTGCGATGCAAAAAACCACCCGCCATCTTTTGTGTCCGTATCCCTTTAAGGCGGGCAATGGCAGTTCCCTTCGCAACCTGCTGGACTTCATTTCCAAAATTAGTGAGAAAGACATTCGAATACCCATCACGCAGCCGAACAAGATCTCAGGCCATACATATCCCTTTTTCGAGTAAGAGCCGAGTATTACTGTCTGCCATTCCTTCATAGTCACTGAATACGTTGTTTGTTACGGCGCCAGCTATGCTGGATCTTGGGGGTATCGTAGCATCGTCGTCTATGATCCGGGGTGCGTCAAATTGCTCTTCACACTCGAATGTCGCGATGGCGTGCTTCGTTGAGAACGACAAACAACGTTCCTGCAAGTTGATTACTGCACCGTTCGCCAGCAAAAAGTCCATTCCAATAATTAAATCCCTTGAGCATTCTGACAGGACAATGAAACTAGCGACGTATACATGTATACATTGACAAGTATACATGTGTATCTTTTACCGGTGGCCGCTTTCCACCGGCTAACAAATGTTAAACGTTATCGCTCGGCGCAGGACGCGCTTGTATCGGAAGTTTCTAGAACGTTATCGATGCTTCTTTCCGATGCCTGTTTTCACCGACGCTTATGTTATCTGATTGTATGACCAACGTGAATGGTGTAGAACTTTCTGGAAGGCACGCGGGAACCAGGGAATAATCTGGAACATTCGACGACTCATCTATAAAAGGCGTCGCGTTTCGCCGCTGATCAGATTTTCGACGATCGCCGACTGTGTTCGCCGCTATCGTTGTGCTTTGAGTGTAGCTTGCTTTTGTGGGCACATGTTCGCCCAATAAACAAACAGTTTCGTCATACACAGTTTTACGACTGTTTTCTTTACCGTCACTACTACGTGAAATCTGGTGGAGGTGCTATTGTGTCCATGCAGCGGACGCCCCCGAAAAGCCGTGATCCAAGCCCGAACACCGAAGAGAGTACCAACGTTGTCCCGGAGCATAGAGCTAGCCTTAGGCTGCAAAACCAACCCCCGGAGTACGGACTTCTTCCCGAGAAGACCAGGAAGTGCACGGCCACGACGACCGCATCAACCATGACAGCCTCAGTGGCGCCTACACCGCTCGTGTTACAGCACCCCCGGGAGCCACCGACGTTCCGCGGATCAACATTTGAGGATCCGGAAAGCTGGCTGGAGACGTATGAAAGGGTCACTGTATTTAACAACTGAAACAGCAACGACAAGCTGCGCCACGTCTTCTTCTCATTGGAAGATGCTGCCAGGACGTGGTTCGAGAAACGGGAGTCGACCTTGACATTATGGGACCTGTTCCTCCACGGCTTTCTGCAGACATTTACAATCGTTTTGCACAAGGAAAGGGCCGAAGTTCTCCTAGAAGCCCGGGTACAGCTGCCGAACGAGAAAATCACGATTTTCACGGAGATGACTCGTCTGCCGACCCCGCCATGCCAGAAGAGAAAAAAGTTCGCTTCTTGATGAGGGGTGACAAGCAAGAGCTCTTCACGGGATTGATACGCAACCAGCCGAAGACTGTTGCTGAATTTATTTCCGAGGCCACAACCATTGAGAAGACGCTCGACATGCGGACAAGGCAATATAACCGCCGAACGCTGGCCGACAACAACATCGACGTTCAAGCACTTGGCAGCGACGACCTGCGCGAGACCATCAGAGTGGTCGTTCGCGAAGAACTGCAGAAGTTCTCCAAGTCGCAGCCTCAAGTGGCATCTATCGCCGACATCGTCAAAGAAGAAGTTCAGCGCTCATTTGGAGTTCCTGATGTGCAGCCGCAATCGTTGCAACCCAAGCCGGAAGCGCTGACCTACGCCGCCGTCGCCCGTCGTCAAGGCCCGCCTCCGCGCTCGCGCCAGGGCCCTTAACGCCGCAGTTCCGTCGTCCACCGCCGCCGCCGCCAGCACGCCCGCCCGTCGCCCAGCGCAGCTACCAAAGGAAGACGTACATTTGGCACGCCCCCGACCACCGCCCGCTCTGCTATCACTGCGGGGAAGCCGGCCATGTCTACCGCCGATGCCTATACCGCGAGATGGGGCTACGAGGGTTCGCCGTCAACGCGCCACGTCCACAGCTTGGCGAGCGACCACGCGACATCGCTGACTACCTCGCCGGAACCCACTGGCAACCACGACTACCCTCACGCTCGCCGTCAGCAGGACGTTACCTGTCGCCGCAGCGCCGACCATACACTGGCCCAGCCCGGGCCCGGTCCGTGAGCCCCTATCCGGGAAACTTAAAGCAGCAACCGATGGAGGCGCGGTAGCTGTACGACCAATACCGAAGATCCTCCGCCGCTGACAACGACGATTCGCGCATCATCACAACGAGGTACCAGCACACCGCCTAGCAAGAGCTTTGACGACAACACTTCGCCGCCGAAAGACCTTCCGACGCGACGTAGCAGCATCGGAGCAAGCCGACGCAGCCGTGATCGGATGCCACGAATTAACTGAAACGCCAGACGACGGTCTACCGACTTAGACGTGCTAATCGATGGTCATAGCGTCACCGCTCTCGTCGACACTGGAGCCGACTATTCCGTCTTCAGTGGCCCGTTCGCCGTCAAGTTGAAGAAGGTGAAAACAGACTGGCAAGGACCCGATATCCGGACAGCGGGAGACCACCTAATAACGCCGACTGGAATCTGCACAGCGCGAGTCACGGTAAACAACCGCACTTACCCGGCGAGCTTCGTAATCCTGCAGCACTGCTCCAGAGATGTCATCCTCGGCATGGACTTTCTAAATCAACACGGTGCAGTCATCGACTTAAGGTCCAAGTCGATAACGCTTTCAACGCACAACGCGATACCACCGGATACAAGCATCAGTTACCATGCCTTGAATGTGCTTGAAGAACAAGTCACCGTTCCGCCTCGCTCCAGCGTAATGATTTCGTCGGTACCGAAGTGCCTGCAGAGATGGAGGGCGTCATCGAGGGCGATCATCACTTACTGCTCGACCGTGAAATTTGCGTCCCTAGAGGCATAGCTGAGCTACGTGCAGGGAAAGCAAGGGTGATGCTCACGAACTTCAGCCCCGAATACAAGCACATTACAAAGGCACCACGGTCGCCTACATCGACGAAATAGTACAAGCCAGCAGTGATTCACGGATTCCAGTGCACCTGCAATAACGACTATAGTACCTGAACCACTTTCGACGTCAATCACAACCGTCCCAGGCATAAGAAATAACAACTAAAAGCTCTGCTCCTGGGATACAAGGACTGCTTCTCGTCGTCGTCAAAAGTTCGACAAGCACTGCATCATAACCGACGTAAACGTCCGCCCACTCCGTGAGAGCCCGTACCGAGTTTCGGCACACGAGCACGAGGCCATAAGGCAACAAGTCGACGAAATGCTACGCGACGACATCATCCAGCCATCCAAGCGTCCGTGGGCGTCCCCCGTGGTGTTAGTGAAGAAGAAGGATGGAACCCTACGTTTCTGCGTCGATTATCGTCGCCTCAACAAAATCACGAAGAAGGACGTATACCCTCTCCCACGGATTGACGACGCCTTGGATCGACTCTACAACGCAAAGTATTTTTCGTCGATGGACCTCAAAACCGGCTACTCGCAAATCGAAGTCGACGAGAGGGACCGGTAGAAGACTGCACCTTTATAACACCAGACAGACTGTTCGAGTTCAAGGTCATGCCGTTTGGTCTTTGCTCGGCACCTGCGACTTTCCAACGTGTCATGGATACAGTACTGGCAGGCTTGAAGCGGCAGACTTGCCTCGTCTATTTGGACGACGTCGTTGTGTTTGCCTCAAGCTTCGAGGAACACCTCCGGCGCATTGAAATAGTTCTTCAAGCAATCAAGACCTCCGGACTCATGTTAAAGCCAGAAAAGTGCCGCGTCGCATACGAGGAGCTCTTATTTTGGGCCACGTCATCAACAAGTCTGGAGTGTGCCCTGACCCACAGAAAACTGCGGCCATCGCGGACTTTCCTCCGCCCGCCGACAAGAAGGCAGTGCGTAGATTTCTTGGACTGTGCACCTATTACAGGCGCTTCGTGAAGGATTTTCCCCGGATCGCTGAGCCACTGACGTATCTCTCGAAGGCGGACGTCGAGTTCAAGTGGGAGACGTCGCAAGTCGAAACATTTGAACAACTGAAGCGACACCTGCATCGCCGCCAATACTTCCGCATTTCGACGAAAACGCCGATATCGAAGTTCACTCGGCGCCGTGCTTGTGCAGAGGACTGACGGACTAGAAAGCGTTGTAAGTTACGCTAGTCGGTCGCTATCGACGGCGGAAGCAAATTATTCCACAACAGAAAAGGAGTGCCTCGCCATCATCTGGGCTACATCCAAGTTTCGCCCCTACCTCTATGGCAGGCCCTTTAAAGTTGTGAGCGACCACCACGCCTTGTGTTGGCTAGCTAACTTGAAGGATCCTTCAGGTCGCCTCGCACGATGGAGTCTGAGACTTCAAGCATTCGACATAACGGTCGTTTACATGTCCGCGCGAAAGCACTCTGACGCCGACTGCTTGTCTCGCGCCCCCGTCGAACCGCCGCCACAGGACGACCAGGATGACGACACTTTCTTGGGACCCATCAGTGCCGACGAATTCGCCTAACAACACCGAGCCGACCCGGAACTAAGGAGCCTTGTAGACTACCTCGAAGGCAAGACCGTGATTGTGCCGAAGGTATTCAGGCGAGGATTGGCGTCGTTTTTCCTTGCGAAACGACGTTCTCCTAAAGAAGAACTTCTCGCCTCTCCGAGCCAACTACCTCCTCGTGGTACCTTCAGCATTGCGTCCAGAGGTTCTGCAATCTCTCCATGACGACCCAACGGCTGGACACCTCGGTTTTCCCCGCACGCTCGCGAGGATACAAGAAAAATACTACTGGCCTCATCTCTCTGCCGACGTCGCCCATTACGTAAGGACATGCCGAGACTGTCAGCGACGCAAAACACCGCCGACAAGGCCAGCCGGACTTCTACAGCCGATCGAGCCACCTTGCCGACCGTTCCAGCAGATGGGGATGGACTTACTGGGGCCTTTTCCGACGTCGACGTCCGGGAATAAATGGATCGTCGTAGCTACGGACTACCTCACCTGCTCCGCCGAAACAAAAGCCTTGCCCAAAGGCAGTGCTGCCGAGGTAGCCCGATTCTTCGTTCAGAACATCCTCCTACGTCACGGTGCCCCAGAAGGCCTCATCACCGACAGACGTACGGCCTTCACGGCTGAACTAACTCAAGCCATCCTGCGATACAGCCAGACAAGCCATCGCCTAACCAGCGCCTCCCACCCGCAGGCGAATGGCTTCACCGAGCGCCTAAATAAGACCTTCGCCGACATGCTGGCAATGTACGTCGACGTCGAACACAAGACGTGGGATGCAATCCTTCCGTACGTGACCTTCGCATACAACATGGCCATGCAAGAAACGACGCACATGGCGCCGTTCAACCTGCATGGTCTACGGAAGGAAACCGGCAACGACGCTTGACGCCATGCTACCGGACGTCACCAGCGAAGAAAATCTCGACGCTGCCACCTATTTGCAGCTTGCCGAAGACGGTCGACAGCTCACCCGCCTGCGCATCAAGAACCACCTAAGAACCGACAGCCGATACTACAATCTTCGACGACGCTACGTCGAGTACCAGCCCGGAGACCGTGTTTAAGTCTGGACTCCGATACGCCGACGAGGACTTAGCGAGAAAATCTTACGTCGCTATTTCGGACCATATCAGATCATCCGACGTATTGGTTCACCTGGACTATGAGGTGGTGCCAGACGGTATTTCGCAATAACAGCGGCGCTGCGCACGACCTGAAGTCTGAACTGATCCTCAAATGTGTTGTAGATCTCTAAGGCTAGAATCGGATCCGTGGGTGTTCCTCTTGGTAGTCCGAAAGCAGTCTTGTAAGCGAGCACTCGCTATCACAACGCTAGGTAGTTGAAGTGCGCCGTCTACGAGAAGCAAACGCTTCGTGCTGCCTCTAGTTTCAACGCCAGAACCCCTTTCATAGCCAAAAAAATGAAAGCAGTCTTGCAATTACTGGAAAACTCAATTGAGCTCTTGAGGTTTTTAGTCTGACAGACCAACTAGACCGAATTATTGGTTAAAGTCCTGAAAGAGTACTGCAGACCTTTAGAGATTGGGAAAGTTACCAGCTGGAACCGGGTAGACACTGTGTGCTATATACATACCGGTGAAGAGTTCCCTGAGTACTAGTGTGGTAGAGACTCGGCGGGCCGCTGGTGGAGAGGCCAGACCCCCATTATCAGGACTTCAAGCGGCTTTCTGTAGAGTCTACTGATGTAGGTCGGGAATCCACAAGCCACATTTCCGGCTTTCAAACGTGGGAGGAGACATGGACTACTTTCCACACTCCCCCCCTCCCCAGTTCTAAAGGTGTGTGTGTGGGGGAGGGGGGGACGGAGGGAGCAAGTGCGCCCGCGGTAGATGGGCCTATGGCAAGGTATACAAGCAAGGGAAGCATCCGAATAGGAAGTCTAAATGGTATGTCACTCGCGGAAAGTAATAATTGCGGCGTTTATTTCAGTTTCGGTATGAAAAACATCAATTTTTGGGAGCGTTTCTTGAAGCACTCACTCATATTTCAAGCGTTTAAATTTTCTCAGAGCGCTACGATATGTTTGCGTTATCTTATAAGTAATTTTCTTACGCGGCTCCGAATTTTCTTTCACTTGGGCATTAAACTGCCTTCCCCGGAATTCGCCATGAAAGCACGTTACGGAGAAGTGCGGTCTAATAGGGAAGAGAGTCATCATGCCCGGTATTTCAGAATTTGTTTTGCACCAAAAGAAAGAAACTTTCCCGTGTAAATTTATGCATTTGTGTCTTTTATTAGAGCGGTATTAGAGTCGTTCCACTTTGTTTTCAGCAGAGTATATGTTATAAATGCGGAAGCAAAGCACACACAAAAAATATGCAGCTGGCGGTGCTAACCTTGGTCTCGATCACGGAATTCAGGGCAAGATTGTTGAAAACACTGCTGCGCAAATGGGACATTCAACGTCAGATAGGTTGAAAAATATATATTGCACTACTGTTTACTTCTGTCTGAATAGAACTCTTCTATGCTCATCTAAAGCTGCAGCAAAGAGCTAAACACAGGTGCAACGGTGCTTCGAATAAGGTGCTTTCCACTGGCTATGTGGCAATTCTAGGGCTACCACAGTAAGTATAAATGTATCGAGCATTTCGCCTGCACTGTGGCTCTGATATGATAGTTTTATGAAGTATTTCTTATGAATGCAGAGTTTATTTGCTATACCAGGACCGATAAAACATACAGAGGTAACAATTTTGCATATAAAATTTTGTATTTAACGTTCCATTTTAATCCCTTTCAAATACTATACAGAAATATAATGTCAATGGCAACCATAATGAAAGATTACGTAATAAATGTTGAGCAAATTCATTTAATGAACAGAAACACAGTCTTACCGGTAAAATAAAACATGTCTGATGTTTTCGACAACCGACGTGAGGTATAAAATTATTTGAGAATTTGTAAGCCACTGTTTTGAGAGAATATTGCACGTATATTTGGCCTCTCGTCAACGGTGAGTGCGGCTCCACAAATTCGTGAAGCAGAGGGTCGATGGTATTTAAAAAAATTACATACCTACAAAGTGGTCTATGTTGTATGAAGCGTGTTTGAGCAGCAAGTTTGTTAAACGCCATCTTCCTGCGGTACAGTTCCAACTTAATTGGATTCACTTAGCTACCGTGCTGCCAACAATGATAACGAGATCGAACATGCAGAATTTATTCTGGACATTCGCAGTACTGGTAGCTAATCAGGCTGAGTCATAGATACCCTAATTAGCAGCATTTTGCTATTTAGTTTGGCTATGTAGACATTTTGCGCAGAGAAAATATAATGTTAGCACAGTCAGTTTCAGAATCAACATCTCTACATAATTACATTCATATGCAGCTCTATAAGATGAAATTGTGTAGCACATAATGTTGGATTCACACAACGGGGGGTGTCACAGATTGAGTCCACAGGCAGCCATGGCGTGGCACAGCGGCAACGAATATCGCCGCTAGCAGATTGTCTGCGGCTTTCTCGTGCGCGGTGTGATTCGGTTGCATTGAGCTGCAACGTATTCATCCGCTAGCTGAACTAGCAATCCGACCCGTCGTGTTAAACTCTGTAAACGGCAATGTGTCTGTACTGCCAAACTGCGATTTTTGAAGGCGCATGATCCTAAACAGTATGTTACGTAGCAAGAAAGCTCCAATTGGTTTACATTTGGGAAATCCAGTGAGACAGTCGCGTGGATTTGGATTTGGACAATCGCGTGGAGATTGTGTTTCCAAGCTCTGCTGAGCCGCCGTTACTGTTTTGAATAACCGGCGCTACCTTTTAACGAGGTCGTTTGGTGTAGGGTTGTAAACAGCCTTACGAGTGAGCACGCAGTATCGGAGGTAAAAAAGGCAGTCCCCTAGTGCGATTGGAATGCGCCTGACCTGAATAGACAGAAAAACCTGTGCAACTCTCTGTGCCGTTGCACCATGCATCGGGAACGCTTCGTGCTACCTACGGTGTTATTGTGTACCTTCTCAAATTCCCCCATATTGCAAAACTTTCCATCTCGTTAGGCGTAATTGGCTGAGATAGCTGCAACAGCCTTCCTCATTGGTTGAAAAGGCCGTTGCTGCCTAATTTGAAAGTGTGGTGAAATTCAAGTGCGCTCAGAATACAGCCACTGCTGTAACCGTCGGCACACAATAGCAAACTTTTGAAACAGCCCTTACGGTGACAATCGTCCGATAATGTTCTTATATATACTATCACGGCTTACATCCCTGAACACAAATCGAGCAGGTGCAGCCTTGGTGTCTCCATATAGCTATATATCTTGGCAGGCCGCGCCAATTCGAAACCAGTCGTATGCGTCAGCGCTTACACAGAGCCAGCTAGCTACGGCTGTGATCAGCAAGTTATTTCGTGACATGTACGCCGGTGTCAGTCGGAATTGAAGTGGTTCTTGACGTAATGAGCGTCTGTAATGATTTGGCAATAAAGACGAGACGACGGCGCTCCCTTTGGGCGTGCTTGTTATTAAGGAAGAAATGGTGGGCATGATAAACATTCTTGTAAAATAGAACATATCACGACTGTTCTGAAAGTTTCTAAACTGCTTCAAGACGATGTAGCTAGCAGCTTTTCTCGTATGCCATTGCTATTTTCACGTTAAGTTAAAATATTTAAATTCTTGGAATCAAGGTTTTAAAACCGCAGTCTGATTATCAGGCATTACGTAGTGGCCGACTGCGTAATATATTGGACCACCTCGGGTTCTTTATTGGACAAATACAGTTATTAGACTGCCTGAAAAGGCTAAGAAATATATTCATAAATAAAACAATAAAAATCCACATGGGTGTTTTTTCTTTCCCGGCCCATCGAAATGCGGCCTGGACATGCGGCCGATCACTGCAACGCGACAGTCACTCGCCTACCCGGGTGGCTGCTAGGCGTTGAGCGTCGCACACGATTCTAAACATGAATAAAGGACTGAAAATAAGTGGCGCCTACAGCAATATGCATCCTCAATAAAAGGTAGTCGCAGCATACTGCGCATTGTGGCACAAACGTGTGGTACGGGCAAGATTGTTATTTGTTGTTTAAACGATGCCCTCGAGAACAGAGTCCCGTAGCGACTTTGAGAACTCGTAATTTACGATTAACAGCAATCCATCAAAGGGCGGCAACAGTAAGTACCACGTTGAACAGTGAAGCAGTATGCCCAGCTGTGTTGCAAACTGCGAATTGTTATTTGACACCGTTATGATGATCAGATCGTACTCACACAAATAGAGCGCCCATTTGACGTAGATTTACTCGGTTTATCGCAGAATCCTCACTAACATGTAGATTATTATAACGTCGAAGCCTTGATAACCTTGGTAGGGGCATGACGTCCAGTCGCCCGGGGACGTCTGTCAGCCATAGGCCTGGTATTACCGTTCACATGGTATTGATGTCTATAAGAAAACGGAAACTGACAATTCGGTCAGTGATGGGGAATAAGCGGTTGGTTGAGTGGCCGTGCTTGTCCACGGTAGTGCTAGTGAGGACCGGTTATGGCGCTTGACTCAGTGCCACGACCTCAGAGAATTGTATCTACGCCCAGTAGAAGGAAAACGGCCAACATCAAATGCCACCTTTACGATGAAGAAGTTGCAAGACTTCTCCAAATAGGTCATCGGAAAGTTGATGTCGATACGCAAGTGAGCCAGGCCTCTGGCCAGAACTCCATGACTGTCTATGCCAACTTCTCTGAGGCACTGCTGGATAATGAATATCGGATGTAGAGAAGTAGCTTGCAACGTTAATAGCATCAAGTTTGTTATCCTTTGTCTCGTGGGAAGCTTAGACTGCGTATTCTAATGGGCTTTGACAAGCGTAATTTGTAAGTTTTCCAGAACATGTTGAAAGAGCAACTCCCGCAAAGTGGTCGCATTCAGGCGAGCTGCCTTGTGCACAAGTGGATGTTGATATGAGCAAAGAATAGCTTAGGACATCTATAGACTGGCTTGACCTCGTACCGAAGACGTGCTGTGTACGGTGCCAATTGGTGTGAGGTGCCCCGGAAGAGCGTTCATTCTTTCATGCGGAGACTCAAGGGCTATGGCGAGACTGTCACGGATCTTGGCCGTACCATGTAATAGAAATTCTCTGAGAAGGAGCGAGCACTTTGAAAAATTTTAGGTGATGCGATTCCTACAGAACTTGTTCTCGCCTTGGATAACGTTAAAGTCGTGTTCTCAGTTTCTATCTGCACTGGAATGATGTTAGCGGTTGCTCCGCAACATTAGCGGTAGTCATAGTGTGATTTCCCGCCAATGTGTTAGTAGAGGTTGTTTGCGTCTGTGGTTTCCAAGGAACCAGTGATCGCATGCGTCCAAAGACGGGTCACCACTAACAATTAGCTACTAGGCACCGTTTAAAGCCGCCTTCAATGGACTCAGCGGCGGACCAAGAAGCAAGGGATCATTTTAAGCTGTAGCTCATCCAGGCTTGCTGAAATTCGTGCGCTTTACAGGTCTGGAAGTAAAAACGGGTACCACAAATGCAATATACCCACTTCTATGGACACATGACTACAACTTCCCTCTAAATTCAAATAGTATTGAGGTTCTTGCTTCAAAGTATACACGGGAAAAGAAGTGCTATCATGTCTTCGCCAAGCGCCCATGATTCGCCACGAGATCTTGTATGTTTTGATCTTGTAAAATTTGCTTTACACAACAGCAGCCTTCTTTACAGCGTTTGCCGCACGGGTGCACTTCTCGTTCTGTTTATTTCACATTCGCTTCTGCGTTTCAGATTTCACACTACACATGTACGACAAATATTACCTACACAGGTGAATTCCTGTATAGTCCGAATTTCAACTCTTACCACTATCTTAATATATGCACCACCACTAAGTGTAATGCCACAATCTGATTTAAATTATGACAGCCAAGATTACCGACACTACCATGATTCAGCCTTAACAGTTGACAGTTTTTCGTGAAGCCCTCTTGCCTGCAGTGCTGTGGAAGATGGAAATTATCGGCATGTACGAGTATATTGACCGACGTCAACTGAGCTTTGTGTATGACCTTTAAACACCAGAGATAAATAGTTTATGGAAATGCGGGTCATGGCAAGGATAAACCTGTGGCTTGTAAACATTTGGTTTGCGTTTTACGCGGTGGACAAAAACAGTATGGTGCCCGCCACGCTGTTGCGAGCTGTACTGCCGATGCCAGATTTCTGTGGTTTTGTCATAAACCTTCAAGGTATATATTTATTGTATACACAATGCTGCTGAGTTAATACGGTGAATTGGCATGAAAACTCGTAATCTGCGCATACACTGCGCATTGGTGAAGCGAATTTCTTGGCGCTCACCCCTTTAAAAAATGCGCGGAAATTGGTCTAATTGCTCTCTTTTAGGGTAAACAAGTCCGCCTATATTCCCATGGTCTTGAGCATCTGTGCCTTCTTGATTGTTTAGATTGTTATAAAAGGGCGGCTGCTCTACATTTCGTCCGTCACTTCAAGTACAGAAAATAGGCTTCCTACAGTAAGTAAAAATAGGCATCTTTGTAGAGTGCTCACCACTGAACTGCCAGTAAACGAAAAGCACTAACGTAGATTTTTTAAATTCCAACATTAAAATTGAGTTCACAGTACATATTGTACTTCATAGAAGATCATGTACAAGGTGTCATTATTCACCGATCTTCTTTAATCCAACTGTTAGATTTTTGGGAATGTACTACGATGAGAAAACGTCCTGGTGTGCAGCCGTGGAACACGTAGTTAAGCGTCTCTGGCTGCTATCTGCCCAATTATATCGAATAAGGCACCACAGTTTTGTTTATCTACATAAAACTGTATTAAAAACATCGGCGAACGTAAGTTGCGGTGCAGTATTACTGTGTAAAGAACTTCATCTAAGTCACGAGCTCCACCAATTGACAAAGTTTCACAGAGGTTGTTGGGGTGCCTATTGTATGGCACAAACTGTGATGGCTTAGATACTATTCAAAAAAAAAAAAACAGAGACTACACAGTTTGTTATGGGAAGCGTTACAACGACGGCGAATATATTTTCTTGCACGGGCTCGCGCAACAGCAAACAGCCACTTATTAGGTTCACTTTAGAGCACTGCACGGGCCGATTTTTTCAGCCCGGACCCGGCCCCGGCCCGTTTTTTGTTGGGCTGCCCGCCCAAGCCCGATCACAACTTTTATGGCGAGACCCGGACCCGGCCCGGGCCCGGAAATAATCTACGTTACCCGCCCGGCCCGGCCCGCCACCCCTTTACCTTAGGCCCGAGCCCGGCCCGAGACCGACTCGAAACCGGCCTGAACCCGGCCCGAGACCGAAAAATAATGTTTTTCAGAGTTGAGACGCCCGAGAATAACTCGCTGCACATTACATGCACACTACCAGAAAGCCCGAGCCCGGCCTGGGCCCGCGTCAAAAAACCCGAGCCCGGCCCGGGCCCGGGTGAAAAAGCACACGCCGTGCCCGAGCCCGGCCCGAGCCCGCCCCGAGCCCGTGAAAAACTGTTCTACCCGGCCCGGCCCGGCCCATGGGCCGGGCCGGGCCCGGGATTTCGGGTAAGCCCGAGCCAGTGCAGTGCTCTAGTTCACTTACCACCTATTAAAAACTACTTCTGAGGTTAACGACCATTTATTTGCGCTCGACAAACGTTTTCGCTAGATAAACGTTTCGACGCCACACAAACACGTTAGAGCGTAGAATGCCTGCCACCTAAAAATACACGAGTCTAAGGGCGCCAGCATAAGTACGAAGGAGCGATAGCTCACACTTACGCTTTGGAACTGCCCAGCGGTGCTTTCATCATGGTTTTTGCATCAAGTACCGCAGTATATAAAAAAACAAAGCGCGTTAAGCATGGGCATGAAGTGACGGCGGCATAGACGGCGTCGTGGTCGCGAACCGGAAGTTGTAGCAGAATATGCCGTATCCCAGAATTCCTTGCGACAACCGAGATATTGCTAGCCACCTATTCACACGAACGGAGCCTAGGAAAGCTAAACGGATTCCAGTTTTCTATTTTTAAATATGTTCTTGCATTGAAACAGACCTAGCGGAACTGAGGTGTTTTTAGTGCTTTTATTGAAACACCAGTTTTCAGTACCCATCGCCTTTCTTGCTTGAGTGAGATGCATTATCTTAAACGAATGATGTCGTCAACTGTCACTTTGACGTCAACGAGCAAAGTTTTCGTGATTTCGTGTCAGATTGAGCGATTGGCCAGAATAACTCACGTTTTCAAATGTTGTCTGCGCAACATCCGTTTTCCAAACGTACCTGTGATTTTCTTTAAGCTGCTTGCATTTTCGCTGACTGCTTCTTGTTCCACATTGGGCCGTATGTCAAGAATCCTTTAGGTTCAATGGATACCCGTCATAGACTGACACGTAACGCCTATATCATTCTTGAACTACTCATTATTGACTTTCGTTCGTAATTCTGATTCAGATTCATCGCTACTATCCAGAACACCAAAACTGTCAGTTAGAACGACGTCTTCTATTTTACAGGTTCTCAAGCGTCACCTGGGGTGTTTGAAGAAGCTTTTGCGAATTTGTAAAGGTAAAATTCAAGGTCATAATTTCGCGTACTCTCATCTGTACCTCACTCATACTAGCTTAGCACTTGTTACAGTTAGAATGCTGTATCACTCGTTCTGTTGCTCAAGCAAATATTTAGGTCAGCAGTGTCTGATAACATGTGTTCTCAGACGTTCCAAAATAGTCTGAAACATTTCATCGTGGGATCACTTCAACATCGCCGCAAACGAGGAGGTTACATGACGAAAGACTATGCGCCTACAGTAAAGAATAAATTTCGTGGGCACGGCCGAACAACCAGAAAACTTTCACTATTATTAATTGTAGAGACAAAACTAACCTGTACAACAAAGCACATTACGAGCATTGTACCTGGAGCGCTTCTGCTGTGCCCACGGCCGGTTCCTTCCCGAAGCTTGGCTTTTAGACGGAACGGGGCCGATGACGTCAAGAAACCAGTCAAAACTGGAAACTCGGTGACGCAGCTGTTCAGAGGGGCCGGAGTTGTTCTATGGCTCCATACTTTCGGGTCCCGGTCACAGAATTTCGTACAATAATAAGAAAAGTTTAATCTGGCGCTGCAATTGTTCAGCCACCAAGGAAATTATGGTTAGCAAATAGATTTATCTGATCTTCGGGACTGCGACTTCAGACGTTCTTGTGGCTCGGTTAATCACTGTTTTGTTGCTTTCAATGGCGTAAATTCCAAACCTTTCGACCCTTGAAAAAGGGCGGTCCACCGACCGAAACTGTTGGGAAAATAATAAACCTAAGATAACCGCGAAGTTGTGCTTCTGATTTTCCTATATATATATATATATATATATATATATATATATGACCGCTTAGGCAAGCTGGCCGGGCCCCAGCCCCCCTCCCACCCGGGAAAATGAAAACTTTCCGCCTATGTGGGCGATCGAAAGCACCCAAGGGGAGCCGACAATCGCGGCTCCCCTTCGGTGCTGGGGCCCGCGGGGCGGGCTGTCCGAAGCGTTTTTCGGTGGGCCTGGGCCGGACTTGGGCTTGAAGCCACGGGCCCGGGCCAGTCTCGGGCCCGCACATTAACGGGCCTAAGTAGGCGTTCGAGCACACGCGACCGATATGCATTGCCCAGGTTGCACTTTGCATGGGGCCAACTATGACCGATGGTGGTTTTCAGCCGGCGCTGGCTGGGCCTCGAAGGCCCGCCGTTGCCTCCGTAATGCCAGTGCTGGCAAAACCACTGTAACAGACATCCAGCGCTGGTCCTGCTTTGCCGGGGAATGCCCGTTAATGGCTAGGCCGGGCAACGCAGCTGGCTATCCAAGGCCTGCTTTGCCGTTAGAGTGCCGTCATCGGCTGTACATCTCTAAACATTGGTTAATAACGTCCGTTCAAAGCTAGATCAAAGCATAGCCACATTGTTTAGCAGTTGTGATAGACCCGTAAATATCGGCCCGTCAAACAGAACGGCATTTCGATATTATTTTTCAGGCAGCATTCGCTGGCTATTCCGGATTATATATGTTTACAGCACGCAATATTTATTTGAATTTTTCACCGCTCACGCCAACTGCAACAAGATCCCTCTGGTAATTTTTTTGTTTCTTACTAAATTATTATGCATGTTCTACATATTTTTTTTTCGTTTTATTACAAAATTTGTTAACTTTCGCGTAATTGTATTTATTGTGTTGAATCATTCGATCGGAGATGGTTTACAAGTGGCACAAGGGCACTCCACTATAACGCAGCAATGCGCGCTTGCGGTGTGCATGCTCGATAGGCGCAATAACAAATTCAAGGGGGTATATAATTAAAAAGCATGTGCGCTTACATGTGTGTCGTTTAAATAGTGGTGGGGGTAGTGAATTTCAAAATACTGCATTACTTTATGGTGTAATCATTTGTACCACTTGCCAGTAATGCCGTTGCTAGCTGAACTTCTGTAGCGGCTGTAAATGTTATTGCAATACGAATCATTTTGGATGACTGCTCGCTATATTATTTTTCCGCATAAAAAGCATATCGAACCGTGTAGTAGTGTCTCCTGTGGCCCGCTTCATTATAATCTTAGCTGCCTTTCCCGGGAAGCTCTGTCGTGCGTGATTTTTTTTTTGATGCCAGATGATTTTTTCTGACCAACGGGCACAGCAGGCGTAAATTCGTTCCCGCAGAAAGAATCCGAGAAAAAAAGAAGTGGTGCCATGCTGAAGAAGAGGTTTCTGCTGGGCTATTGGTGCATATTTCTAAAACAAAAAACAGGAAATAGAAGGGACAAGAATGTGAGACAAGCCCAACGCTACCTTACATTGAAATGCTTATGTTGCATGACGCCAAATAAATCTGAACTGAAGAGAAGGGGGAAGGCGGAGAACAGAGACAACGCCACAACAGATAGACGGGGGTGGGAGGGGGGGGGGAGTGAAGAGAAAAGGTTTGGCCAGGCAACCAAGACGACTATACACAAGGCGCTCTCCGTTGAAAGGGAACAGAAAATAAAGAAAAATAAAAAAAGCACAGGAATGTTCGTGGCCCGCCGCGCCATTCCGAACCTTGACGGATGGCTGAGAGTTCATGTTACCGACCTACTACTGAGAACGAAGAGCGAGGCTAAGATTAAGGAGAATAAAGGAAAATATAATGGGAACAGAAAGGCAATGAACGCTACTGGATAAAAATGTAAGCTACTGAATAAAATTAATTTGTGATTAAAAATTGAAACAAACAAAGAAAAAAAACTACTAAAATATATATACATTTTTCAAGTAGGTGAACTCTTTTTGTGAGAGCAACACAGATTTGAATAAATTGTTCACTGACGTTTGCATCTTATATCAGCTAATCAATAAGCCTATCGTTGTTTTGACTTTGCAAAGAGGGATACATAAGCTTCCTTATTCCATATTAAATTCAGACTTCAGACTCCCACTTACACCCTCAAAGACACAACTCTGGTAACTTCTTCCTCTTGTAGATATGTCGGGATACGCACCACACGCAACATTTTTGGAATCTGTATGTTGAGTTTTCAATTTACCAATGCCAACCAGATGTATGGTTTATTGCTCCGAAATTTTCTTCATGGGAAGCTTTAATTTTATAAATTCATGGTGGGGTCAACCTTCGAGTGCACCAGTTCTGTCAGGAATCCAGCAACTGCTATACCTTATCGCAAGCTCTCGAAAGTGTCCAAAACCTTTCTGTCCGTGTTTTGATACATACAATTACTCACGTGTAGCCAGTGCGTCTTCTATAAAATTATCGCTTGGTTTACCTTGTCGCCGTATGCGATCTCGCTTGAGTTTGTTTATTAGGATTTATTTTATTACTCCAACTGCTTAAAGGACATATTTTTCTACCTCCCACCTACGTTTCTTCTCGCAGCGGCCACGTTTGAAGCTTTCTTGCTTATGAAAAGAAGAAAAAAAACTGCCCGCTATTTTTATGTAATACCTTCGGGCTTTGACAGTATACTAACATAATTAAGTAAATTAACACGGCGAACTTGAACGAGAACCTTGACCGCGCTTTTTGGGCTTCACTTACATGTTATGCGCCGCGTAAGGTATTGTCGCGAGGTTTCTTAGATACGGCTGCCGCTGCTTTGTGTCTCTTCATTTTTTTTCGAAGAGGGAGGTTGCATTATTTAACTAGAAGCAAGAAATGCATGGGTACATGTTAGCAAGTGATGTTGTGCGCCGGACTACCCCCTTGCGCACACGTTGTCTGGCTCTACCATTCTCCTGGGATAAGCAGCGCAAAAAAAAAAAACATTACTTGATCATTTTGAGTTGTTCTACAGGCCCATTTGTCATGTTTTACATTTCAGCTATAATATATAATAAAATCAGCACAAGTGCTACTGCTCGTTCAGCCACAGCAGCTTCCGCAAAAAAAAAAAGAATAAAAAAACATGCGCGTCTCGTTCTTCACTACTATCAGGCGAAACGACGTCAAAACACCAAGAATGCGTTTGACTCTCACCACGTTTTCCCTGCGTCCTCTCGCTTTGCAGTGTCGAAGGTATGCATGGTCTATTATGCGCACAGCCGAGCCTGCGCTGCTACTTAGAACCGGATGGGTGCATAAAGAAGCGTGAATAATGCCCTGTCAAATTTGTTGCTCCCTGCGCGGACCTCGCCCGCTGCCAAAAAAACGTGGTGACTCTCGGTCTCTCGGAAAACGATGGACCCGCACACATTCTGCGTCTGCCTGTGAGCTGTCGTCACCCACATTGCTTGCACCATGTTTTGCTTGCGAAACATGCATCAACTTGACCAGCAACGTGTTCAGTACCAGCGGCTTGACCTTCGCCATTACAAGCTTGGTTCCACACTGCTATCGGGTGAAACATAAACAACTAGCCAAACGTGGGCAAACAGCATTTACTGCGAAATAAACTCGATAATCGCAAGGTAAGTACAATTGTCTTATTTTTATTCTCAAGTATAGTGTTTTTTTGTTTTTTTTTTTACAGAGATAATGTACGGCCACTTTTTACTACGTACGTAGACGGTGCTGCACCGCTTCAGCGTCAGCTGAAACGCACTGTTTGAAAACGCGCAGCATGGTACATTTCGGCTGGTACACTCAAGAAGACCAAAGCTGGATTGTAGAAGACCAAAGTTGGAAGACCAAAGTTGGAAGACCAAAGTTGGAATGTATTTCCTTACTCAGGAAGTACATTCTGCGAGCTGACTGGTGCTTATAACTTCCTGCAAAACTATAATCTATTGTGTTGTAGCTTGCTTAGGTGTTTATCATAAAATATTGCACCCTTTCTTTGCTACCTCTGTTCTAAACGCTTACGCATTGCCAAAGGCTAAGTACAGCTACCCACAAGCACTTACGAGAAGTTTTGTGATGATGCTCACAAAAGGCATAATTCATCATAATTAGCTAGTTAGAACAAAAATCGCATATTTTGATGCCGCGGAATCTCCTACCTAATTTCTGCGTATTTCTGCTTCTGTTTTTCAGCTTCAACAACTTGTTTGAATGGAGTAATCATGTCTGTGATAGGTTTTCTTCAATATAATGAACGCCATCATGGGCCATGCAGTTCAACTGCCGTACAGCCTGCATGAGAAGAAAAGCAATAGACTGTTTAACATGCGGCTATGCAGAGTGGGAACAGGTGAAATGCATTTAATTTCTCAATTTTGTGTCTCTTGCCTATATTATGCACTGCTGGCAGTGTTGGTATAATATAGGTATATGTATTTATGCAGATGGTGCCTGTGAGACGCAGAGATCGACATCAATCAAGCGCAAAACTTTATAAGAATGTGACTGCCAGGTGCCGTCGACTGTGCTAATAGCAGAAGGCGGCGTTACGCCGAAGCGGCTCAACCCGTTCAGCATCTTCAAGTGCCCCTTTTGCGAGCCCCGCCTCAACCCCCCGTAGCGTCATAAACAAAGCTTTCGTAGGTGGTCCGCAGGATTGGGGATACGAGCGACAATCTGTATCAACCTATTTTAAGACCAATAAAGAAATTATGTATCATTATTTGGTGATTTTATAGTAGATCATGGCATGTTGCATCGAGCTACCGTGGAACATTTGCTCAATTTAAAATCGTGGGAAATAACGGCATCGCGCACATACATCACAATATGACCATGCCAGTGGGTAATGAGGGACAATATATTGACTAAAAGTGGCAGAGCCGGCTATTGACCAATACCGGTGCTGCCAGTAGGCAAAGTGGGACACTAGAATGGCAATGAACGGCAGAGCCGGCTATCTGCCTGTATTGGCGATGCGACACGACGGCCGAAATAGGCCCTTAATGGCATGGCCACACTGGGCCATTCCTGACGCGGGTAGCGCTGCCGGTTTCGGGCCTATAATTTGGGCCGGTGCTTGCCGTGATATTCCCGTGCTGGGGCCAGCTTGGCTGTGCTGCCTGGGTGCATGGTTCAATGCATTATGTGCCAAGCTGAAGTGACACGTGCAAGATGACTGTCACCATCATCATCAGCCTATATTTATGTCCACTGTAGGACGAAGGCCTCTCGCTGCGATCTCCAATTAACCCTGTCTTGCGCTAGCTGATTCCATTTTGCGCCTGCGAATATCCTAACTTCATCACCCCACCTAGTTTTCTGCCGTCCTGGACTGCACTTCAGTACTCTTGGTATCCATTCTGTAGCTGTCAGGTGGTGCTCCCACTCTGGCGGCACGAGCCCCCCGTTTTCAGTACTTTTGGAGTAACCATGGCGGCTCTTCTACTTAGGATATAAAGTTGTGGCATATACCATAAAAGCTTTATTCTTGTAGATTCCAACTATATATAATATAAGGAAATTGATTAATGTGATTTAGAAGTAAATGTTCAAGAACAAGCATGAGATACATGGTTTTTGCGAGCTGTGTCTCACTTGTGACCATATTAGGATAAACTACCGCACTTACTGCATTGCGGCTTGCTCTGTAGCTTTAGGACATATTTATCTAGTTTCTAGACGTAGAAAAATAATTTTGAATTTTTCCTTTTTGGATAATTTGCTTTTGAAAACTGCCAAATATCGCAATCTTCTGTTGTACACAGCCCGGCAACTGCATGCTCAAAGAAGCAAAATTTTGGATACAGTAGAGTTGAAGGAATGTCCATTTAGGGATTAAAATTTCATTGATGTACCTTCATTAGTTTTAAACCGCGGTTTCGTAGCTATAGTACCTTCCCGCAAAAATGGGAAAAAATAAAACCAGAATTCTAAATATTGCTTAATTTCGGCCGCATTATTAGTTAAACTAATAAAGTTACATGAATGAAATTTTGCGTCCTAAATGGAAATTTCTTGAACTCTACTTTATCCGAAACATAGCTTCCTTGAGCATGTAGTTGCCGGGCTGTTTACAACAGAAGATTGCGATATTTGGCAATCTTCAAAAGCAGATTGTCCAAAAAGTAAAATTCAAAATTATTTTGCTACGTCTAGGAACTAGAAAAATATGTCCTAACGCTACAGAGCAAGCCGCAATGCAGTAAGTGCGGTAGTTTCTTCTAAATATGGTCATAACTGAGACATGCACAGTTCGCAAAAACCATGTATCTCATGCTTGTTCTTGAACATTTATTTCTAAATCACATCAATCAATTTCTTTATATTATATACAGTTGGAATCTACAAGAACTAAGCTTTTTATGGTTTATACGACCACTTCATATATCCTAAGTAGAAGAGCCGCCACGGTTGGTCCAAAAATACTGAAAACGGGGGGCTCGGGCCGCCGGAGTGAGACCGCCACCTTAATGGTCCATCGGTTATCCATCCTATGCATTACATGGTCTGCCCAGCTCCATTTTCTCCGCTTAATGTCAACTAGAGTATCGGCTATCCCCGTTTGATCTCTGATCCACACCGCTCTCTTGACTGTATATCTTATCAGATGACTGTATATCTTATGAAATAAAATAGTAAAACAGATTAAGTTCTCATTTTTAACAGCGGACCTGTTTCAGCCGGGCGTAATGTGGCTGCTGAATACAAAAATGTGGGCCGATCCTGGCAGCAGTGCAGAAAGGGTTCAAGCGCAATGGCACATACACCTGTGAACTAGCGAAGCTGAGCCTTGAATAAGTCTAAGAATGGTGGGGACTACTTAAACTTAGTTTCATTTCATTTCATTTCATTTATTATACCCTCAAGGCCTGTGAAGGCTTTACAGAGGGGAGTGGGTTACACGTAAATTCAAACAGTAAGTATTACAAGAGAAACAAGTAAAACCTAAAAATACAATTTGACAAGTAAATCAGTAGGAATACAATGAACAATGAATAAAAAAGCTATTACAATAAAAAGACAATATATACAAGTACATGAAACCGCATTCTAGCAAGTAATGTTGGTTAAGGCATCACGAAACAAGGAATTATCACTGATGGATACAATGTTTGCGGGAAGGTGGTTCCACTCTAGTGACGTCCGAGGTACGAATGACTGGGAAAATGTATTTGTGCTGCAAGAAGGGACGTGAACCTTGTAAGAATGATCGATGCGACGAGATACGTAGTGTGGAATATGAATGAATACATCATGAAGTGTTGTATGGTGAAAAAGTTTGTGAAATAATGATAAACGGGAAACTTTACGTCGAGCTGCAAGAGATGGAAGAGAAAGGTTAGTTTTCATGGCTGTTACGCTGGCAGTTCTGTTGTAATTCGAAAGAATAAAACGAGCAGCGTTATTCTGAACTAATTCTAATGCGTTAATTAAGTTTAAGTTATTAGGGTCCCAGACTGATGTAGCGTACTCTAATTTCGGCGTATTAAGGTTTTATAAAGCAATAATTTCAACGAGTGTGGAGCTTTAAAAGAGTTTCGCCTTAAGTAACCAAGAGCGCGGTTAGCATTGTTCACTATATTATTAATGTGGGTTGCCTAGGTAAGGTTGTATGTGATATGAATTCCTAAGTATTTGTACGAAGTTACCTGTTCTAAAGGAAGGTTATTTAAATAGTATACTTGGGAGACGTTTTGATGTCCTAGATACATGCATAGCTTTACACTTGTTAACATTTAATTCCATTAGCCATAAACTGCACCAGTTAGATATTATATCAAGGTCGGACTGAAGACGGTTAGTATCACAATCTGCAGTTATTTCTCTAAAGATAACACAATCATCAGCGAAGAGATGAATGGTAGAAGTTACTTGCGAAGGAAGGTCGTTAATATATATTAAGAACAGCAAAGGACCGAGAACCGATCCTTGGGGCACTCCGGAAGCAACAGAACACATCGGTGAATTGCAGTCGTTAGCAGTGACGTATTGTGAGCGATGAACAAGAAAACATTCGATCCATTTTAAGAGATTACCATCAATATTCAAATGGGTTAGTTTGTGGATTAGAAGTTGTGACAGACTTTATCGAAAGCTTTTGAGAAGTCTAAAAAAATGCAGTCAGCGCATGATGAACGATCAAGAATTCGATGCAACTGATGAGTGAAGGATACGAGTTGAGTCTCGCATGAGTATGATTTCCTAAAGCCATGTTGCGCAGGTGAAAAAAAAAGTGTTATCTTCAAGAAAGTCGACGAGGTTTTTGAATACAATGTGTTCAAGTAGTTTGCAGCACGTGCTGGTGAGTGAGATGGGGCGATAGTTGGTTGCTATGTTTTTGTTACCAGATTTGTGAAGCGGCACCACCTTCCCAACCTTCCACTGATAAGGTAAAGTGCCTGTGTTGAGTGACTGTTGGAAAATTTTGGTTAGTATAATAGAACTGTACGCGGAAGTGTTTTTCAAGAACTTGGTGTTAATTGGGTCGAAGCCAGGTGAAGAATTGTAGTCGAGTTTGTCAATAAGTTTAGCAACACCAGATACATGAACTATTACTGGGAACATGACTGGGTAATCATAGTTACGCAACTTGGGAAGTTGCTTATTAAGGACTCCCGAAAAATTTTTGCTAAAGGCTTCGTTAAGGTGAGTTGCAGCACCATTTTTAGGAACAGGCTGCCCAGTACAGTCGTCCAATAGGATTAAGTTATCAGAAACAGGTCTAATTATTTTCCAAAATTTCTTAATGCTAGTTTTAAGAATAGATGGAAGAGTAACAGTAAGGAAAGTACGTTTAGCAAGTTTTAACGCTTGAATATATTCGTTAGAAGCCGCCTTGTATGCCGTCCAACGAGAAGCACTCGAGGACAACTTAGCTGAGCGGTAGATACGCTTTTTACGGTTAGAAAGACGTTTAATGCGAGTGTTATACCAGGGGGCTTGTGGGTTGGAAGTTAAGGTACGGCTGGGAACATATTTGTTCATTAGTTCATTAAATTTATGAGTAAACATGTCCCAATTAGTTTGCACAGAACGGTCATCAAAGTTAGTCAGGAATGTGTCAAGAAACGTGCATAACTCGCTATTGATGGCCTCGAAGTTTGCTCTCCTATAGTCGAGAATTGTTTTCTTCTTCCTGGTATTTTTCGGGTGGTTGGCACTAATGGTAAAATGCATAGCAGAATGGTCACTTAAGGGCGGAAGGAAGGTAATGTTGGAAGTTAGTTTGGGTTCAGTAGTAAGTACTAGGTCGAGAGTGTTTGAGATACTAGCAGTATTCCGGGTAGGTTGAGTGACCACTTGCGAAAAGGTAAAAGTGGAACATAAATCTAAAAATTCTTTGGCCTGAGACGAAAAAGGCAGTAAAGAAGGAGGTTGAGTGTTCCATTTAATGTTCGGAAGGTTAAAGTCGCCTAATAAGTAAAGGGGCGACGATGGAAAGCGTGATGATACGTTATTAATTACATCGTGCAATTCGCTAACGAATGTGGGTGACGAAGAAGGAGGTCGGTAGCATACACCTATAATTGCCTTCTGGTGATGAATGTTAAATGTAGCCCAGACGATTTCGAGGTCAGTAGCAACAGAAATTCGTGAAGAAGGAATGTCGTTAGAAATAGCAAGTAGAACGCCGCCTCCTCGACCCGCGGCACGATCCTCCCTATAAATAGCGAAGCGATTGGCATCCTCAAAGATTTCGGAATCATTAATGTTGCTCGAAAGCCACGTTTCTGTTAAGGCGACAATGTGTGGAGAACAAGTGTCAATCGCCGAGGACAATGAAAAATATTTGCTCAGCACACTTCTAATGTTAGTAAAAAAGATGGACACATGGTGTTGTGAAGTCTGTCCACTTCCCCTCTCGCTCCGCTAAGTCAAATTACCTGCGGGAACTATGTTCCTTGCGCGTTGGCCCTGCGACGGTTTTTCTGTCACGCATTTCATTTCGGCATCAAAAACCTAGCACCTGTCGTTCATAAGTAGTTTGTCGTATCTGAGTTTAAACGCAGGTGCGCCGGGCTGACTTTTACCAAACTCGATAAGATTTCCCCGAGCGAGACGGGTTGCGGGGGAGTAATCTTCGCTGAGGGTGATACTGCTTGTTTTGAGGTGATTACGTAGTGAAAGAACATTTTCAATGATAGGCAATTGATAGCCAATCAATAGCTACCGATAATCGATCAATAATAATTAAATTCCAGAAAATACTGGGGATGACTTGGTAGTGCTTAGCCTAGCCTAAATACGCGGCCAGTACCTTATGATAGCCAATCGATAGCTAATTAATAGCTAATCGATAATCGATCACTAATCAATAAATTCCGGGAAATGCTGGGGATAACTTGGTAGTGCTTATCCTAGCCCAAATATGTGGCTAATATCTTGCGATAGACAATCGATAGCCAATTATTAGCTAATCGGTAAGCAATCACTAATAAATAAATTCCGGGAAATGCTGGGGATGACTTGCTATTGCTTAGCCTAGCCTAAAAGCCAGGACTAGCAAGGTGCCCATCAGCTCCTCTGTCTCTTTAGCATTGCGCCGCCAGTGCAAGCTACGCTAATTTTTTTTCTTTTCCCCAAAAACGAACAATATTTCCGCGTAAAGACAAATAAGGTATACAAAGAACCGCTCCTCACACCATTTTCATGTTACCGCTTTTGCGATTGCACTATTACCAGTGTCGATACAATTGCATTATTTTAGCGCTAAGGCCAGTTACTTTTGTGCTTCAATGCATAAAACAGCGTTTTCCTCAAAAAATTAACTGGAACGCCCATGCATTTCGTCGGACATTTTGAAAAGTATCTTATCGAAACTGGTTCTGTCCTGAGAATTCGTTCCAAGTGGATACGCCTTGCGAACTCTGCGGCTATAATTCGTAGATTGAAAGATGTTCCATAAAATAATTATTTCAAAAGTTAATTAGCGCAATTATTCTATATATTCAATTAGGAGTTATGACCATCCATTAGGTCATCCATGTCACAATTAGCTTAGAACTACATAAACAATTAGCCTCCTTAGAGCATCGTCGCATTATTGCGAACACAAGATATCCTGAGATATGGTCAATTGCATACTTCAGAACACTCTATAAGCATCAGTCGTTAATAGATAACCTACCATTCACTTTGGAGAATTACAAAAATGTCGATACATTCAGTGAGAAGGAACTCAGCTCATACTTTGGTCGCTTGTAATGTATCTGATGTCATTATTATTCTGCCTTCGTGTATGGTTCCGAGTATATAATGTACATCTTGTTTCGTTTTCTTAGCAAATGTTAATCTTGTAATATTCAGTCTCATGCTATGTTGTATAGCTGGTGTTGCGTTGTTTTGCATAGCTAGTATTGCTATTGCATATTGTATATAGGCCGATGATGATGATGATTGCTATTGTAGTGTTGTTTAAAATGAATTCTGTTAAAAAATTTTTCCAATTCTGAACTCGCCGTGACAGAAATCTCTCTGTCTTTCCGTTCATAGCTATTTCGTCCACGAGGAATTCTAGCGACAGCTGGAAATATATGTGAATTATAGTACTACATGTGCGCACACTGTTTGCTGTACTATTGCGTTGCCTGGTCGTTTGGGTCACGTCAAGCTACGTATGTATCTTTTAGTCTAAAGTGACCATCCAGCATGGAGAATAACTTGATTTGATTTGATTGATTTCGTCGGACACTTTGAAAATTATTATCTCGAAACTGATTTAGTCCTGAGAATTCGTTCCAAGTGGATACGCCTTGCGAATTCAGCGGCCATAATTCGTATATTGAAAGAAGTGCCGTAAAATAATTAATAAAAAGTTAATTAGCGTAAATATGGTATTTCTTCGATTAATCGCTTTGATTTCTCGTGGAAGTAATGGCCGGCTCATCGAGTAGTTTAGATGAAGGATTATAAATGTGCTATCTGCCACAGGCATTTTTTAAAAATTTGGTTCATCTAAAATGAAACACCCTCTATATTTCCATGCTAAATGACATCATAGGACCATATCGTACAAATCAAGGTAAGTGCATGCGTACCAGCGGAAAAATAAAAGCACAGGGCAATGGGCCGGATTACTGATGTTCCCGTGGAAGATTTCGACCTTTTATTGCTTATATACGGCAGCTGATTAAACCTCGAGAAGGTGGGGCTGACAGATACGGTACAGTCTGTAAGCGAAAAATATTTTTTTTTCTTTCAGGCCGGGCATGGTCATGCACACGCGGGCCCTAGCTAAGCTTAGTAATAAACGCCCTGGCCCGGGCCGGGCCCGGGCTCAGTAACACGGGCCCGGGTCGGGCCCCGGCTTGGAACCACGGGCCCGGGCCGGGCCCGAGCTTGTCTTGGTCATGTACGCCTGGGCCTGGGCCGGGCTCGGGCTTTGTATTACGGGCCAAGGCTGGGCTCGGGCCTTGTAAAGCGGGCCCGGGCCGGTCTCGGGCCGAAAAATCAGGCCCGTGCAGTGCTCTAAACTAGAGTCTTGGCAGCGTAATTTCTTCGACTGCAGCGACTCTTCCTTTGGTTATGACTAAATTGACTCTCTTCCATCTTAGTATTCTGCTACAACGTAGGCTGCTGCTCCGTAAGCCATTCGACAAGCGTCTGAGAAAATTAGTATAGTTGATGCTTTACCTACATATTAACTGTTCTAGTTATAACATCTGTTTACACTAAAATTATTCAGATTCTGAAGCTCTTCTGCCTGCTTTTTATTAGCATTCGGTCGTCCCATTTTAGTTTTCTTTCAAAATCTTCTGCAGCAATATTTTGGATCTAAACGAAAATAGTGTCAGAAAGCCTAAACAGCTTTCGAAAGTTGCCTTATATCAATGTACTCTTGCCGCGTATTGCCTGGAATGCTCAGCACGTCTTCGACGAAGTTCCATTTCCGTCCGAAAACCTGGACTTGTTTCTGTTTTATGAATCTTCGACCAAAATCTCCTCCTTCTTCGCCAAATACATATATTACGTTTGATAGAAATTTGAAGCCCGTTTCATCAAGTTCAACCCCACATGAAGAAAAATGCCTGTTTCTTCTTTATACAGTTTAGCAGCTTCAGAACATTTGTTTGCTCCAGGCAAGACGTCGTCGACGCAAATTCCTTTCCGGAGTTGCGCAACAACTACGGGGTAATTATCCTCCATGTCATCCAAATTACGAAGAATTTTGGCTGCTAGAAGAAAGCTACTTGGTCTTGTGCCCAAAGTTATCCTCGTCATCTGCCATGTCTATCTCCGGGCGTGTAGTAGTTTTGCTGGATATTTCTTCCCACCGAAGAAAGCGCATTGCGTTACGGTCAGGTTCGTGTATCACTGTCTGCAGAAATGCTTTTATTCGTCCGCCGACATTGCGATCCTGCGCTGTCGAAACTTCATCAGCAAACTTTTGATGTCGGGGTTCAGGTTGGGTCCATTTTCCAAGATGTCATTGAGGGATTGATGGCTTGATGACTTATTGCTTGATGCGTCAAAAACGATGCCTATCGTAGTCGAGACTCTGTTTCTCTTCATCCCTGCCTGGCGCTGTATATAATAAGCAAGCTTGTTCTTTATGTCTGATCCTGCACTTTCGTAGACATTTTCTGCTACTTCTGTATCAAAATAGTCACGGATAGCTTTGTCGTAAGCCTGCAGATCATAGCATTGCTTGCATAATTTCTTACTCACCTGTATAAGCCTCTTCTCTGCAATTGGCTTGTTGTAATCCTGTGTTACGTCCTCCTTCCATGGTAGCCGCACCTGATATCTTTGTGCCTTCAACTCCGTGGTTTCTCTGACGTATTGTGGTACACGGTCATCTCTTGGCTATTTTATAGGTTTCTCCGTGATTGCAATGCGTTCCAAATCCTAGAACTTCTGCACTTCATCGACGATTGTATCAGAGTTGGCAGTGACCTCGAGGATCATAACCGTTGAAAGTTTGGTTGGCGTAGAAAAATATCTACAGGCCCTTGAACCACGCCTTCCAAATACGCTTCTATTGATATTATGTTTGGTTGCACCATGCGAATGCCACCAGTGACTTCTGTCCTGTAATGATCGGCTCCAATTTGTATTGATGGCTCGAGAGCTGCGATGGTATTGCCCGCCTTCATAGGCCCGTATTCACAAACGGAACTTACCCTTAACCTATGACTTAAGTAGCCGGTCGATGCTTAACGCGTTTTATAGACAAATATTGTGCTTAAGGTAAACTTTAATCGACACTTGAGTGCCGGAAAGTAAAGTACAGCCATTGCCAACCTTAAGTGCGACTTTCGCTACTCTCGCCTAGAAACCAAGATGACCGACTGCTACGGCAGCCTCGCCGACTTTGCCCATTTGGCCGAACGTGTGCACAATATTACGGAGGACGAGGCATACCGATATGCTTTGTCCTTTTTTTCTTTTCTTTTTTTCTTTTTTCCATCATCCACGCGGGTTGAAAACACACAACACACACACACTCTACGCACAAACACCAAAAAGTTGGGACGGTGACACACGCAACCGTAGAGGCTGCGAGAACCAATGTGAACTTGTGACCAGACGAGTTTGAGTGAAGCGCTAAAACCAAATAGTTCTTTGTATTTTACTCAGCAGAATGCGCGTCCAAGCACTGCAAAATTTATATCCGCATTACTATGCTGCATTTTTATTACGATTGAACCGATCATCCACGTAAATTATATACGTATCCTAGACACCACACGTATAAGGGTGTTTATTGGACGGCACTTAAAGCAGCGCAAGGGCGACAGTCCAAAAAGCACAGCACGGACTCTCAGCACGAGCGGCGCTTGAGAGCCGAAGAAAACGACCCACTAGAAGGCGCTGGAGCGGACGACCCACTTCAGAGTTCCAACGCTTCGCTACAATTACCCCGGGTGTGAAAACGTAGCCGCCCGGCGACTTAACAGGTTGTCACCATGAGTGGGTCATGGTATGTCTTGAGGCGCCCACATTGACAATGTCGCGCCCTCGACGGCGCATGTCCGAAGATGGTTCAACGGGTTCGATAAGGTAATTTACTGGGGACGTGCGTTCGACGACACGGTAGGGGCCTTCGTATTTGGGCAGTAGTTTCTAAGAGAGTCCAGTTGCGGTGGTACGGACTGAGAGCCAGACGAGTGCCCAAGGGAAAAAACGTGGGCGCAGAAGTGGTGGTGTCATCGCGGATGCTCTTCTGCCGCTCTTGTTCACTTGCAGTAAAGGTCCGGGCAAGGTCGCGACACTCTTGAGCATGTCTGGCTGTGGCAGATATAGGCGTATACTCAGACGTGTCTGGCCTGTATGAAAGGATCGTGTCCATCGTGTGCGACGGATGGCGGCCGTTCAATAAGAAGAACGGTGAGAAGCCAGTAGTAGTACTCTGAGGAGCGGTATTGTAGGCGTAGGTGACGAAGGGCAGAATGGCATCCCAATTTGTGTGGTCGGCGGCGATGTACATTGAGAGCATGTCGCCGAACGTGTGGTTAAATCGCTCTGTGAGACCGTTTGTCTGTGCGTGGTAAGCAGTAGTTTTGCGGCTAACGACGTGACACTCTGAGAATGGCTTCGACGACTTCCGACATCACGACACGGCCTCATTCGCTGAGTAGCTCCTGGGGCGGACCGTGACGCAGTATGAATCGGTGGAGCAGGAAAGAGGCAACATCTCGTGCTGTAGCCGCTGGAAGGGCGGCAGTTTCGGCGTATCGCGTGAGATGGTCAACAGCGACGATGGCCCAGCAGTTACTAGCCGACGTCAGAGAAAGAGGTCCGGATAAATCGATGCCAACGCGCCCAAATGGGCGGTTAGGACAAGGTAAAGGTTGGTTGTAGACCTGGTGGCGAGAGGTTCGGCGAAAATTTCCGGCGCTGACAATTGAGGCAGGAGCGAACAAATTTCTGCACGTACCGGTACATTCCCCGCCAAAACTACCTTTGGCGAATCCGGCGGTAAATTTTGTATACCCCAGAGTGTGCACACTGCGGGTCAGAGTGAAACGATTCGCATATTTTAGAACGGAGACTGCGGGGTACTACCAGTAACCACTGGTGGCCGTCGGCGCTGTAAATGCGTCGGTGAAGTAACTCGTCGAGAATGGCGAAATGGTGGGCTTGACGATGCAATGCGCGAGTGGGTGGTGTTGCCGACGGATCAGTGAGCAAGTCTATCAGCGAGACAATCCATTCGTCTTTGCGCTGTTCTGTAGCGATGGTGTGAAGGTCGATGGAAGAAACGGCCAGTTGAGTTCCTGAGCAGCGGGCGTTGTCATCGGGTAAGGGGTAGCGTGAGAGGGCGTCGGCGTCGGCATGCTGGTGTCCGTTGCAGTAGAGCACGCGGATGTCATAGTCCTGCAGACGAAGTGCCCAACGGGCGAGACGGCCTGAGGGATCCTTCAATGACGACAGCCAGCATAGTGCATGGTGGTCAGTAACGACATCGAACGAGCGGCCATATAAATAAGGGCGAAACTTCGCAAGGGCCCAGATGATCGCCAGGCATTCTTTTTCTGAGACGGTGTAGTTGGCCTCGGCTTGAGTAAGCGTACGACTTGCATACGCCACGATATATTCAGGGAACCCGGGCTTGCGCTGCGCAAGGACAGCGCCAAGGCCAACACCGTTGGCGTCCGTGTGTACTTCTGTAGGGGCCGTAGGGTCGTAGTGGCGTAGTATGGGCGGAGACGTCAACAAACGACGGAGCTTTGCGAACGCGTCCTCGCACACTGACGACAACTAGTCCAGGGGCCCCTTACTGCCTAGGAGCTTCGTCAGTGGCGATGTTTCGAATGAAACGTCGAAAGAAGGAACACAGACCTACAAAACTGCGCAGTTCTTTGACAGACGTAGGTCTGGGGAACCCGGCTACGGCCCGAAGCATGGCTGGATCTGGGAGAATGCCAACCTTGGACACCACGTAGCCCAGTATTGTCAGCTGGCTTCAGTAATCGGCACTTCTTTAGCTTCAACTGTAGGCCGGCGTTGCTTAAACGCGGAAAAACATGCCGGAGGCGTTGAAGATGCTTGGAGAAGTCCGGAGCGAAAATGACGACGTCGTCGAGGTAGCACAAACACGTGTGCCATTTCATGTTGCGCAAGACGGTATCAAGCATGCGCTCTAAAGTCGCGGGCGCATTACACAGTCCGAACGGCATGACGTTGAATTCGTACAAGCCGTCGGGCGTGACGAAGGCTGTCTTCGGTCAAGCGTCCTCAGCGATGGGGACTTGCAAGTACCCTGAGCGCAAATCGAGCAATGAAAAGAATTCAGCTCCTTGGAGGCTGTCAATCGCGTCGTCTATTCGTGACAGCGGATAGACCTCCTTGCGGGTTATCTTGTTGAGCCGTCGGTAGCCCACACGGGACCGTGCGTAACCGTCCTTCTTCGCAACAAGAACGACCGGAGATGCCCAGGGACTGTTTGATGGTCGAATAACATCCCGTCGAAGCATGTCGTCGACTTGCTCGTTAATTACACGACGCTCTGCAGAAGATACGCGATATGAACGTTGCCGCAGTGGCGGTTGAGAGCCAGTGTCGATGCCATGCGTGACAGTGGACGTGCGGCCCAGGGAAGTCTGCGCGACATCGAAAGATGGGCGAAATTCTTCCAACAGGCACAGAAGCTGTCAACGCTGGACCGGCGTAAGGTTTTCATCGATGGAGGAGCCAAATACATCTTCGGGCGATGAATCCACTTCGAAACAGCACTGAGCGTACAGGAGCTGGGCCAGTGCGTGTCATCGGGTGCGTCGACAACTTGTGCGTCTTCGAGGGGTTCCACTCTGCCGAGACATTCCCCTCGCAGCAATGGGACAGTATATGGGGATGGATTGCTAACAAAAATAGCGCTGTCACTGTGAGTGATTTGCACTGTTGCAAAGGGCACGAACAATTCTTTCTTAGTACAAACGCGGTCAGATGGCGAAAGGAGTGCAATTGTGTCACATAGACCGTCGCGGTACACTGACACAGCCACTGACGCGTTCGGAGGCACTTGGGTATCGTCTGTGACTTGTTGGAAAGCGATGGTCTGTCTGCCGGCATCATCTCTGAGAGCGGCGAGAGTTCTATTTCGACGGGTGTGCAATGAATGACGGCGTTGTGGCGGGAGAGAAAATGCCATCCCAGGATGATGTCGTGCGAGCATGCAGGAATAATGATGAATTCGACGGCGTACATGGCGTCCCGAATGACGACGCGAGCTGTGCATACTTATGTTGGGTGAAACTTTGGGCGCTAGCCGTACGAAGGGATAGCCCCGCAAGTTGCGTCGTCACTTTTCGTAGGAAACGGCTAAGTTTGGCGTCCATAACGGATACGGCGGCTGCAGTGTCTATAAGGGCAGATGCGCGAACACCGTCTACAAACACGTCTATTATGTTCCATGGTCTCTGCTGAGGGCTTTCATAGTTCAATAGCGTCGCAGCCCTTGCCTCGTGGACTGCGACGACTAGTTTTCCCGATCTCGTGCGACCTGGCGTGGCCACATCGGCCACACTGAGCGACGTCGTAGAGACGTCGAATGGGGGTAGAAGGAGCTGGTCGTAACGTCGGTGACACAGGCGGCGGTGGTTCATAATTAGGGCGGCTGGACTGGCTCATGACGGGTGATGTGACCCGAGGCGTCTGCACGCGATTGCAAAAACGTGCAACGTGGCGGGCGTAACCGCACGCAAAGCATATGGGACGGTTGTCGGAAGTGCGCCAACGGTTTGCCGGAGAGGGTCTCACGCATAGCTCAGGACGCGATGGACGTAGTGGCTGCTGATATGGCTGCATGGGGGGCTGCAGACGGAGCCTAGTGACATGGGCGTACGTAGGCGGCACAACCGCTTCGAACGACAGAGGTCCAGCGACGGCTTCGGCGTAACTAAACGGGGCAGCTGCAGAAATTGCTTGGGCCGGTCTGGCGACAACTTGAGCGTAGCTAAGGGGTGCCGGTGCCGGAGGGCGCTGTTGATATTTGGGCATGACTTCGGCGATTTCCTGTTAATTCACTCGGCGAAGGGAGGCGGGAGTGTGGTTGATGGCTGTTCCACATGCTGCGGGTGAGCAAAGGGCAGCCGAGAGAGCTGGCGTGCACTTTCTTCGCGCACAAATGTCTTCATTTCTGCCAGCAAGGTGGTGTGGTCAGAAACAGTTGACAAGCCAGCGAGATCTGCGCCCCGTGCTGGCTGCCAACGGGTCAACGACCGCTGCCGGCATAGCTCCTCATAAATCTGGCACAGAGTTTATTAGGTCCTCCACCGTGCGAGGATTTCTTGAGGAGCATGGTGAAGGCGTCGTCGTCGATGCCTTTCATGGCATTTTTTATCTTATCCAACTCGGACATGGTCGCGTTTGTTTTCTTGAACAAGTCCAGAATGTCCTCTATGTAACTAGTGAAAGATTACCCGGCCTGTTGAGCTCGTTCGCGCAAATGCTGTTCTGCTTGCAGCTTACATACAGCAGGGCGGCCAAACACGTCGATAATGGCAATCTTGAACCAGGTCGGGAAATCGGATTCGTGGTTGTTGTAGCACAGACTTGCTACTCCCACCAGATAAAAGACCAAGTTGCTCAATTTCCTACCTCGTCCCATTTGTTGGGTACACTCACGCGCTCGTAGATAGCGAGCCAGTCCTTCACGTCGGCGCCATACGCTCCAGTGAAGATAGGTGGGTCGCGTTGACGAGGGACACCAGGACAGGCGGGTGGTGCGGGAGGAGGCATTTGCTGGGAGCCGTCTTGCGGCACGGCAGATGGTAGTTCACGGGATCGAAGCTCCGGCGGCATCTAAGGGGTTTCGGAGCGGTATTGAGGGTACAGCACTCTTCACTAATTGATAAGGATGTTTATTGGACGGCACTTAAAGCAGCGGAAGGGCGACAGTCCAAAAAGCACAGCATGGACTCTCAGCACGAGCGGCGCTCGAGAGCCGAAGAAGACGACCCACTAGAAGGCGCTGGAGCGGACGACCCTCTTCAGAGTTCTAACGCTTTGCTACACACGACATACTTCACCCGAAAAATTTTACTTTCGAAAGTGATACTTAAGTGTCGTTCTTGAAGTACTGTCCTAAACCTTTCCTCACACTTGTACTTTTTCCGCACTTATTGACTTAAGGTCCGCATGTGAATACGGGCCATAGTGTCAACAGCCATGAAAGACTTAAGAGATCTTACGCTTTCTTGTATTACAGACGTTGGCGGAGGCAGGACGTCGCAGGCTATTACTTCTCTTTCGAGCATATCAACAGTGATGTATTCCCATATAGGGTCCTTCTTGATTTTGAATTCGACATATTTCATGTTGAGTTGAGTCTCCTCCTGCAAACGATCCTTCGGTGATTCTTTCAGATATTTTCACTTTGCACTACAAATTTCTCGATAATCCATTAAGAATGAATGCCCTCTGGCTGCCAGTGTCCAGCATGATCCGTGCGTAGCACCTGCTTCCTTCTTATTCTGTAAATTAAAAAGTCGCAGTATCGCCTGAAAGGCGAAGCATTAAGTGCGATAGGAAATTTACTAGTAGAGAGCTATACGGAGTAAGGATAGTAGTTTTATCGGCTGCATAAGCTTGGACACATTCGCTTACTAACTGAATTAACAAGCACAGTGTCAGCGCGCACACGCAAGCATAAATAGATCAAACTACATGACCGCACACAACCACTGTCAGTAGCAGAGACTGGAGGTTCGTGCGGTCTATCGCTTCAACGGAAACGGAGCGGCGAATGCACAGCGCATACAAAGGTTACAGCCGCGTAGATATCGCTTTCAAGATACGCAGCGCGCGACAGCCTTCAGCCGCGCAAAGTACAAGTACGCAGTTGCTGGCAGAGTAGAAGCCGCGCCCCTCCCTCCCGTGCTGCCTTCCCGCTTTCCTCCTTTCTCGTGCGAGATTGAGTCGCCAATTCCCCTTGCTACCGGCTGCAAGATACACATTTCGTGCCGCAGCTAAGCGTCAACTGCCCTCCCTCCCTCCCATCCCCCACGGCCTTTCGCACGACAGAGGACGTCGCGTTTGCTCTCCGCGGTGCATTCGCTCTCCGTGAAAGCGCGCGTCCCTGGCGTGCTTTCACTCGCACATACAGCATACGGCGCGCACCGATGATTATGTCACCATTGGATTTTATACGAAACCTCACGGCGATGGCGATGACGGCGGCGGCGACAACGGCGACGGCAGTAATGCTCTTGGGAGTGTCCATATAATTGGTATCGCAATAAACACTGTCTGCAGCAGTATGCACTTGGACTCACTCAGCTTCTGTGCATGCATGTTGCTGGACTTGTTGACGTCTAGTTGCTGAAATTGAGGGCATTTATGTAGGACTCCGCCACAGTCGCTTTGCTGTTGAGTCGATGGCACGGGTGTACGTGGCCGACACATGGATGTTGCGTGCCTTCTTTTGCATGCTTTGCAACACACGTTGGCGCAGCATATCTTAGCCGTGTGATAAGGTGTAGTGCATCTGAAACATCTTCGCTCCCGCTGCAAAGCTGCCTTCTTCTGCTCCAACCTTCAGCAATGTTTATTGTATTGTCGAGTCACATCGCAAAAAAGGCACTTTTTCAGCGCGGTGATTTGAAGCGTAGACGTTCTTGTTCGTCAGGGACAATGTGGCGGCTAGTTGGCGTCGTATATATCTTCGCGTGTCTCTTCTCTACTGCGTACATGAATGTTCAGAAACTGCACATTTTATTTTAGGTTACACATTCTCTCTGCTGATGTTAGGTCCGACCTCAACGTTGCTGATCTGTTGCCTGAGCTTTTCTCCATATCTTTCATTTTCATTTCAATCGTCATGTCCTCCGGCAGTGCAGTTTTCATGACAGGCACTATAACTGCGGAGTAAGTGTCCATTTCCACCCCTAACGAGTGTAACACTCGTGTCTCTACTTGCAACTTTTAAAATAGTTTCTTCAAGCCATCTACATCTTTGGAACTCTTCACTGCTTCAAGGTATGCTTGTTGTTTCAGGTATTTCTCTGTTAAGGTAACTTGTCGCCCGAACGTTTCTTTCCGTAGGGTGACTGCATGCTAGTAATTCTCCTCGGAGAACTGTCCGCCCTCTACTAGTGACGCTGCCTCTCCATTAAGTGATGTCTGAAGGTGATTAACTGAGTCCTGGGCATGTTCATTCTGTTGTGCAGTGATGTCTCGGAACTGATGCCAGAACCTCGGCCACTCTATTCTTTTCCCATCAAACTTATTCATCTCAAGTCCAGGCAACTTAGCTAGGTCTTGCATTTCCGAGACGTGGTTAGTACCTTGCGATGTACCCGCCGCGGTTGCTTAACGGGGAGTGATGAAATCCCGGCCGCGGCGGCCGCATTTCGACAGGGGCGAAATGCTAGTGTCCTGTGGAGTGGGGGGCAGGTTAAAGATCGCCAGTGGTCAAATTTCCGGAGTCCCCCACTGCGACGTGCCTCACAATCATATAGTGGCTGTGGCACATAAAACCAGAGAAATTGTTTCCTTCAGCTGTGCTCACTTGATCTGTGACTGTGCCTGTTTGTTGTGTCACTTGCTCAATGTCACACACCCCGTGAACGAGGTGCCCATGTCGAGCCAAATTCCAAAGCAGACTTATCAGCTTCCGAAACTCCCCCCCCCCTCCCACAAAAGCAAGGAAAATTAGTAAGGGGCCCTCTGGTGTGCCAGCAAACGCCGGTTGTGGTCCGAAGACCGAGTCAAAGCCCAGAGATGTCAAAACACAACGAAATATATTCTTCAAAGAAGGCAGTTACATACACACGTGCACACTTTGGCTAGCCACATCACAACACAATTCAGAAGGGTATTAACAAAACACTGGATAATTATTAACGACAGGTACTAAGAGTCCAACAGGTAAAATACAGAATGAATAGGAACACAAAGTGTCCAATCGTATTCACCCGTGCTGGTCTTGAGCCAGACGATCTCGGCGTAGCTCGAGGAAAATCTCAAAGAAGGAACTTCCGGAAATGCCGACGCTACAAGAACTGATCTGTTAGTTGCCGGTGAACCTCCTTCCGCAGACGCTCGGTCTTCACGTCACATCCCTTCACCGGCGTGGTCTGATCCCCCCATAGGTCGGCGCATTCACTCATGAGTGCACTCACTGACACTCACTCGCACTCATTTCAAAGGCGTGATTGCGAGTGCGAGTGAGTGCCAGTGAGTGTGAGAGGAGGTGAGTGCGAGTGAGTGCCAGTGAGTGTGAGAGCTGTGAGTGAGTGGGTGTGAGTGTGGACGTTTGAGTGGGAGTGAGTGTGAGTGAGTGCCAGTGAGTGTGAGGGCAAGTGTGTGCAAGTGCAAGTGAGTGCCTGTGAGTGTGAGTGGAGGCGAGTGCGAGTGAGTGCCAGTGAGTGTGAGTGCAGGTGAGTGCGAGTGCGAGTGAGTGCCAGTGAGTGTGAGTGGAAGTGAGTGCGAGTGTGAGTGAGTGCCTGTGAGTGTGAGTGGAGGTGAGTGCGAGTGATAGTGAGTGCCAGAGAGTGAGTGCAGGTGAGTGCGAGTGAGTGCCAGTGAGTGCAGGTGAGTGGGAGTGAGTGCCAGTGAGTGTGAGCGCATATGAGCGCGAGTGCAAGTGAGTACCAGTGAGTGTGAATCGAGGTGAGTGCGAGTGAGTGCCAGTGAGTGTGAGTGCAGGTGAGTGCGAGTGCCAGTGAGTGTGAGTGTAGGTGAGTGCGAGTGGGAGTGAGTGCGAGTGAGTGCCAATGAGTGTGAGTGCCGGCGAGTGCGAGTGAGTGTGAGTGCAGGTGAGTGCGAGTGCGAGTGAGTGCCAGTGAGTGTCAGTGGAGGCGAGTGCGAGTGAGTGCCAGTGAGTGTAAGTGGAAGTGAGTGCGAGTGATAGTGAGTGTTAGTGAGTGTGAGTGCAGGTGAGTGCGAGTGAGTGCCAGTGAGTGCAGGTGAGTGGGAGTGAGTGTGAGCGCATATGAGCGCGAGTGCAAGTGAGTACTAGTGAGTGTGAATCGAGGTGAGTGCGAGTGAGTGCCAGTGTGTGTGAGTGCAGGTGAGTGCGAGTGCGAGTGCCAGTGAGTGTGAGTGTAGGTGAGTGCGAGTGGGAGTGAGTGTGAGTGCGAGTGAGTGCCAGTGAGTGTGAGTGGAGGCGAGTGCGAGTGAGTGCCAGTGCGTGTGAGTGCAGGTGAGTGCGAGTGCGAGTGAGTGCCACTGAGTGTGAGTGGAGGCGAGTGCGAGTGAGTGCCAGTGAGCGTGAGTGCAGGTGAGTGCGAGTGCGAGTGAGTGCCAGTGAGTGTGAGTGGGAGTGAGTGCGAGTGCGAGTGAGTGCCTGTGAGTGTGAGTGGAGGCGAGTGCGAGTGAGTGCCATGAGTGTGAGTGCAGGTGAGTGCGAGTGCGAGTGAGTGCCAGTGAGTGTGAGTGGAAGTGAGTGCGAGTGTGAGTGAGTGCCTGAGTGTGTGAGTGGAGGTCAGTGCGAGTGATAGTGAGTGCCAGTGAGTGTGAGTGCAGGTGAGTGCGAGTGAGTGCCAGTGAGTGCAGGTGAGTGGGAGTGAGTGTGAGCGCATATGAGCGCGAGTGCAAGTGAGTACCAGTGAGTGTGAATCGAGGTGAGTGCGAGTGAGTGCCAGTGTGTGTGAGTGCAGGTGAGTGCGAGTGCAGTGAGTGTGAGTGTAGGTGAGTGCGAGTGGGAGTGAGTGTGAGTGCGAGTGAGTGCCAGTGAGTGTGAGTGGAGGCGAGTGCGAGTGAGTGCCAGTGCGTGTGAGTGCAGGTGAGTGCGAGTGCGAGTGAGTGCCAGTGAGTGTGAGTGGAGGCGAGTGCGAGTGAGTGCCAGTGAGTGTGAGTGCAGGTGAGTGCGAGTGCGAGTGAGTGCCAGTGAGTGTGAGTGGGAGTGAGTGCGAGTGCGAGTGAGTGCCTGTGAGTGTGAGTGGAGGCGAGTGCGAGTGAGTGCCATGAGTGTGAGTGCAGGTGAGTGCGAGTGAGTGCCAGTGAGTGTGAGTGGAAGTGAGTGCGAGTGTGAGTGAGTGCCTGAGAGTGTGAGTGGAGGTCAGTGCGAGTGATAGTGAGTGCCAGTGAGTGTGAGTGCAGGTGAGTGCGAGTGAGTGCCAGTGAGTGCAGGTGAGTGGGAGTGAGTGCCAGTGAGTGTGAGCGCAGATGAGCGCGAGTGAAAGTGAGTACCAGTGAGTGCGAGTGAGGGCCAGTGAGTGGAAGGGAGTGCGAGTGAGTGCGAGTGAGTGTGAATTTGGTGAGAGCTGTGAGTGAGTGGGTGTGAGTGTGGACGTTAGTGAGTTTGAGTGCAGATGATTGCGAATCTGAGTGAGTGTGAGTGCAGGTGAGTGTGAACATGAGTTAGTGCTTGAGAGTGGAAGTGAATGTGAATGTGGTGAATGCTTGAACGATAAGCAGCAGTTATATCGGTTCATCTTGCTTGCGGAAAAATGGAAGCACTTTGTATGTACAAGCTAACTCGCGCTCATTACTTATCGCGCTAGCAGATTGCGCACACCAAGATAGAAACCACTCAATAAGGTATAGTGAAGTGAGTGGTTACATAATATTGCGATAGCAATTATATGGACACTCCAAGCGCACTTCTTCCGTGGTAGTGGACGTCGCTGTCAGGTTCCGTATAAAGTCCAAAGACGGTAACATCGTTGCCCCGAGCCGGCGGTACGCTTTATGTGCGGCTTACGAGGGTCAACCAACGCTTGCTGCTCAACCTCTCGCGTGCGTGGGAAGAAGGCGCGCTTCTGTCGCGCGCGAAGCACGGGGGGTGTCGTCTTACTCCGGCTGCGGCCGCGCGGGCGCCGTATACATATATTGAAAGTGATCTGCGACGTGGAAAAAGAGCGCTCCCGCGCGGGCCTCATCTTAAAAGCGATTTACGACGTGAACAAAGCTCAACTAGTGTCGGTAACTTTGTATGCGGTTTGTTTTGGCCGTTTACTTCGCGATGAAGCTAGAGGCTGCACGAAGGTCAATTCACCTGCGGCTTTACCGCGGCTCCTCAATCCAGCATTCTGACTGCGACTTTCCGCGGTCATCGAGCGAGATTTGTCCTTGTTTACCTGTGCACGCGTTACACCGTGTTTGTTAATTTAGTTAGTAAGGAATGCATACAAGTTTATACGACCGATAAAACTTCCCTTGTTATCGCAATCAAGCCTTCGCCTTTCGAGCGAAATTGAAACATTTTTAATACGGCTGAGAATATGTATGAGCTGGAATTCTCATGTCAGACATATCAAAGTCATGACCGGCAAATTTTGTCATTACTTCTATTGAGTGAAGACGCCTAATTCTGTGTGATTTGCTACAGCTTCGCTGGTCATCCGCCTTCAGAGGGTGAAATGGGTCCTCATTTTTTTTCTCCCTCCCTCTTAAAAGTACACGTACAGGCTCCGATAAACAGGCAGAGCGGAAGAGGGGCTAGCAAAGTTAGCACAGAGTAACAGACACGCCTCGCATACATGAGAAAAAGCGAAGATGCAATGATAGATACCGCTTTGTTCTCCCTTTTGTGTGTGTGTTTCGGCGTTTAGTGGGTGACTAAATATACGGACAGTCAATCTCTCTCTCTATTTCCCGCTCTCTTCGCTGAATCCGACCGAAGGGGAGCTTAGTGAGCATAAGCGGCAAGCATGCACACGTATATTGTCAATGACAGAGATAGGCAGATAGAGGTTGGGGCTGTAACGGTATTTAATAAAACAGTGAAGTAACCAGCGTTGAACGTCGGCAAAGCGAGATTTGGGTAATCGTCTTTGTCACTTAAGGCGCCCAGCTGCAGCAGCGCCACGATTGCTCTCGTCGTCATTACTGTGGCCCAGTGAGAAACAAAGCAATTCGCCATTTTGACGACTCAGGCTGACGTGCACGCGGCTGGAACTCGACCAAGAACTTTGCTGGTGATCGTTGGCGTAGCAAGAGCGGGACTAGCTGGAGAGGGGGGGGGGGTCAACTCCCGGCCCATCCGAAAAGTTATGCACTACTTTGTATGCACATATATTCACGCACACATGCACACACACACACTCGTATAGGAGGGTGCTACATGACACCATTAAGAAATTGAAACAAAAACTTTAGTCGTGCTATTTTTGCGCTACTTTGCAGCGTTAATAAACCAGCTCTCCTTAACAATTCAGCCAATGAGTCCGCGAACTTCTGTTGATTAACAAGGAACCTTATTGCCTTCCTCTTCACCCCCTCCATTCTTGCAATGAGTTCTTTTGTGTTCGGAAACCAAACAATATTGGCGTACTCAAGCACTGGTCGAACAAGCATTTTATAGGCCAGCAGATTTGCATCTGGGGGCGCTGGACGAAGGCCTCTTCTCAGAAAGAAGAGTCGCTTTAGTGCTCAGCATGTACATTATTTCCACTTGTGGTTTTTTTGTTAACATGGCTTTCCAATCGGACAGAGTGTGTTAAAATTACGCCTAAATATATACGCTCTAATACATAAGTGAGAAGGGATTCCTTCATAATGTAAGTCAAATCAGATAACTGTTTCTTTTTACTTACGGTTAGCGTTACAGATTTTCAGGCATTTAGGGTGATCTGCCCCTCCTGACACCATGAAAAGGCTGAATTTTAACAGCGGAGCTGTTTAAGACGGCCGTTAGTCCGTCCATCGCGGACAAAAGATGTGGGCCGATCCTGGCGGTTGTGCAGAAAGGGTCCAAGTGCAATGGCGCATACCCCTGTGAACTAGCGAAGCTGAGCCAGGCTAAGTCAGCTAAGCATGGTTGGGACTACCTAAGCTTTGTCAGCCATCGATAGCCAATTGATAGCTAATCAATAGCTACTCGATCAATTATCAATAATTCCGGAAATGCTGGGGATGATTTGGTAGTGCTTAGCATAGCCCAAATACGTGGCCAATACCTTGTGATAGCCAATAAGTCGATAATCGATCAATAATCAGTAAATTCCGGGAAATGCTGGGGATGTCTTGTTAGTGCTTAGCCTAGCCCAAGAGCCCGGATTAGCTAGGCTCCCCTGTCTCTATAGCATTGCGCCTCCAGTGCAAGCTACGCTAATTTTTGTATATGGTGATCACACTGCGGTTAATTTCGCGGTACGAAATACAATATTCAGTGAATAGGCGTATGTTTCTATCTAATCGGGAACGCAAATCATTTATGTGTATTAAAAACAAAAGTGGTCCCAAAGCACAGTCCTTGGCGCACTCCCGATGTAACCGGTGCTGAATTGCAAGCTTCGTTTTGAATATACACGAATTGTGAGCGATATAGATCGGCACACTCACCCATGAGTGCACTCACTCACACTCACTCGCATTTATTTCAAAGGCGCGAGTGCGCGTGCGAGTGAATTAGTGCCAGTGAGTGTGAGTGGAGGTGAGTGCCAGTGAGTGGATGCGAGTGCGAGTCAATGTCAGTAAGTCTGAGTGGAGGTGAGTGCGAGTGATTGTGAGTGGAGGTGAGTGAGAGCCAGTGAGTGTGAGGGAAGGTGAGTGCCAGTGAGCGTGAGTGGAGGTGAGTGCCAGCGAGTGGGAGTGGATGTGTGCGAGTGCGAGGGAGTGCCAGTGAGTCTGAGTGGAGATGAGTGCCTGTGAGTGTGTGTAGAAGTGAGTGCGAGTGCGAGTGAGTGCCAGTGAGTGGGAGTGCGTGTGAGTGCCAGTGAGTGGAGATGAGTGCCTGTGAGTGTGAGTGGAGGTGAGTGCGAGTGCGAGTGAGTGCCAGTGTGTGTGAGTACAGGTGAGTGAGAGTGCAAGTGAGTGCCAGTGAGTGTGAGTGCAGGTGAGTGCAAGTTAAAGCCAGTGAGTGTGAGTCCAGGTTAGTTCGAGTGCGAGTGAGTGCCAGTGAGTGTGAGTGCAGGTGAGTGCTAGTGCGAGTGAGTGCCAGTGAGTGTGAGTGCAGGTGAGTGCTAGTGCGAGTGAGTGCCAGTGAGTGTGAGTGCAGGTGAGGTCGAGTGCGAGTGAGTGCCAGTGAGTGTGAGTGCAGGTGAGTGTGAACGTGAGTGTTTGTGGGGCCTGGAAAAACTTTGGTGAGTGAGTGTAAGTGTGTTTTCTGATACTGATTCCCGCGCGGCACTTTTATAGCTTTCACCGGGGGTTCTGGAAACTTCTGTCGAAGTTGGGATCCCGTAGCATGAACAAAGCCTCCCAATCTGCTAGTGAATTCTCGTATCTTCGACCGCGGCCGTCGGAGCGTCGTCAAGAAGGGTAGTGGCTCATCCGTTGGCGCGCGCTCGTGCTTCTCTTCCTTCTCAACTCGCCGTTTGTGTCGGGGTCTGAGAGGGGGTTTCTGCGCGTGCGCTCTCTCTCTTGTTACCTCGCCTTCACGTAACTTGTAGATGCTTCTAGACTCCGTTGGTCGCATCGGCTGTTTGAGGCGTATGCGCTCTCCCCCTTTGTTAAAGCTTCCGCCGGGCCGGCGGGCTTCTTTCGCTGGCTTGCGTGACACACGGCGCGCGCTTAGATTATGCGCACTTTTGTGAAACTCCATCTCTCACATTCGCACTTCTAACTTGGTCGTTGTGGCAACAATGTTCATCTCATAGTGCAAAACACTTTCAAATTCTGTTGCCAAGTCTTCCGGTTCTATGAGCAATTTTACCAAGGTGTTGACTTGGTTTAATGTTTGTGGCACGCTCATCTGGTTTAGAAGCGTCGTTAATTGCGTTCTGTCGGCGTATTCTGCTATCGGCTTATCAATTATGCTAGTAGGCGTTGCCACCTTTGCTGTAAGCTTCTTGTGCTTCCTCGACAGAACTTCTCTGTTTATTTGATAAAATCGTGTTCAAAGAGCTCTTGCCTCCTCTGTAGCTGCGTCGCCAAACATCATCGGTTGTACTACATTCGTGACAGTTCAGTGTTGAGCCAGACACCTCTGTCCAGTTCTGCAACACGTTGAAGCGAAGGGGGTTGAAAGCGTCGCGTCTGTCTTCTGGTATCCTGTTCATGACACCATGTTTCGGAAGGACCAGAAAAGCCGCAAAACCGATACGTCTTCGGTTTATTTGGGACAGGAACAAGAATAGGGGATTAGAGCGTGCCCCTCGCCAACCTCCTCTTCTTTTGTTGCCTCCTAGCTCTATCTTCAATATGTTTTCTACAGGGCAATCACATGTGAACTTGTTTATCTTTCTTCGGTGACCGCTTTTCATTGGCTAACAAATGTTAAATGTAATCGGCGCAGGACGTCTTGTCGGAAGCCTGAATGTGTTCGAAGCCTGCATGTGTTGGAAGTTTCTCGAATGTTATCGATAGTTCTATCCGTTATCTGTTGTTACCGAGCTGTATGTAATCTGATTGTATATGCGACGAAATTTGTGTTGTGCTTTATAAAAGCCGACGCGCTTGACCCGCTGATCTCCGGTGGCTTGCGCGAGCGTTGAATAGCGAATATAATAACGATTTTAATACCGTTCGTAATAATTGTTCCTTAAAATACCCCATGCAGCCGTCCTTATCTCCGCAGCCACTTCGTAGACCAGTGGTGCAACATCTCGATCGAAATACCGGCCGAACACGAGGTATGCATGTATCTTCTTTATAAAGCGCTGTGCCTTTGACACTTAAATTTTGACACTTGATTGTAGGTGACCACTTACTGCAGCGCCTAGCAGAACGTGCAGAATTTGCCTGAATGGAAGAGTGGCATAGTCTGACTCTGCGAAGGTGAAAGCATATCCTATGGATGAAACAAGTCATGTGCCATGTTTTGCCGCTATAACGACAGACGGCACTGTGGTTTCGTTGCCGCAGTTTCTATACTTTCTACTTCATAAACAAGTCGGAGACGTGTATTCCAGTCGTATTCTGATTTAATGTGAATGAGATGAGCAAACGTGCATCCCAATGTGGCATTAAATGCATGCACCAATAAAAGCTTTCTTTGTTTGTAGTTTGACCTCGAACGAAAGCGAACGAGTAGGTTATGGCAAAAGTGGAAAAAGGAAACCGTGGGGATGCATCTGGCCAATGACCGGATGGGTCTTCCAGTAACCGAATTGTAAAATGTCGCACGCTGAGCTGCGCTTCTCCCAGCGAGGCGAAGGTCTTAGCTTTGTTTCTGCGTGCTTTCAAGTGTGTTTCAAGCTTTTGCTTCCACCAGCGTGCCAGCGTACCGGTAGCCTTCAAGAAAGTTTCACTACGCAAGCATGCTGCTTAACAACATAATGACACTTCACTTTTCAGTGATGGCATGAAGACCCAGAAATAGTGAGACTTCATAGAACTGGCAGTTATGCCTTGTGGCACCGTGAAGCGTTTTAGAAATGGCATAGTTCAAATAAAGATCAATGTCTAGCATGGCCAACAGCCGTCCTAATATATTAGGGTAACTTGATACTCCGTCAGATCAAAATTAAACATTTAATCCTGGGGTTTTAGGCTGCCTACTAAAACTACGATTTAATTATGAGACACGCCGTAGTTAGGCGGTACGGTATTCATTTTAACAACCTCGGCTTCTTTACCGTGCACCACATACATGGTACACGAGCGTTCTTTGCATTCTTGCTCCTATCTGAGTGCAATGTCAAAAATAACACACGTCTTGCTAAGAATTGGTTTTACAGGTTCCAGCAAATCTATCACTCCTACACTAATGGTACAATTAGGTCTGCTAGGATGAAATGGAGCAGCTGGCGTTTCAGGTCTGTAGCGACGATAACAATTTTTCCGGCCGGCTCCATGTTTTTTTTAGCAAAGCGCACTCACTGTGCCATTTGGCGAATAAATGGTAAAGCCCATGAATCTACACACATCCTATACATGCATCAGTAAGTCAACGACGGCTGTTTCGCCAGCTGTATCTCGTCAAAAGAGCGCTATGGGACGGTGCTAACTCGTACTGATAAAATTAATGCGGACAAAGGCACATCCTGCATGATTTACGAATAATTTTGAGTTGCTGGTACAGTATACCCGTAGTCGCGCATTATCACCCGTGATTCTTCGGAGGCCGCAAGTATTCCTCTCCTGCTGCCTGCTTTTTACAGAGCGTGTAAGTGTTGCGGTCACAATTATACCTTCAAAATATATTGTACGCTGATGTTAATCCAATGTCTCGCCAACTAATGACCGGTATGCTATATTCAACACTGATTGTTGTGCATATTAAGATCTATATTGTGGAGATATATAGAGGGAAGGAAAGCATTGGCTAACCGCTCTAGGCGAGGACAACAGAAAAATGATAAAATCAAAGCCAACTTTAAACGCAGTCCCCGCTTACACTCTGTAACCCTTGCGGGCCCGGTATTAAAGAATGCTAAGAAGCCAGATCCTGATGCTTCGAACGATCCGTGAAGTAAACAATTGTATTGCACTCTTGGGCAGCACGAATTATTATACTGATTTCCCAAAACCCTAGAGCCACTAAAGCTGCAACAGGGCGCAGTGTAACGGTTCTCTCAATGCTTAGTGGCAACTAACGCAAGGAATCGGAAACGCTTTACGCAAGAGCAAGCAGACGAGCGAATCAACTGGTGGTACTCGTCTAGCTAGCAGTTTGAACGACAAAAAATAGCACCGACCAGTTCGAGGTAGATATGGGTGAATCTTGGAACAGTCGGTTGCAAAGGAGAGGGAAAGAAAAGGAAAATCAGGCAATAATGCGTTTAGCATTGAATCATTATAGCGACACAAGCTATTTGCACCGTCGAAGCGAGTTATGCAGCAGATGTTTACTGGAGCAGATGTTTACGCGCTTCCCTAGGAACACTCGGCGCTATCTATCGGAGCCGCCGGGAAGCCTGAGCGCAGCCTAAGAAATGCGTGCGTGTGGACGCTGAGAACGCGTAATGCTGAAACCACGCCCCTCTCGCGCCCTGCTTTCTGGACACGCTGGCCAATCAAGTTGCGCCGCCGCAAAGTCTGCGCGTGGCGTTCGAAACTCAAAAGCACTGCACCCGCTGACAATTGCTCCCTCGCTTGCCAGAGAGCCAGTGACACATACTCAATGACCCATGTTCGGAAGATGCTCATTGAAAAGCGGCACATACCCAGCGCCTTTGTACCGCAGCCTGCTAAAGTGTCGGCGTGCGGTTCTTGATTGGGAGGAGGGTTGGATTTCATCTAATCTCGGATAAGTTTAAATGATCTTTTTCGTCTTTCTAGTGTCTGGTACATAGCTAGCAACCCAAGTTAACGTCAAAGAAGTTCGTTGAAGAGTGGCAGACACCTACTCGCATACCAAGTCCCCCAAATAGGCATCATACATGTTCTTTGAAGACCAGCATAAACCTTGTGGCACACACACAGTGCTCCAAGCCACTGAACAGAACAGATTCACTGAACAGCGGTTCTTACCCGTTGCATCTTTCGCACAGCGTGTGCTACGACCGTAATCAAAATAGAGCGAACACTGCGCAGCAGCAGTACCGCCACGGTAGCTGGAAAACGGGTTTGTGTTTGAGTTACAAAGCAGTAGAATTATGTTTTCCCGTATTTTTGAATTAAAATCCGATGCTATGATGACTGTGCGTTGCGTGTATATCGTACTTCAGGAATTTTCTCACGCATTCGCAATTGCGCCAGGCGGAGAGCCTACAAGTATAAAGATGAATGAGGATGAATATCAAATCAGCTGAAAAAAAAGGCTTTGTCTTTCAGTTTCCGGGTAACAGAATTAAGTTTTCTCCGATATTGGTATTGGAATCCAAAGCAATAATGTCTGTAGCTTATCTGTAAGTTGTACTTTGCGCATTTTCTCACTAAATTTACTTTTAAACTATAATTTAGTTCAATAAGGCACTTGCGCTTGGCGGGCGGCCTACAAGAATGAGGTTGTGCGCTGCACTTCCGCACACGTGCGGGAGCGTGTGACGTACGTCGCGTGTGGTGGTGCTTGTGTAACGTCGTCTGCCAGTTGCGGTGGTGGTACTTGTCTAGCGCCTGCACCAGCTTCGCTTTAGATCCACTTTTACAGCGAGGAATGGAGGCATACTTTTTCGCCATTGTAGACCGGCACATTACAACGGGCACATACCGTTACCCAGTTTGGCGTCAAAGACATTCATTTAAGAGTGACGCACACCTACGAACATACCCAGTCACCCAAGTAGGCATCACATAAGTTCAGTGAAGACCAGCACAGACCGAGTACCGACCGAATTCCGCACCTACAGTGACCCATGTCGAGGAGAAAGAGGTTCGTTGAAGAGCTGAACATATGTACACGTTGCCCCCATACACGGTGACCAAAGTTAACCCAACGTTTGGTTTCGAACTTTGTTCTCTCAGCACGCCAGCCCCAATGAACCATTCATTTCGTTCATTTGGACCGTCATTCGAGCACTGTCAACGATGGTCAAACCATTTCACCATGGACTACCCAGTCAACAAATCTGGCGGGAATGAGAGAGTTGCGGACCGACACACGAAGAGACATATATCAAATTCAATGATGTTCGCAAATAATGCTAATCCCAATAATGTGGCATGTAATTCGCCTATGGGATTGCTGCTGCATTTATGCTACTCTTTGAGTTGCCCACGCGCAGCTGACCCATATCGTACGCGGCAATTTCTCATATTTTATCCTTGGCAAGCAGCTCACCAATGCCACAACTGGTTGCTCACGCAGACGCATATCTCGCCGCTAGCTGCTATAGCTCTGTCATGTTATAGTGGTGTCTATGTCTGTGCCTAAAAAAACACCCAAACGCGGCCGTTGCCATATGTTTCCTATTCTGTACAAGGAAGCCAACTCATCGTTTTGAATTACTTGACATTTTGCTTTCATTTGAACATTGCTTGGGTAACCCTGTAGTTTTTATCATTGCTACTGACTCTCTGGCAATGCAATGTTATCAATTTATAGACTGATTACTTGATACCTCTTCCCACGTATCGTGCAAGCGAACCCCCCCCCCCCCCCCTCTTTGTGGCGTAGTGGCTTTGTTGTGGCACTGCTAAGCACGAGGGCACGGGATTAAATATCTACTGAGGCAGCCAGATCTCGATGGGGGCGAAATGCACCCAATGCCATGCTCTTGCCCGATGCACCCAATGTAGCACTCGTGTAGTGTGCATTGGGTGCAATTAAATATCCCAGCTGGTCGAAATTGTTACGTAGTACTCCGGTTACGCATGCCTCATAATCCTGTCGAGTTCTCCGGAATTAATTTTTAAGCAACAATTGTATTCTGCCTGCTCACTCCAGGCGAATGAAATATTTATGCTTTATTTTCGTCTTGTTCAGTTTTAAACAAGCATGATTAAAGGCTGCCCACCAGGCATTTCCAATTGAAGTCAAACGTCTTTTTGACCAACCTGAGTACCTTTTGTTTTCATGGAGTATAAACCTATTCGCCTCATAATCATCATTATCGTTAAGCGAGATTATGTCAGCTTAGCACGAGGGGCGGTTTACATTACCAGCCGAGGCGGCCGCAGCCAGACTAGGTGGAATGCGAAAACGTCCTCGAGCCTAGGTTTCGCACGTAACCCCACGTGATCATAATTTATCCGTGTCCTTTAGCCACGGTGCCAGGCGGATCCATGTGTGTTGTGTACTCAAAATAATAATTATACATTGAACGACAAAAATCGAGCTAACTATCACTACCTCTCTAAATAATTCTCTAAAAATAATTAAAAACCGCGTTTTTTTCTATCCTGTGATCTCTTTACACAGGCGGCTTGAGGAAGGCGACTGCCATGGTAGTCATCCTAGTGACGTCGATATTGGCGGTTCTCGTGTGGCCAGTAATTCAATTCCTGCACGAGGTTCTCCTGCGACGACGTGCTCCTCTTGGGACCAGGCTTCCCCCAATGCCACCCGCGAGCGTTTGGTGGGGGCATAATGAGGTTTACGACATAAACTTCCACTGCAAAAGTGTCATTATGTGGAAGAAGTATGGGCCAGTCATCAGGTACGCAAGAGAAGGCTAAAAGTTTAAAAACGTAGGCGCTTGCGGGCTGTATTACACACAAATAACGTTATTTTCGTACATCCAAACACTGCAGAAAGAGACCGAAATAACATTTTTTATTTGTTTATTTATTCTTATTTGAGCACAATGGTCAACGCAAATATAAAATTATCCAGAAATTATGCACGATTCTCGCACAAAAATGAAGAAATTGTGTCGTGTATGCCTTTTAAATGGGGCGTAGTGACCATATATTCGTGTTGTAAGCTTTTCGAGGCCTCAAGACCCATTTCTTGTGCGTGTACTTGCAATGAACGCCTCTGGCGGAAAGTTTAGGTATGCCTTTTTTTATTACCGAACGTCAATCTGAAGCTAGAGTAGGAGGCTGCAAGTTACATGATAGCCTAATAGACTGAAAGGTGCAAGTTATAGATGCTTTTTCAAATCAATAAAGCCTCTTAAGAGACAAGCATGACTTTGAATTGAAATTTTGTAATATTTCTCTTGGCAAAACGTTCAAAAGCAAATTTAAAAAAAATTGTACGAAAATGTTTTCGTAAAATCAGCTTATGCAAGCTTACGTTCAAAACACAAGCTTACGTTCAAAATGAGAAAAAAAAACTACGGACATTGTCCTTTCACACATATTTAACACCAATTTTAGGCAATGCGAGAATATTGTCTGTTCTTCTCTTCTGACTTTCAGACTAAGGAAGAACTTGAGGACCATCGTTCTGCTAAATGACTTCGAAAGCATAAGAAAATTCTGCAACAAGAAAGAACTGTTGTGCCGTTCCACGGCATTAACGTTATTTAGAGAAAAGAAGCAAGGTAATTCGAATTCCAGTACAGCAAACATACTTTCAAGTGCGCACACCCTTTTTGCTGTTTCTTTTGCGCAAAAACGGGGCTATCAGAAGTGATTATATCGTAGCCATCATCAGCGAATTCATTTCCAATGCAGGACGATGGCTTAGCCCGAAATTCTCCCATTACGACTGCCTTCCGCCGTCTAACGCCACGTTATGCTGGCAAATTTCCTAATTTCATTACAACGCACACTCCTCTGCCATCGTCGAATGCGCTTGTACTGGCATTCACTCGGTCGCTATAGGCCAGTTCCTATCTGCCACATGGACAACATGGCCTGCACATCTCCATTTATACAGGGTGTTTCAGCGAACACTTTCAAAGTTTATTTAAGGTTACCTGTGGCAGATAGCCCAATTCTAGTTCATGAGCTGGTCTACTCGAAGCGGCGGACGTTACTTGCGCAAAAAAATTGAAATGCATAATCAACTAAATAATACAAATTCATTAATTAGGTTTTTAACTAATTACCTGATGGCCCTTATTGTAATCTACAAATTGTAGCCGTGGAGTTCACAAGGCGGATCCACTTGGAACGAATTCCCGGGATGGCATCGCTTTCGAGATATTAATTACCGAACTTTGCGAAGAAATGCATTGGCGTTCCAGTTAGCTTCTTAAGAAAACGTCGCTTTATGCATTGAAGAACAAAATTAACTGGAACGCCAATGCATTTCTCCGCAAAGTTCGGGAATTAATATCCCGACACAGTTGTCATCCCGAGAATTCGTTCCAAGTATATCCGTCTTGCGAACTCCACGGCTACAATTTGTAGATTACAATATGGGCCATCAGGTAATTAGTTAAAAACCTAATTAGTGAATTTTTATTAATTAGTTCATTATGCATTTCAATTTTTCGCGCAAGTAATGTCCGCCGCTTCGAATAGACCGGATAATTAACTACAATTGGGCTATCTGCCACAGGTAAACCTTAAGAATTTTTGAAAGTGTTCGCTGGAACACCCTGTATATCTTAACCTCAAATATTAAAATTCTTAGGACACTTAAGCTTCGCATTTAAGAAAGGAACGAGATAGCATTAAAATATCTCTGACTGCTGCACATGCTTCCCGACGACTGCAGCTTATGCAACCGTAATGGTTACTGGCAAACATATGCGGCGAACGCTATGCACGTAGGCGAGCTTTCTGGTGGAAATGCGGCCTCTGGCCTGGGCCGATCCCGGAGACTGTGCACAACCGCGCCAAAAATTATCATCATTTTCAGGTTTCCGTATTTGTTTCGCACTTTTATTATTTCAGTCCGAGATGATTTAACATAAAGAGATGCGCTGTGGGTGTTTTGTTTCATGACGTTTGTTTGTGGATTGTCATTCTCAAAATTCCGAGGAATAGCTTTGCCAAGAATGCAAGACAAGGTATGAGCAACATTAATGATAGTATGGTGTGGCATACCTAAACATGGTTGGGGTTTATTTTCTCGGCCGCATGCGCTAATGCCGACGCCGACGCCGGATTTTCTGCGACATGGGGCCCTAAACGCTATTGCGTTATTATCCGGTACAGTCACTGGCTTCATAATCATCACCACTGTCTTCATGCCTGTTAACGTTACGTCTATCATTTTTCGTTCCATCGCTTCTTGCGTGGTCTTTAAGGTCTCCTAAAGTAGGATTGTAAACCTCCAAATTTCTCCTCCATGTTTTAGTAACGGTAAAATGCCCTGACTGCAGATTTTCAAAGGCAGTGTTAAGTTATTGCTCATGACGTATTAGCGCGTGCCTGTATGCGCTTCACCGCATACGTATGCCTCAGCCGTTGGGCTGAAGCGTGAGCGCACCAACTCACGTCTTCTTCGCAACATTGGCCCCAGTGGAAAAGCGGAGTCGTCCTGGTTGTTCAACATGTCGTCGTAAGAGTGGGTCGTAATATGCATTCATGCGACTGATATAAACGATGTTTCTGCCATGGCAACAATGATCTGGGGACGCTGTCAGTGTTTCAACTCCGTAATTGACGTGAGAATAGCCGGAAATGATGCGGTAGGGCCTGTGATACAGAGCGAGCCGCTTGGGAGGAGTGAGATGTTTTGGTAGGAACCCAAAGCCAAACGAGGGCACACGTAGAAAAAGCAGTACGCTGGTTGCCATCATGTCTCAGTTTTCGGGTGCCGTAGTTGTCAGTCGTCAGTGGAGGAACCAGCTGCCGAAATTCCTCAGAGCACTTGGCGACATCAGAAATCGGCGTGCATTCGGTGGATTCAGGAGTTTAGGGCAGCATACCTAGGGTTGAACTCCCTAGGTGGCTGGCGCCCGCAGAAGAGGACAAATTAGGAGGACGTTTAGCTTCGCTTTTCAGAGTGGAACGCGATAGCATTCAACGATCCCTGACTGCTCCTCATGGTTGCCCACGACTGCAGCTTATTCAATGGTTACTGGCAATAACTGGCGGCGAACGCTATGCACGAAGGCGAGCTTTCTGGTGGAAATGCGACCTCGTGCGTGGGCCGATCCTCGGAGATGGTGCACAGCCACGCCAATGAAATTACATCATTTTCAGATTTCTGTATTTGTTTCGCACTTTTAATATTTCAGTCTGAGATGATTTAACATAAAGAGATGCGCTGTGGGTGTTTTGTTTCATGACGTTTGTTTGTGGATTGTCATTCTCAAAATTCCGAGGAATAGCTTTGCCAAGAATGCAAGACAAGGTATCTGCAACATTAATGATAGAATGATGTGGCGTACCTAAACGTGGTTGGGGATGAATTCATCGGCAGCGGGCGCCAATGCCGACGCCGACGCCGGATTTTCTGCGACACGGGGCCCTAAACGGTATCGCGTTAAAAAGGGGTCCCTTTCGTAGTGGCGTTGCATCGAAAGGAATGTCGGTGTCCCAATTGTTATGGTTTGATGCGATGTACGTTATCATCATATCGCCAAGATTGTGGTTGAAGCAGGCGGTGGACCGTCGGGCTAGTTTCGGTATCGGCGATAAAGCGTCGCAATGACACTGGTAGCCAGAGTAAAATTCAGCAACTTTTGCATATGTGGCTCTATCTTTTCAACCTATATAGCACTAAAGTCATGCAATTATATGTAGAAATAAAATGTGTTGTTGCTATTTTCTTTTTTAGCATGCTATATCTTTATTTAGTCGCTTCACATGTTGCGCCAACGGGCGGCGCTTTCGCTTTTATCGCTTCTGTTGCCATTCCGTTCGTCTGCTCCTACCTCTCTCTGAACCTCTGCACACGTGCACGTCTTTGCCTTCTATTGCGCGCTGCAAGATTTTGTTTCAGCATCGGTCGGTGGCTCCAGCGATGTACGAAAAACAGAAGAAAAGCCACAAGACGTTTCCGCGCGGTTCTGTGGTTGACGAGCATGGGAAGGGACAGCAGGGCTACTTTTTTCCGCTTCCAAGAGAATTAAAGGTAAGCCCGCTTTTTATGCAGTTGCTATAGCGAATAGCCGCTAACCTTATTGAAACGGCTGTAAGACTTAAGGAAGAGTATTCCGTACGCAGTGTATATTTCTCTGTGGTGTGTAAATACATTGAAGTTACCTATCGACAGCAGCTTTTGAGAGGAGTGAGTGCTAGGCGAACCGCTGACGGAAATTGCGTTTCGTTATATCTCGGGGCTGCTGTTCGCTTTATGGAATAAACTGATGACTTTGCTGAAGATCGTTGAATGCTTGCTGCACGAACGAAGGGGTCAAGTTAGAGACTTGCCTGTTCTTGGTTAGACATTGCAAGTCACCTCAAACTTCACAAGATGCGGAGACCAATTGAAGGTGCACTGCGCTAGTGGAGAAAGCGCTGGAAGCGCTATTTCCTTCGCGTTCCTGCTACGGCACCGGGTGCATTTTACGTTGCCCCGCGAAATGTGTCGCGAAAAAAAAGAGAAAAATGAAAACGCCTGCTTGTCTGTTCTTTATCGAATATTCATCTGCGATGTGCGATGTTCGCGGTTGTTAACTGAGAACTAAGCAGGCGAGCAGTTTTTGTTCAGAACGAACGAATTTACCTTCGGGTCAAGTCGCGCTGGCGCGCAATGCGTACAAAGGTGCTTACGTTGGCGCTGAGCGAGCCACGCGCTCCGGTGTTCCCTAAAGTCTCCCTGTGCAAATAAATTGGTCTATAATAGTAAATGCTCATAGACCGTTCACCAGTGGCTTACAACTTTTGGAAGATCGTCTGCAGATAGGCGTTCTGCAGAACTAGGAAGACAAGGAGTATACAAATAGGTTGAACAAACTAATCCGTCAGTGCCTTATTGACAAGTGAATAGGAAATTTTGTGATGAATATAATTTAGCTGTAAGAAACTGATCAGAGTTTTCAGACAGCTGTTGAGAAAGCAGCATTACCAAACGTGTTATTGCAATATAGTAGCAGTTAAAATAAGAATTAGGATTGTTAAATCATTGTGCCATATTCTTAACATAAATACTACAGCAAAATATAATACGAGTTGACGTACATGAATTGTGGAAAGAGTGCTGAAATTTGTTCCTGCAATTGCGTTGTACGTAAAATTTATATTATTTCCATTTTTTTCCAGACCACTGCTCCAGCTCGGATAACTCCACCTCATCTGTGTTAGGGTATGGGAATATGGGTAACCGTTCGCTTAATTAACTTTTTAAATGAGTAATCACAGATAACTGCTTCGGCAAACGATTTGCGTTGCTAAGATTGCCTCATGCGAAATAAAAAAATATGACTTTTTGCTATTGAGAAATTGTATGAATCTTTACAAGCATATGCACCTGTAAAATGTGCAGTTTGTACTGTAGATGCGAGATGCTCAGGTCTCCAATATTCTTTTGTGTATTGTATCTCTTGCTGTAAAAATGTTGCTAATAAAATTGCAAAATAGAGCACATTTTACTGCCTGTTATTCTCCTGCCGAAACGCTATAGCCACACGCTATGGCATGCTGGCTCACGTATCATGACGGGATAGAGTAAAACTTTAGCAAACACAAATGTACTGCTGGCATTTATTCAATACAGAGCCACACACGCAAAAGGAAATTATTATTAGAAAAAAGAACACCCTGAAATTGACAGCCGCTAGAATAATGCAGGCTGTAGCAGCGAACGGAACTTGCGCTAGTTTCCTTTTTCGTCTGCCGAGAAAATCGCACACTCGTCGAGCGCATTGCAGATAAGCGGGATGGCCGTCTCCCCCTCGCGCATCAGCAAAACCGTTGCCATAACAGCAGGCTTCTTTTTTTTTCCTTTTTTTTCTCAGAAGCTTTGCCTACCAAGCACCAGGAGAGAAATTCGCACTCGTGATGCAATTCCCGTTTACCTCTGGAGTATACCAGCTGACCTAGCCGTGGTTGAAGCGTTCGGTTAAATCATTGTTGTTTACGAAACGAACGTTAGGCGGTTTTCCTGCTATGCACGGTGTTTGCACTGGGTGATCAAGGCTAGAGTAACATCGGACCGGAAAACAAGTCTACTCTCACTCAAAAGTGCACGGACAGTACCGTACCAGTGGGTGAGCTTTCTGTAGCTGTAGCATGGCGTAACGCGTGCGATGGTCTACGCCGAAAATGACCCACCTGATTCCTGAAGTGATTAAGCGAAGCATACCATTAAGGTCAATACTGACCCTATCAAATCGACGCACCGGCGAAAGTCGAAGCTGAAGTTTGCTGGCCGAGCGCTGAGGTGGAGCCTTGTGTTGTTGACAGGCGGTGCAAACACAATTATTTGCCTAAATTAAGGTTTGCTAACCGATACTACCGGGAGTAGCATTGCTGATGAAGGCATGTGTGGGTCTTTAGCACGCCGGCATGAATGCTTTGAGGGACAATGTGGAAATCAGCAGATTTCTGCGCGCATGTGGCGCGGCTTCAGCACAGCCTCTACTGACCATCACGCACGTAATTACTCGGATAAGGAAGCTTATGTCGAGCAGCGAAAGTGTAAAGGTTTGCGACGAAGTGCTATATTTTGAGTGGAGAACTAGGCACGAATTACTATAAAAAGAGAACAAGGAACAGACGAGAAGCAGCGCTGTGTTTATCTCTGAGTTATGTGCTCTCATATTTCCACTCAGCCTGTCAGACGAACTAGCCCAACAGTCAGTCCTTCTGGATCGCTCTACAGACTAGATGAGCTGATGCAGCAGCCAGGAAGTCAACGCCACGGTGGCGTCCAGTAACAGGAGCGTTGTGGGCACACCCTGCTCCACAGTGGCCTTCGCAGTGCAAATCGTTTAAGGAGCGGAAGCACCGCGAGCGGTGTGTTTGATTGCCGATCACTCCGCTTCTGGTGAACGCATTGAAGTACTTATTGCGGCAAATTATTTCTGAAATAGCCTCGTTTAACTTCAAATGTATTTCTCCACTTCTAGAAAAAGTTGTTCAGAGGCCATTTAACGTAAACGTTTCAATTGATGAAGGCTCTTTTATATCACTGTATGTAAGGAAAGGTGGCGTCCATATCAAACCGGTTTGGACAAATTCAGCTTAACGAGAACGCCAGCTCACACGTGGCCATAACATTGCACTCTACTTTGAAGCTTACAACATTAGTTAACAGTGCTACAAAGACCAGTTTCTATATTTAATAGTTTATGCCGCTGGACGAACTTCCGAAATAAAAAAAGGAAAAGAAAGATCAGTGCTTTTTGAATGTCGCCCGACAGGTCTAGGTAAATACAGCTCTGAATGTATGGAATGTGATTGTAGCAGCATCGCCAACACGCACGGAATCAACAATGAAAATCGCACGAATGGCGAGCTGCTGGGTTTTTCGCGCAGGTCTCGGAGTGCTTAACGGGAAAGCGTGGTCCGAAAACAGAAGATTCTGCATGAGCATGCTGCGTGACCTCGGTTTTGCAAGGACAGCTATGGAAGACAGCATGATGGTGAGCAAGCAGTTTTATTGAAACACGCAGATGCGGAATATGTAAGTAACAAAATCTTCAATTGTCTGTCAATATATTAATCAATTCAAGGCTAATCCTTCTGCAGTTCATTGCGTAGAGGAACGGTATTTTTCTGTGTGATTTCGTGCCAAGATTGCTACAATGTTGGCACAGTTCGCTGACCCACGAACTCGTGCAATTTTTGGTTAATCTATGAAATAAATAGATGATACCTGCGTTACTATATAGTTTATTTGAAATTATTCCACATGCTTGTTTTACCATAATTTGTATTTTATTTCGGATCATTTCTTTCCTAAGTGGAAAACTGTGTTAACAACTTTACAAAGCTAGAAAAATAGCACAGGGGGGTAATTATTATCAATGCTTTCGAGAAGATGTAACTATTTTTCTTTGAACACCCGTTCTTTTTTCTGCTATGGGATAGTGTCCCTCTTTTCAAAGTGACTGCATCTGTATAGAAATGAACGATGGCAAAAGTAAAATTCGGGAATGAAAAGTTACATTTTCTGTTATAGGCTACGTATGATTCGGTGACTAATTTTGCGGATTTAAAACATACCGATTAAACTAGTCGAACCAGTAATGTCAATAACTCAAAGAAATTTTCAATGCATTTGTTATTAGACAAAAATAATATCACACTGCCACATGAGCAGTTAATTACATTTTTTTGTTATTGTGTATCGTAACCTGCCGTTAAATAAAAAAAACGAACATGTACTTTGACGTCAGGTGGCTATAGAGAAAAGTAATTGTAATCTCTTCATTGAAGTAAACAATCACTTTCCATTCCGCTTTTCCTCTACCCTTAGCACGTGGAATTAGCTATATCTTTCTTCGCTTAATGAGAGGAAGAACAGATGAGCTACCCCATAAGTTAACTTCTAAATACCAACTGCGACGACATTTTACTTAAGCTAAATTGATTACAAATTAGCAAAATACACCAGCTTGAGTGACCTTGAAAGATCACAATTGTATCATTTTCTCAGTAGTAGTGTCTAAACAGGTACTAAGCAGACGACGCCTGCACCTGGTGGTTGGGCACTATGACGAAATTGCCAGTACGCCACCTCTGAAAGTTTTTAGCGCGTCGCTGGCGCCATAGGCGGTAAGTTTTCATTATTCCGGGGGGGGGGAGGAATAGTACCTGACCAGCTTCCCGAACCCCACCCATGTATGCTATATATATATGTATATGACGCGATCAGGAGGTTGCGGACGGAGACACACATGGTCGCTCGACACTGCCTTTAATCTTCCTCTCCTCTTTCCCCACTAATGCCGCGCACCGTCCTTGTGTGGTTCGTTATATATATATATATATATATATATATATATATATTCTTAACAACAGTTACACTGGAAACTTCGTGTGCCCTCGAAAGATTGTTCACTAAAGTGACGAGCTTATACGTGTGTTTGCAAGACCTCAGAGTAGGGGACAATTCAGTTTTACAGCCTGAGTCCCTCGCACCGCCAATAGACTGGCGTCTCTTGGTTGAGCCATGTGACAAGCGGATTCAGTTAAACACGTTAGGAAGATGCATGCGTTTTGTGCGTATTCGCTCGAACAAGTACACAGCTATGAAAAAGCAATGTAACGCCTTGTAAAAGATTTATTGCAAAAGATACAATCAAGAAATATTTTCCTGACGAAAGGTCAGGTATTGAGAAGATAAGACATAACATATATAAACATAAAACAATGTATAACAATTTCTGAACACAACTTATGACTAGAATTCTTAGCATAAGTATAATATGATTCCATAATGCTATAGTTTCATTACACGTCACAACATTCCTTATGCCACTGGTTTCGTTTATTTTCCGGAGGAAGGACAAAGGATAATAGAGTAAAAATTATCAGGTGCCCAAATAAATAAACATATGAAGAAAAAAAACAAATGAGAACGCGATATCTCTAAAGCGCGAAAGGACTCGTTAGCAAGTGTAGGAAGAACGAGGATTGTGTTATGGAGAGGCAAATGCAGCGTACGACGAATAAAAATTAGGAAAATGCACAGATAGACTAGAGAGTTTCACAAATAGCGCAACCACGCGTCTTTTCTTACCCAAATGCCCTCACTCTGCTTCGGCATCACCGGCGGGAGGAGTTTTCCGGAGGGGGCTCGAGCCCCGGAGCCCCCCACCCCCCCCGCTCCCCCGTACTCGGCGCCTATGGCTGTCGCCACCTAATTGCGGACGGAGGATCACGCTGAGGAGCCGATCGTTCTAGGTCACACGCCGCTTCCCGCGAGTGGTGAAGGCGACGTTTTAGTGAGTTTTGGAATACAGAATGACTATCTTTGTTTAGCTTTTCGGGACGCTCCCACACCTATTCAAACGGCCCACTCCTCAATATTTAGACGATATTAAGCAAAGCTTTTTACACAGTCCAAAATTTTGTTGCAGTGTGCCTTTAAGAAAAACTGAACTGAAACTACTGTATCTGCGACTTCTGTTTCACTAGCGGTCACTGTTATAGCTATGAAAGTTGATGACACTGGAAACGTGTAATTTATATAATAAACTGGAGACCATCGAATATTTTATTACTTTCTCCTAAAGCAACGTTATGAATATTATACTTTGAATTCAAGTCCAGTTTATTGCATTTATTAGAAATGATGCATAGTTGTGCAATTACAGAAGGAGGTCCCAAGGTTTAATCACCGTTCGCGGGACCTCATGTGCAAGTAAAACGAGTAATACTGCAAAGTAAACAAACGAGTGAGAGCATATATATATATATATATATATATCAGCAAACAAAAATACATATATTAGGACATCAATAACGTTCACTGCTACATGGGATTATTTATAGTTCAATATTGAAGTGGTTGCACGTTTTTAATAAACATTTGCCAGGAAGCTACATATTTCATATGAGTGGGTAAAGTATTCGAAAATGTTACGGAAGAAAAAGAAACGAAGTGGTTCTACCATAATTAGTACAGATACTAGGCAAAAGCAAGTTACGATGAGTAGCACATCGACTGTATTTAGGATTATAGATATTCAGATCAACAAAAGGGGAAAAGAAGGTAAAAACCGTGAAAGAAATTTAATAATGCGAACGCTCTTTGCTGGCGTTTAACTGAACGGGGAAGAGGTGAACGGAGTATCTAAGACTCCACAATGAGATGCAGTAGTTTATATGGCTGTGTATGAAGGCGTAATATAGTGTTATGAGTACATGTGGGCGGATGCAGAATATGGTTTTAAGGCGAGCACTTTATGCCAAAAGAAATTCTAATGCAGACTGACGAATTATGTTCATGAAAGCGAAGATTAGTATCAACAATGACTCTGAGAAAAATAACATGATCTTATGAAGTAAAGGCCTCGTTGTTGATGAAAAGACCAGGAGACAGATTGTTTGTGTTTGGTGAATGAAAAAGCATATAAGGCAATTTAGAAGGGTTAATTGAGAGCCGGTTTGTTGCACGGTACTGCACCAATGAATAAAAATCTTTATTTTTAGTTATTTATTTATTTCAGACATACTGCCAATCCCAACGGGGATTTTAGCAGGAAGGGCATACATATGATAAGTATATTACACAGGTGTAAAAAGGTTGAACATGTCACAAATATAAATTGGGAGTAATTACAAAAGGGTGTAGTTGCGCGTGCAATGATTTAACAAGTACATAGAGTATTACATGTATAATGAATGAAGCATTAGTACGGGAGTTACAAAGTGCGCGCCAAGATAGAAACACATGTAGTGAATGAATATGTCATACAGGATTTAATCAACGTCTTTATACAAAGGAAACGGTAAGGTTAGAATGCTACAATTAGTTTATATTTGTGAAATACGTAGGTAGTTTTCAAGTAGTGATAGGAATTTATCTTGATTATGACAAGTAGTTATATAAGTAGGCAGACTATTCCATAGCCTTAACACCTGCGGAAAAAGGAAAACTTAAAGCAGTTTGTTTTGAACCGGTATTCCCGAAGAAAATGGGGGTGTTTATGACGTGAGGGTCTAGTTTCTGGGTTAGATACGTATTTGGTGCTATCAATACGAAGCGCATTGTGAAAAAGTTGAAACATCATTTTCTGGCGTGCGAGTTTGGCGCTATTATGGAAGGTTAGCATTCCGGCTTTTTCCATTAGTTCGGTGGGGGAATCAGATGTGCGGTATTTGTTAAAAATAAACCTTACCGCTTTTCTTTGCACGCTCTCTAGTTTATTAATTAAGTTATTTGTACATGGGAACCAGACGACGTTAGCGTACTCCTAGTACTGCTCTAACAAATGTGTTATAGGCAAGAAGCTTTGTTGGATGCGGTGCTGAACGGAGGCGCCTTTCAGGAAGAATAGCCGTCATAATGCAGATGAAGTTACGTGAGTTACGTGTGCCTCCCACCTCAGGTCATCTGATATGATTACTCAGAGATACTTGTGTTCTTTAACTGGGGTTGGTTGGGTGTTGCCGAGTGTGTAAGAAACGTCTGATATAATGTTTTTCCTGGTTATTCTAAGCAAAGCTGATTTACCTATATTTAATGTCATTTGCCATTCCATGCACCATTGTGATGCTGATTTTAGGATCGTTTTCGAGGGATAGGTGTTCATTGGGACAACTTAGCATTTGGCGTGTATGATTTCGCGGTTTATCCAAGGGTTGTGCTTTTTTGTTCGTTTTATTTTAGTAGGCAAGTATCTGCTTGTAAATCGGAAATGAAAACACTATGGTCAGGGCTGTGACAACGATGGTGGTGTCGTCTGCATATAAAATACACTTAGAGCGAGAAAGGGCAATAAGGCAAGTCATTATAGCATGTTAAGAGCAAAAGGGGTCGTAAAACAGATTCTTGGGGAACCCCTTTGATAATATATGATGGATTTGAAAAACAATCAACAAGCTTCCGTCAATCGGATAAAACGTTTTTATCAGTGATAGCGCTGGCCACAACGCTCAAGCTTAAAGAAGTGTATGTTACGGACAATAGAATCCAAAGCCGTAAAATATACTACAAATACAGAAGCTCAATTGTCGCCATTATCAATCTAGGATTTAATATTATCCATGAAACATGCGAATGGCAGCGTCAGTAGACAACCCTGAGAAAACTCTGAGTGCCATATTTAAATACACGTATTTACACACTGTTTAGTGCCATTCTGGTCTATATACAGTAAAGACATACGCACAGTCGCTGCTGCGGAAGTTGCACGTGTGACAGACGTTTGACAGTTTGCAGAAGCATTCGGGCGAATAGTATAAAACTTGCATTGAAGTCGACAACCTTTCTCTAATAGCGCCAAAATAGTGCAATGAATTCATAGTATGCGTTAAGTTGCCCTATAGGGCAAGAGTGGTGCAATAAATTTACTCTACAGGGATGCGAGAGCGTTTGTCTCTACTGCACATGCCTGAACTTCCGCTGGCGCTGACTGCGTCACACGGCTGCAGGAGGAGTTCATGCGTACCGCTGAAACATTCGGCAAAGCCGGAGGGGAACCACTGGACATTCGCGGTTACCTATTTGGGAGCAGCTTCAAGAACATCGCACCCTTCTTCTACGGGGCCCGGTTCTCGCATGATCACCCCACCATGCGCGAACTGCACAGCGCTATGGTGGAGCTGAACCCATTTCGTCATTCTGGCCACGTTTACGAGTTCCATACGCCACCCTGTGCGCCGGTTGGTTTCCATGGTTCCTTTCACCGGGCTGGGCAAAATTGCAAAAGGCATTGCGAAGCTGGAGACAATTGCCGAGTAAGAATGATAGAACTTGACGTGCGAGAACTCTCACTTCTCGTACAAATATATTCTGGAATGCACGCAATTACAATCAAGCAGCGGTAAAAACAATCAAGACGTGCATTTTCCATCTCGCGGCATTGTCTAGGTGTGTTGACGGCGATTTCGGAAATGCCGTGACGGTGATTTGGTGACGGCGATTTCGCCATCACCATTTTCCTGATAAGCCGTCCGATTTTCCCAATAAAACCAACTGTGTTTAAGCACGTCAGCAACTGAAGGCATTTTTTCATTTTTTTCATGAAGAGTAGTACCAACTTTATCATGAACACGTACGCCGTTAACACTTGTTTTGGGGATCGCAATCTCTTATATTACATTCTATTTCCTGCTGACTTTCACTATTATTCTCGTGCTAATCGATATCCTCTCTACTTATGCCAAAATACAGGTGGTCTGTATACACGTAGGTTACAAAGGAACCTAAAGTAGTAGTAAGGTCTCTGGAGTAAAGAAAAAAAAGGGGAAGAGCAATTTATTACGTCAACAATAATTACTAAAAGCTCGTACAAATACAATACATGTATTGTGCTACAGGGTTTATTGACAGTTAGCGGGAAGCCGTAAGCACGGTCAGGTCGGGTCGATATCAGAGCACGGAGCAGTCCCAGCCAAGCGCAAGCGCCAGGTGCAGCGCCGAGGCGTCAGTCCTCTTCCTCTTCAGCAGACAAGACACAGGAGCAATGCTCGAGCTCCCTTCTTCATTACAATGGCTACGAGAGATAAGAGGAGCCACACTTGTGACTGATGGTGATGATACGACAGCGGGATCGTAGTAGGGTTTGAGACGGATAATATGTACGGTGCCACGACCGCGACGGCGGAAGTCGTCAGATGGCGTAAGAGGCTCGATCACGTAGTTCACTGGAGAGGTAGTCTCGACGATGCGGCATAGTCAATTATGTTGAGCCAGAAGTTTCGACGAAAGACCTGGAATGTGGGGCGCAATTCAGAGCAAAACGAGGGAGCGGATACGGAACGTTGTAGTAGTTAAGCCATTGTCGTGTCTGTTCTGTTTGTGAACTTGTTCTTCCGTCGTCAAAATTCGAGCAAGTTTCCGACACTCTTCTGCGTACCTGGGTAGTTCTGAGACGGGCCGGCATTCCGAGGCGCCTGGTTCGGATGGTGCAGTGTCCAAAGTGCACGATGGTTCTCTGCCATACAACAGAAAGAATGGTGAGAAGCCAGTAGTCGCTTCCCTTGCGGTGTTATAAGCGTACGTTAGAAAAGGGAGAAGCGTGTCTCAGTTGGTATGGTCAGACGCGACGTACGTAGTGAGCATTTCGCAAAGAGTGCGGTTGAAGCGCTCAGTTAACCCGTTAGTGTATGGTTTGTATGCTGTTGAAATTACAGTGTGCCTCCTCATTACAATTTGCATCATTTCACGAGGAAGTGTAGTGTACTATTCCTGTTTTGGACGGTTACCTGAGGAGAGCAATAAATATAATAAAGTACGACCTTTTCACAAGTTCGAACTCTGGAGGAGGCGAAGAAGTTGAGAAGTTCACAGAAAATTAGTTTGAAGAAACTGCGAAAAACTCATGACCTTTCTATGCGACACCGCAGGAAAATCGTGTCATGAGAGTTGAATTTATGAATGCGAAAGAATTGTATGCCCCATTACGCGGTAATCTGTAGTAGTCAGCATGAGGGAAAAATGGTACCAATAATGGGTGACGGCGCAAAGTGCAAAAATCAGTAAAAATGCTCGGATTGACGTCACATTTCTTAGGAAGATTCATTAAACAAATGAAATAATGGCTTTGAAAGGAACATTTTGTACATTTCAGCCTAGGTGGGAATCGAACACAGACCTCCAGGTTAAAAGACGTGCAAGCTTCACACGGCTACACGGCTCTGGCTTACTAAAGTCGAGCCTATTGCGTGCGTCATTGCACACGTCACATGGCTGCCATCTGGCTGAATATAGCCGAGTGCGTGCGTCATTGGGCGCGTAACGGCGCAGACAATTCGGAGGAGATGGCGCCACGTCATGAGTGTATAAAATGAGCGCGTTCATGACGTGCCGTGGTCTACCAACGATACAATGCTTTCGCATTCCTACACGTAAGCGGTGTTAAGTGTCTCTGCCGAATTTTTATTTCCAGGCGAATGCTCTTAACAATGAAATTCGACGGAAGTGCAAAGTGAAATAATGTTAATTTGTTGAATGAGTACGAGGTCTTGCATTTTCTCAATGTTCAGCTACCTAATTAGGTTTTTGCATCCCAAAAATATTTTATTTAAATTTAGGTTTCTCTATGGCCCATTACCACGATAAAGTTGACCACGATCTCTAATGAAAACAACAATGAAATAAAGAAATTACTGGGGGGGAGGGGCGCACTTCTACTCTGCCAACAACCGCGCTCGTCGCTCGCTGCACCGTCTCTTATCTCCACACGGCTCTGACCTTTATGCACTGTGCATTCGCCGCTCAATTTCTGTTGCAGCGACAGACCGCACATACCTTCGCCCGCTGCAGCGTATGGGCTTGCTGCCAGCGTTTTGACAGTCTTTGTCTGCAGTCATCCAGTGTGATCTATTCATGTTTGTTTGTGCGCGCTCACACCACGCTTGTTCATTCAGTTAGTAATAGTCGGGCCAAATTTTCCAACGCACGCTACACATGTAATGCTGCCCGGATCGGCAGTAGTAAACAAAGTCAATAACCACTTTTCATGAAAAGAAAAATAATTGTTTATAATTGTTTATTGTTTCTTATTGCATGTACAAAAAAATGGGCTTACATATTGTATACCGCATCAGGAGGTCCCAGATTGAGGATTTCTCAGACTTCCAGGGGGACCTGGCAGTTATTTATTTATTTATTTATTTACAAGTACCTTACAGGCCTCGCAGAAGCATTGTGTAAGGGGGGGGGGGGGCGATACAAAGTAAGAGCAAAGTAAGAAAAAATTGGGTTAGCACCAAAGCCACTAAGAACATTGCAGAACAAAATTAACAACAGCAAAAAAATAATAATATGTTATGAATGCAATAAGAAATTCTGAAAAAAAACAAATATGCTTAGAAATTTTATGAGAATCAAAAGCCGTTTTCACAACTCAAAAACAACTTTGCGTTGCAGAGAGTATGACACTATTTGTTTTCTCCTTCAAGGAAACAAGTGCGTGCGTACATAGAGAACGACTATGGAAACAAAAGCAAGAACTTTATTCGCGGATACCTTAAAAAGATTGAGGACGACAAGAAGAATTCCAGGGGCCTATTTACCGGTAATTCTCCCATTTTCTTGCGCAACAGAACTGTGTCATTGACGCTGCCTAGTTGGTAAAGGTCGTGGCTTAAACAGCGCAAAAACTGGGCAAATAGGTAAGAAGCCCGAATTAGACGAGGCGCTGGCCTCCAACTGATGTTTGTGCATTTATATTCTGCGCGCCGCATCAAACAAACGTTAGTTGAAAGCCTGTGCGGGGTCGTTTGTTGTCCTTACATATTTTCCCCGTCTACCACACTGTTTAAACTTTTAGAATGGAAGAGCTTATGTCACAGCAGGCAGAGAATACCGAATCAAGCTCCATCAATACTTATTTAAATACAATAGTTACTTTGATTATACATCAGGACAACTAGTGACCGGGACACAGTTAAGAAGGTGATGCGAAATTACAAGAAAGCACCCAAGTTTCAATGAAATCCGTCAGCACCTCTTAACCAAGTCATATTGTCAAAATAAATTATTTAGCGATACTAACTATAATTTCAGCGTAGGATTTTAGCAGCAGAGGCGTGTACACGGAAAATATATGGCAGCAGTACAAAGGTTGTTGTGATAAGAACGGTACATTACAAAATTAAAAATAAACAATGTACTATCATGACTCGGAAATCAGAAAGTAGACCATGAATAACAAATTGAACAGTTACACTGAAACACCGTCCTAAGCAAGTTATTGCTATAATCAATTAACACCGTGACTGCAACACCTTACAAAGCAGGATAGTTCAATATATATCGGCACTTCAATAATTGCAAACGATATCTTGCGTGGTCGAGTGGAACACCATCAGTGATGTTTTCTTTGTACAATAAGGGCCTAGTGGATGCGACTCCTCTTGCTGTTCTTAAAAAAATCTAATATGTACAAAAGTCCTTGAAGAAGAAATGTTTTCCTGTGTGTGTGTAACTGTGTTTGTGGAATGTGCGAATTGATAATTGCAACTCGAAGAGGTAGATGCAGCCTCTCAATAAGCTGAATGGGTACCAGACACTGCGGATTACATTTAAATGAAATGGCCGATTCATTAGCGCGAGCATCCCTGAATGGACCGATACTATCGGTCCTTCCAGTGGTGGCACAAATAACAGCGATCAGATATCGGAAATATAAAATTCGTAGAGATATCCTGGAAACAATAACATCATGGACTGAATTTCAGCACCTAAAATTTCCGTGGAAATTTCATTGGTTTCCATCAAGACAATCGGAAGTCATCCTTACAAAATTACGTTGCCGTGTCCCACCATTAAATCTATATTTACACAGGGCTGGTCTGGCGATATCGCCGCTGTGTCAATTCTGCCTAGAAATAGAAACCGTAGAACACTATTTTTTAATATGTCGTCGGTATAAATTACAAAGAAAAAGACTTCTTGAAATACCGCTTGCTAAATTAGGGGTAAATTTAACATCAGAATCAGTACTCACTTTCGGTGCCTCGGTATTGGGATTTAGCCACAGGAACGTATTTGATGCCGTTTGTGGTTTCATTCAATCAACAAAACGAATAAAATTTTAAATCCCCACTTTTACAATTCTCTGAGAGATATTTCAGTTTTAATTCATGGCATTATTATTATAAATTAGGCAGTTCAGGAAAATTATTCTGCCTGTTCTGATTACAAAATTGCACATTAACTGTAGTTTCAGAATGCATATCTAAAAGTTCAGGTGCTCAATTCTTGGCCAGTCCCCCGAAGTGGGTACGAGCCATGTGCTGAGGACATCATCGTCATCATCATAAGCTGAACTGCTTGAAAGCTCATAATTTTTGACGGCGGTAGTACTACGTAATGGCAAATTACCTTGAGCACTGGATACATTCGTACGCAACGTATGACCCCTGTCAGAGAAAGGCAAATTACACCTCATTGACGCAGGGATAGTGCGGTGCCGCCGCCTACGAGCAGAAAAGAGAAGTACTGCATTATGACACTAACGCGCACCGACAGTGAACGCTTCGGTGGTCTCAGCACTACGACGCCTCGATGCCAGCATTCGAAGGGACGCTGGCATCAAGAAGCACTACCAACGCCACTTAGGTGGCGTTCACCGTACTCAGCACAGCGGAGCGTGGCCTCCGCAATTAGCTCTGAAAATGTTTCTGAAGTTGATCGCGGAGGCTGCAATTACGACGCGCTGTACGCGCTGATTTGACTCGGTGACGATTCAGTTACGTGCTTTGTCTTGCGCGTTGTATTAGTGTGTCAGTTACGTGCTTCGTCTTTCGCGTTGTGCTAGCGTGTGCAGCGTAGTGCAGCTTCCATATGCATGACGGTTGCTCATGGTCATCGACGTTGGTAGTCGTGATGGAGGAGACGTGCCACCAGGCGTCAGCGTGGGTGCATCAACGCCTAAGGGCGCTTTAGCCACAAAACACCAATAGACATTATATATAGTCTTTCGCAAATATTTGAAACAACATGTTATGATGCCATTTATGATGCGACTGTACTTTTTATACAGACGGATCCCTGGTGGGCAACATTACCTCATTCCTGACAGCCGGAACCCTTAGCACCTCTGGAGCGCTTGGCTGGGGATTGTTTCAGTTCGCACAGAATGTGGACACCGTCCAAGCTCGTGTGCAGCGTGAAGTAGACGATGCCGTGGGGCCACATCGGCAGCCCACCTGGGAAGACAGGAAGAAAATGCCGTACACACTCGCCTGCATCTGGGAACTCTACCGATGGGCGACTCCGGCTGTTACCGGTGTGCCGAGAGAGTGAGTGCGCCCTGACGAAGATAACTAGCGTGCTTTACTTTCGATCGAATGTGAGCTGCTGTGTATGCACTAGTCTGAAAGGAACTGACAGCTATCGCGAAACACGAGGTTTTGAATATTTCACTGCGTGTTAACTAAGGCCTATCATTTCTCGCCAGTTTCATCTCATGCCTCACCTAGGTGGGATGCCTCTAACGCCAATGGCGGTGGTCCTCACTACAGCAGCGTTGTGAGAGACGCCAGTCAACTGGGTTTTCTTTTTTTTTGCAGCGTAGGCTGTTTCATTGCGTGCTGTGCCTCAATTATGCAGAATTCGTCAAGATGTAGCACGTTTCAATAACGGAAAATTGACATCCACCCGTGTGTAGCGTCATGCTACATATGGGTAGAAGGTTGGAACGGTTAGGGGAATGTTAGTAGAGAAGGTTAGGACTCCGTCAGAGAAGCTCAAGCTCTCATTCTTGCTAGTGCTCGCAAAGCGTCACCCTTAGGGCAAAACTACCTATTTTTTCAAAGAGAACCATACTATTGTGCTGGGATGCCTGTATATGTAAATAACGGTAGATCACTATATAAGGGAGAACACGCCAAGGTAATTGTAAAATGACGTGTCTGAATAAGAAATGAGGATATTTTGAAAAACATTATGTCGCATTGTTTATTGAAATAATCGGAACACATTATACAAGTGTGCCGAAGTTAGCAGCGTGTATTTGTACTTCGGAACGTTCGCACTTGCAGGATGTTTGCGGTCAGACCTTTTATAGTTCTTTCAGTTCTGAAAATCCGAGTTTTTTGTGCGAGGTAGACTGAAGTTTTGAATATACTGTATCATTCAATAGTCCATTAGGGATGGTAGTGAATCTTCTCTGGACGTCTAAAATGAGCACCATACTCCACTTTAGAGTTTTTCACCAGCGCTCCAGTTTCTTCATGATGTCGGCAAAAAACATGAAACGCACAAGTAGGCCAGCGCACCTTTACCCGAGTCTTCACGTAGTGCAGTTTAAGCTCTTCTCACAGCGATGATCCCGAGTGCTTCAAAGCTGGTCATAAGATCATCTGCACCCGCAAGGTATTTGTGGTAGTAGTCTGGTTTTACCGATGTTTTCTAGCGGCCGATAACATTGTAAGTTATGTAGGACTTGGACAAAACACGGAAAAAGGCAGTCTAATGCGTTGAAATTGCAACATGCAATAAAATGAAAGTGCAGTAAGCTAATATGATGATGCATAAACATCAAAATACATTTAACATTAGGTGTACAGCCGCCAATCAGCCGAGAATACGCAATATGTTTTTCGTAAAGAAAGGTACGCAGAAATAAAGGTACGTTTACCGCATTTACTGGTGTATAAACACTATAAATATTGTTACGCGAACGAAGGACTAAGTACAGGAGACTATTTACAAGTATATTTACAAATGATAGCTGCAGCGCTGGCCAGATCAGCCGATAGCTCGAGAGCCCAGAGCAGTTCGTCTTCTTCGTCTAGGCGCCCGCGCGCCTCGTTCAAACAACCAAATACCACACGCGTGTAGCATAATCCCCCGGCGGCAGAAGCGACGTCCCGGAGCGTCTAAATGTCATCACTGGGAGGGTGATACTGCTTCAGTCGTGTAACGTGCACGATATCACTGGACTGGGAAGCAGATGGGGCGTCAGGGGCGATCTCGTAGGTGACGGGAGTCACGGCACGAATCACTCGGTAGGGGCCTGTGTAACGAGACAGCAGTTTTTCAGACAGGCCGACCTGACGCGACGGAGACCATAGGAGCACCAAAGAACCAGGTGGGAAGTGCACGTCGCGGTGTCGCTGGTCGTACAAACGCCGTTGACTCTCTTGGGAGTGCAGAAGGCGGCCCCGGGCAATTTCCCTTGCGTGGGCAGCGCGGGCGACGGCGTCAAGTGCATATTCACTGGTGGGTGCTGCGTGAACGGGGAGGCTTGTGTCGAGGGGCAGTGCTGGTTCTCGGCCGAACAGAAGGAAAAATGGCGAATAACCGGCTGTGTCGTGGCGCGAGGAATTATACGCAAAGGTGACAAACGGTAGAGCGAGGTCCCAGTCAGTGTGGTCGGAAGACACATACTTCGCGAGCATGTCTGTGAGAGTGCGATTAAGACGCTCCGTGAGGCCATTCGTTTGCGGATGGTATGACGTGGATAGCTTGTGCCTCGTGGCACAGGACTGCAGGATGTCCGCGATAACTTTCGACAGGAATGTCCGGCCACGGTCTGTGAGAAGTTGTCGCGGAGCTCCATGTAATAAAATCACGTCGCGTAGAAGAAAATCGGCAACATCTGTGGCGCAGCTTGTAGGGAGCGCTCGGGTGATGGCGTAGCGCGTGGCGTAATCTGTGGCCACAGCGATCCACCTGTTCCCAGAGGTAGAAAGAGGAAAAGGACCAAGTAAATCTAAACCAACCCGAAAGAATGGTTCCGCGGGAATGTCAATTGGTTGAAGGTACCCAGCAGGGAGCGTCGACGGTGTCTTGCAGTCGCTGGCATTTCTCACACGCAGCTACGTATCTTCGAACGGAGCGAGCAAGCCCTGGCCAAAAGAAGCGTCGGCGGATCCGGTCGTAGGTACGTGACACACCGAGGTGACCGGCAGTGGGGAGGTCGTGAAGCTCGTGGAGAACAGCCGAGCGAAGGTGTTTAGGGATCACAAGGAGTAATGCTGGGCCGTCGGGGTGAACGTTGTGGCGGTAGAGTACGCCATCTTGAAGTGTGAATAAGCGAAGGGAGCTGTCGGCAAGTGACGATTCCAGGCGGTCAATGATGACACGCAAGGACGGGTCACGGCGCTGCTCGTCGGCGACATGGACCAGTGGAAAAACAGAGAGAACGCAGGCGTCGGTGTCAGTATCAGACGTAGAGGTCGGGTCTTGGACTGGGTAGCGAGAGAGGCAATCTGCGTCCCTGGTGTTGGCGTCCCGACTTGTACGTCACTGTGTAGGGATATTCTTGTAGTCGGAGAGCCCAACGACCGAGCCGGCCAGTAGGATCCTTGAGCGACGAAAGCCAACACAGCGCATGATGGTCTGTGATTACTGAGAAGGGCTTGCCATATAAATATGGGCGGAACTTTGAAACAGCCCAGACGAGAGCAAGACATTCGCGCTCGGTAATCGAATAGTTGCGCTCTGCAGTTGTCAGGAGCCGGCTAGCGTAGGCTATAACGCGGTCGTGTCCGTGTTGTCGTTGCGCTAAGACTGCGCCGATCCCATAACCACTGGCATCGGTTCGGACCTCTGTAGGTGCGGACGGGTCAAAGTGGGCCAAGATCGGTGGATTGGTCAGAATCGTGATAAGGCGTGAAAATGCGGCAGCCTGAGGGGAACCCCACGTAAAAGGCACGTCTTTCTTCAGAAGTTCAGTGAGGGGTCGAGCGATTGCTGCGAAATCTTTCACAAACCGTCTGAAATAAGAGCAGAGCCCCACAAAACTCCGGACGTCTTTGACAGACTGAGGCACAGGAAAAGCTGTTACTGCTCGAACTTTCTCCGGGTCGGGTTGTACTCCGGAAGCATCGACGAGATGGCCGAGCACTGTAATCTGTCGACGCCCGAAGTGGCACTTCGATGAGTTTAATTGGAGCCCAGCCTTGCGGAAGACGTCAAGTATAGCTGCGACGCGCTCAAGGTGCATGTCAAACGTAGGAGAAAACACAAGGACGTCGTCGAGGTAACAAAGGCAAGTTGACCATTTGAAACCTTGAAGCAGAGCGTCCATCATCCTTTCGAACGTGGCGGGGGCATTGCATAAACCAAACGGCATAACCTTAAAGTGGTAGAGGCCATCTGGAGTGACGAAAGCGGTCTTTTCTTGGTCTTGCTCATCGACGGAAATCTGCCAATAACCAGATCGAATGTCAATGGACGAAAAGTATTTGGCACCGTGAAGACAATCAAGAGCATCGTCAATTCGTGGTAACGGGTAAACGTCCTTTTTAGTGATTCGGTTTAGGTGGCGGTAATCAACACAGAAACGCCACGTGCCATCTTTCTTTTTGACGAGCACCACCGGCGACGCCCAAGGGCTCGACGAGGGCTCAACAATGCCTTTGGCGAGCATCTTGTTGACTTCCTGCTGAATAATTTGCCGCTCTGCCGTGGACACGCGATACGGTCGGCGATGAATGGGAACAGCATCACCAGTGTTTATGCGATGCTTAACAAGGGACGTCTGACCAAGTGGGCGATTGTCAGTGTCAAATATGTCGCGATAGGAGAGCAAAAGGCGATATACAGGGCGGCTGCTTGGTCAGGGGCAAGGTCCGGAGCGACCATGGGACGTAATGGGCCGTCGAGGTTCAAGGCATCCTGCGGGTAACCAGGAGGATCTGGAGACGCGTCGGCTGCAAAAGCAATGACGTGGTCGTCTATCACTGACCGGAGCGTGGCCACCGCTATGCCTTCAGGTAACACTTGCTTCGTCAAGCCAAAATTGACAACGGGGAGACACATCCGATTAGCGGCAAGGGTAACGACGGAGTGTGGCACAGAGATGTCGCGGACCAGGAGGACATCACGAATAGAGGCGACGACATAGTCGCCATCAGGCACGGTTGCCGTTGAGGCCAATTCGAATAAGGTTAGGGCTTTTGGAGGTAACCGAACAAACGCTGTAGTGCATAGGGTGTGCGGTTGTTCGGGGCGAACGTCGGAAACAAGAGGAAGCTCGAGGCACAGCGTACCGGTGGAACAGTCGATGAGGGCAGAATGCGTCGTCAGAAAGTCGAGCCCGAAGATTAGGTCATGAGGGCAACTGGTGAGCACGGAGAACAGGACGGGAACTTGGCGGCCAGCAATTCCTACGCGAGCAGTGCACATACCACAGACGGCAACAGTGGCGCCATTGGCGACGCGTACGGCTCGAGTGACGGCAGGCGTAAGAACTTTTTTGAGGCGACGACATAGGTTAGCGCTCATTATAGACACTTGGGCTCCAGTATCAATCAATGCCGTCAACGGGACACCATCTACATCTACTTCAATTAGGTTCGTGTTCGTGAGGAGCGTCAACGGAGGATTTGGACAGGACGAACTTGATGCAGCAATATATACCCCAACCCTTTCATGCAAGTGTTTTATGAAACATGAATGATTTTTATTGACGGCCTTGATAAAGAAGAGTTCCAGATTTTCGCATCAAGCGCCACTGCCGCGACTTCTATGGTGAATGGGCCGCAGAATAATAAGTATTTAATGCGTGTGAAAACGACGAGTACACGCGTACATGTTCTCACAGGGCCAGTGTGTGAAATGGCACGAGCGCAAGTATTTTGCAGCTTCGTTTAACGGAAGGTTGACTTGTGCGCTGTAGGTATTTTTTATTTATACTTTCCAATGCAATAATTTTGACTGTCACTGACGACCAACGCTGCGTTTGTACACACACACACACACACACACACACACACACATATATATATATATATATATATATATATATATATATATATATATAATATGCGAACTAGAAGGCCAACGATAATGACGTAAAAAAGGCGTTCTATATAAAGTTACGGTAGCTATTCAGCAGAATTATAAACTTACCAGTGACAGTGCCCTTATTGACAAATAAATTAGTGTAGGACCCTATGTACAAGTTAGAAAAAAGGGTACACCTAGTTGAAACTTTGTAGGCAAGGTATTGCCATTGATTACAGCTTGACAACTACAAGGCAACCATCTCTGCAATTTGTCAACCACCATTTGAGGCATCATCGACCATTCGCGCTGCTGGTGCCAAAACTGTTTGCGCAGCATTGCTCGAGGTCTCCTGCTTCAAGTGGTGTTCCCGTTCTTTTTAAAAGTTTCCAATAAGGTTAAGGTCTTTAGACTGGCTTGACCAGTCCAACTAGGTCACTTTTCGCTCCTTACTCCAACCCTCGGCCATGGCAGATGTGTGTTTTTCGTCGTTATCTTGAATATTAACTGACAGCCGAAATATATTTGGGCCCGTCGAAGCATCGCCTTTTCTAGGACGTTCTTGTACACTTCCTCGGTTATTGCTCCATCGGTTCTGTAAAGCAAGCCAAGATGAGGAGCTGACAAGCACGTCCGCATCATCAGACGTATTCATTTGTGCTTTAGAGCAGCTTCCTCGTAATGAGGATCGAATTTGGCTCCCTTAAGACGCCTCACATAGTGAATACTGTCCTTGCTGAAGAGAAGAAACTTGTGTTCGTCTGAGTTTTCCCTCTTGCTTAGAAGTGTGGCTGAAATGCTTTTTTGCCCGCTGTACAATGGAAGCCAGTTGTGATTGCTGTCACAGTGGTTTCTTTTCTGGCCTCCATGAATTCAGTCCAGAAGACCCCAGGCAACGTAGTCACCGCAGACATTCAGGGGCCCCTTCGGAGCACTTAATGCGCCAAAATTTCTGCAGCTGCTAATTTTGGTTACGCATGCCTTGCTAGAACAATCATCCACTCGACGGCAAAATAGGTTGACCATGGACGGCCAGGAAAACGACATGCTTAAACCCCGATTCTGATATAGCTTGTTTTGACAACTCGCAAAACAGTAGGTTGTACCAAGCTTTGACAGTGGGGCATTTATTCCTTTAAAGAAAAAACAAATTGTGGAATTTTTTCTCCGGCCAAGCTGTATTCGACGTATATAGCTTCCCTACCAAGTAATAGCCTTGGATTCTTTTTTCAATTTGTAAGCATAGCCTGCTACACCAATATGTTTTGTGATAAGGGCAAAGTCACACATAAGTATCGAGTACGAATGTGGTCAGATGTTTCGATATTTCCACTTAAAAACTTTGTGATATTACGGTTATATCCCGACATATTATAGAAAATGCGAAATATTATCATTTTTAGCTACTGCATACCCAACCTCTGATATTTTGAAAATATTATGTAGATAGAATTTCAGAGTAGCACTCACGCTGGCAACGTAGAAATAACGTCAAAGAAAAGAGTACGAATTAGTTGGTATTGCGTAAGATATTTGTGACGTTTCGGCTGGTGGACCAGCCTTTTCAAAGTAAGAAGTACTAAGTACCAGGTAAGAAGTACTTACTTTGACAAAGGCACCAGCTGAAACGTGAGAAATATAACGTACAACGTATTCAGTTCTTTGCTATATATATATATATATATATATATATATATATATATTGTAAAGGAACCAAGACACAGAGACAGCACCCGTTCCTTGGCCGGCTGATCTATTCTCTCTTCGTTCTCCTCTCGGTCGCCCCCTAGCGCCCGGTGTGCGAGCGCCCGAGCCCAAGTGCATCTCTTCATCTTTACACTCGGCCACCCTGCAAGTTTCCGGCGCGCCTGGAATCACGCAACCGAAGATGGTTCTGGCGGCTGTCAGGGTGTGCGGGTGGTGAGAACCATGGTCTACAAGAGTGGGAAATTGTCGTCATTGAGCCATCCAGTGCATGCACTACCTGCTTCTCTGGAGGCCGGCACTGAGTGCTCCGCTCTGGTCGCTGGTCTCGGAGACGATTAGCCCGTCGCTTTTGAAAAAAATACGGCAGAAGAGAGAGAATAAAACATTTATTATTTATTAAACATTTATTTAATAGCCGTTTTGTGGTAGGACCTCCTAGTCCGGAAGACCATTGGCGTTTGCCGCCGTCCGGGCTCGGTTGACCAGGGCTTGTTGCTGTTCTGGGTCCGAGCTGGACAGGGTCGCCTCCCACTCGACTGTCGTCGGATTATGTTTGGCCGATATTTGCGGATTCTGTTGGCACGCCCAGACCATGTGGTATAACGTGGCCGTCTAGGTACAGAATTTGCATTGCGGATTGTATGTCATGGAATCTATCTTTGATAATACCTAAGGATTTGGAAAGGACAATGTTTGTAAGCGTCTCCATGCTACCTGCGTTGCCTTATCTAATTTGGGATTAGGCGGGGGTAAAGTGCTTCTACTCAGCCGGAGGTGTTGTAGGATCTCAGAATATGAAAGAAGGGGCTGAGGATCGTCCTGGTCAGCGAGAAGTTGTGCTGTGGAGGAATCGGCGGAGCCCCGGTGTAGAAGTTCTCGGGCGGAGGCATGAGCAATCTCATTGTCTCGAACTCCCGCGTGCCCTGGTACCCACAGCAGCTGTTTCCACTGACCCTCTTGACGATTGGCCGCAGCCTGTTGCAGTATTGAGTGTGCGAGGTGGCCGACTTGACCTCTTGCGAAATTGCGATACGCCGTCTGGGAATCCGTGAGAACAAAGGTGGCTCTTGGATTACGCATGGCTAAGGCTATACCGGCCTCTTCCATGGCTGTTATGTCCATTCCGGTGGCCGAGATGCAGTCTACCACCTGTCCCCTGTGTACAACGGTTGCCGTGGAGCGGTTGTGCAGGGGTCCGGCGGCATCTACAAAGAAGGCACCTGCGTGATCCGAATACTTGTCATAGGCTTTGGCTCTGGCAGTGACTTTGACTTTCAGGGAGCCTTTGATAATGTCCGGCACTCAGCCATCCTGAACAACTTCGCTAGAATCGGAATCGGACAGCGTACATACGACTACGTGCGCGACTTCCTGCACAACCGTCACGTGACCATACGAGCTGGCGACACAAAATCTGCCCCTATCACAATGGGGGACTCTGGCACACCGCAAGGGGCAGTAATCTCGCCACTGCTGTTTAATATAGCACTACTGGACCTGCCTAGGGCACTCAACGAGATACCCGGAATCAAGCACGCTCTATACGCAGATGATATCACTATATGGACCAACACCGGCAGCATGGGACAGATGGAAGAAGCACTCCAACGGGCAGCAGAAACTGTAGAGCGCATCGGTCTCGCTTGCGGACTTCGATGCTCCCCTACTAAATCAGAACTCCTTTTATTTAGGAAGCGTGGCAACCAAATTCCGTTGAATATCCAACTCCATCAATCCCCGGTCAAGGAAGTGAACACTATCCGCGTCCTGGGAGCATACATTAATAATCAGGGCAACAACAACGCAGCAATTCAAAAGCTCCGCACTACCTGCAGCAATATCTCCCGAATGATATCCAGGATTGCCAATCGACACCGTGGCATTAAAGAAGCGGACATACTGCGCCTCGTACAGGCCTTTGTGATCAGTCGTGTCACTTAGAGCTTCCCGTACCTGCGCGTTCTCAAAAAGGACGAACTCAAACTGGACCGTCTACTCCGACTTACATATAGGAAAGCCCTCACTCTACCACCATGGGCCATGAATAACAGGCTCCTTGAAATGGGCATCTATAATACAGCGTCCGAACTCTTCCAAGCTCATTACATGAACCAAGTCATTCGGCTCGCACGCACCAAAGCAGGTCGCACCACACTAGAAGCACTGGGCATCAATCCACCCACTCAGGTCGCCAGCAAGCGATCACTACCACCAGAATGGCAGTAGGATATCATCACTCGCCCGTTGCCACGTAATATGCACCCCGTCCACCATGAAAAAATACGGCAGGAAATTCTTGACGCCAAACCACAGTTTGTAGCACTGAACGCGGATGGTCGCATTGATCACATTTGGTTGCAATGCATCGGTGTGGCCTACGACGCGGCTTCTTAATTGAGGAGGTGAGCATCCGTGCTTGTATGGGACGCCACTTGTGTTTTTGCAGAGTTGCCACTGACGAAGCAAGGCTCCTCAAGGGGCTCGATGCCACGTTGTGTGCAGTTGAGCTGTGCAAGTTTGAGGCCGGGATACTAGGTGGATCTAGCGGTAGCGGGATAGTAGCGGAAGCGCATGTGCGCCCGACGTTTCCCACTAATTCGGATGGAGTCAACGGCGTCACCCGGTGAGAGGGCACCTTCAAGTGCACATCCGACGGCGAGCTTGGAGGTCGCGTCACCGACTGCTGTGGATGGCATGTTATCTCAGGCTCTGGCAGTGATGGTGTGATGCCTGGTGCCGAAGCAGAGTCCGAGACCCGCGGTGGAAAAAGTAGCTGGCATCCGGGGTCTATAGCAGGGCAGGCCGTGATCCCATATGACAAAACCTTGCCGGCAGCGGTGATTTGATGTTGCTCCCGAGCTTCGTGGGGCTGCAGTCGCAGAATCTCGGCTGGCGTAGAGGACCGTGTCAAAGTAGGAGAGGTGGTCGCCGTGCGCTTCCCGCCGTCTTCGGTAAAGCCGACGGTGACACCCGATGAGCCGGTGTCTTCGGCGGACCTCTCCGCCTGGGGGCTGTGCAGGGCACCCCTGCCGCAGCGTCGAAGCGGTAGCTCGCAGGTGCGCCATGCGCAGAAATGGGCTGGTCGGACTCACCGCAGGCACAACGATGCCGGCCGAAAGCAGCTGTCAGTGCTGCGCTACATGCAGGCCCGGACCGCTGCTTGACGCCTTCGTAGGTGTCCCATGCCGTTGCGGCACCGAAAAGTCGTTTGGCTGCAACCAGCCATCTTTTCTGGTCTGACCAAGCATGCCGATCACCCAAGACATTGATGGTGTGAACCCAAAGGATGTCATTGTGTTGAAAGCAGCGAAAAGGCGGTATTTTTACGTAAGCCGGCTGCTGGATGTGCAGCGGCTCAACTCCGCCAGGCTGCTTGTCCAGCTGCCCGAGGAACCAGTGCCCGTGGCCATGCACAGGGCGGTCGTCGTGGTAGTCGCGGCAGCAGGTACTACCAACAAGGAAGCACGGACGGCATACCTGGGTGGCTGAGGAGCCGAAGTGTTTCTCATGATGATAATCTCGCCAAGGGAAGCGCGTACGGCGTTCCCAGGCAGGACAGGGCCAAGACGGTGGGGCCGAAGCACTGTCTCAGTGTTACGTGGAACGGCTCAACCACCGACGGATGTGAAGGTGCTCGTCAAAAGCGCGAACTGGTGATTCAGCTTGGCGATGACTTGGACGAAATAACCGGTAGAGTCCTGCCCTAGAGCCACCGAGGAGGCGTGGACGCCGTCCCTGGATGATGCGGTGGATGCTTGCGACGGTAGTAAGGTTGCCGGCTCCACTACCGAGGAAGCGTGGACGGCATCGCTTGCTGGTTGAGATTGCGATGATGTCATGGGGCAGTGATCCAGAGCAGGGAAGCGTAGACGACGCTCCCTGGCTGCAGGAGGCACCCACGACGGCGAGGATCCATCTCCAAGGCAGGCGTGAACGGCATGCCTTGGGGGCTCGGAGATCCAGGTCGTCCCAGGTACGGCTCCATGACAAGGGAAGCGTTGACGGCGTTCCCTCGCCGGAAGGACCCTGGACGGCGAGATGCCGGAGGACGCAAAGCCTCCGCAGCAGGGTGCTGAAGGCTGGTGCGCCTTAAGACTAGGCTTTCCTCGACTGCGCCATTGCAAAGGAACAGAGACAGAGACAGCACCCGTTTCTGGTGATGATGATGACGATGCCGTCAATAAATGGCAAAACCCACTGTGGGGGATAGGCCACGAACCGGGTGGTATCATGACAGAAATTTAAAATAAACTAGTTTAGAAATAAATAAGTAATAAAAATTAAAGGAAAAGAAATAAATAATTGAAGTTGTGAAACAAACCGATAATAAAATAATTAAGTAGTCTATACTAAGTTAGTCAGCCTTACCTAGATAGGAGTATTATTATGAATTTAATAATTAATTAAATACAGTAAAGGAGAGACGTAAATTGTCTGGGCCGGCTGTTCGATCCTTTCCTCGTCCTCCTCCTCCTCTCGTTCGCCCCCTATAGTGCCCGGTGTGCGAGTGCCCGAGCCTAAGTGCATCGCTTCATCTTTAGTATATATATATATATATATATATATATATATATATATTTAGATACCCTAAGGGCCCACAGGGGCATTACATAGGGGGGGGGGGAACATAAAGCCGAACACAATTTTTACAAATGAAGGAGCATCACAGTTGGTAAGTACAGCACTTTGGGGTACAGCAAGTCGTGAAACATATTAACAAGGTAAATATTCTTACAAATTTCACACTCAACGAAGCAAGAAAAAAATAGCGAAAGCGAATAAGTGCTCTGGGAGAGAAAAATGTTACCAAAAGTGCTAGGATTGTAAATACGTTAGTAATGCTGAGTGAAAAAAAAGAAGACTGTGTTATCGTGGCAATTCTCGAGGGTAACTCATTCCATTCTTTTATTGATAAGGTTAACGGCGAATTCTTGTACTTTTCCGTCCGGGCAAAGATAGGGTTAACTTTGTAGGCATGATCGATGGGATGTGAAGTATGAGGTGGCGGTAAAATGTGTGACCGAGCAAATGTGTTGCTGTCTGGCGCATAATCGCAAGCTTAATGTGGCGAATTTTCTGCGCATTGCGAGTGGCGGCATGTTAAGTGTTTGCTTCAAATATGAAAGGCTTTGAAATGGGGAGTAGGATGACATGATGAATCGCGCTGCTTTATTCTGGACGACTTCGAGTAGATTGGCAAGGGTAATCGGGTAGAGATGCCAAATGACTGATGCATATTCCAGGTAGGGACGCACGAGAGAAGTGTACGCTTGAAGCCTGTCGGCCAGATACAAGCGTCGCTTCAGAAAGCGAAGTTTATTTTGCGCTTTAGTTGTGATATATTCTATATGGTCAGTCCATGTTAAGCTAGAATTTGCTGAGGACACCGAGGTATTTAACCGATGTAACCGAGCTTACTATGCTATTGTTTAACATGTAAGTATTTGTTTGAGACCTTGGTACGGAAGCGAAGTTCAGGTGATTGGTATTTTCTGTGTTAATTTGCATCTGCCATTTGCAGCACAATTCCGTTAGTTTAGTAAGGTCAGATTGCATTCATATAACGTCGTTAGGGCTAGCTATCTCTCTTTAAATCACACAATCATCGGCAAAAAGGCGAACTGTTGAATTAATATTTAATTCTATGTCATTAATATATATGAAAAATAAAAGCGGACCTGTTACTGTACCTTGAGGGACACCCGACTTGACAGGGGTTGAACTGGAGATATTGTCATTCAATTTGACCACCTGAAAACGATTGGTGAAAAATTCTTCAAGCCATCGCATTGGTTTTCTATCAAGTTCGAGGTTTCGTATTTTCAGTGTTAGTCGTTTGTGAGGTACACGGTCGAAGGCCTTCGAAAAATTAATAAAGATACCATCGACAGAATGAGACAGGTGCAGTGAATTATGAAGGTCTGTTACCAACTCGTAAAGCTGCGTTTGGCATGAAAGCTTCGGGCGAAAACCGTGCTGGTTATTAACTAGTAAATTGTTTTGATTGAGATGCGCCATATTGTGCAAGTAGAGAATATGCTCAAGCAGTTTACAACTAATTAAGGTTAACGAAATAGGCCGGTAGTTACTGAACACAGTGTTATCACCACTTTTACGTATTGGCAGAACATGAGCTATCTTCCAGTCTTCCGGTACACATCCAGAATCAAGTGATTGTTGGAATATTAAGCAAAGTACAACTGATGAGAAATTACTGCTTAGTTTTAAATGTTTAGCACTGATGCCATCGGGCCCTGGGCTGGTCTTGAAAGGCAAACGATCAATAGCGCATTTTGCGTCATGAGCACTGATGATAATAGGTGGAAAGCGAAATGGGGTGGTTAGCTGCGGGAGGAATAGGGAATTATTAATAGGATCTTCATCTGTGTATACCCCGGCGAAGTCCCTATTAAATTGCTCGGCACACTGATCTAGTGTTAGCACGTTGCCTTCTGTACCTAACATGGACGGTACCAACTGATTTTGTTTAGGGTTTACTACGTTCCAGAACATTTATGGATCAGTTTTTAAGAGGTTTGGTAGAGTATTATTGAAATACTTTTTTGCTTCAATAACTCTATTTTCGGTTTGTTTCGAGATTTCCTTGTAATTTTGCCAGTCGTCAGGCACATTTGACCGACTCGCTTTCCTATATATCCTTTTCTTCCTGTTTAGGAGCCTCTTCACATCGCGGGTAAACTATGGATCACTTACACGTGATATTGTAGACAGTTGAGGCACACATGAATCTTCTATATGTTTTAGGTGATCGCTAAATAAACACCAGCTGTCGTTAGTTGTACGGCTTGCGAAGCTTAACTGAAACTCAGCTAAGAAGCGTTCTAACATGCAATTCATTTTTTCCATATCTACCTGCACATAGTTGAGTATTTGTTTTGGTTTTTTTTCTTTTGTCGAGGCGTGGTAGAGTGAACGAACAATGCGCGGCCCTGTGACCACTTATTTCTTCCAGGATTTGAGTATATGCCAGATCCGGATTGTTTGTCAGGATGAGATCTAGTGTATGATTACCGCGAGTGGGTTTGTGAACTATCTGGGTGAGGTGATGATAGTGAAGGCACTGAAGAAAGCGAAGATGTTGCGCGCGGTTGCTCTGGCTGTTAATCGATGACGTGATCCAATGTATGCCTGGATAGTTAAAATCACTGCATATAATTAAAAAAAAACGTCGAGGAAACTTCTTCATGATTTGATCAGTAGCACCGTTGAAAAGGTCAATAAATTGAGATTGACTATCTGGCTTACGGTAACAGGAACCAATGACGCAATGGACGTGGCAAAAATGCGCAGATATGCTGATTAATTCGAGAGGTGATTCAATGGCTATAAGCGACGGCTGAAACTGCTGTTTTACTGCGATGAGCACTCCTCCTCCCCTAGTCTCGATCCTATCTCGACGGTAAAGCACAAAATTCGGTGAGAACATCAGCTCATTACTGGCGATGTCTTCGGAAAGCCAGGTTTCAGTTCCACTAAGGATATCGGTGGAACACGTGTGCATGATTGTTTTTAAAATGTCAAGCTTATGAAATATACTGCGGAAGTTCGCCAAGAGCAAGGAAATCGGAGCTGTTGTGGTGGTTTTCTTGCTTTGTTTTTCATGGTGTCATTTCGTGGTCCGCTCTGGTCAGGCATAAATACGAATGACATGATCCGAAGCCATATCGTAGCGATAAATACCGCTCTTCATGTGCAGTTTGTTGTACCGCACGGTAAAACGCTCATTTTCCCTGCGGTGCTCCTTGGCGAAATCGCGCAGCTTTTTCCTTTCATGTAGCACTTTGGGAGAGTAATCCTCCTCCAACCAGACTTTGGGTGATTCGAGGTTTTTTAACTTGAATGCATTGCTCAGAACTTCTGTTTTGGATTTGAAGTTAAGAAATTTAACAATAAACGGTCGATGGGTATTAGCATGGCGCTGGCCTAGGCAGTGGGCTCTTTCTATGTCGCCCGCCTGAATACCAAGATGAACACCCAAAAACTCCTTAACAATGCGCTCAGATTCCACGTATCCCTCGTGCTCAGCTTCAGGAAGGCTTTTTATAATCAAATTATTTCTTCGCATGCGGTTATTCATGTCTTCCACAACATTGTGGAAGACATGAATTCCACAATGACATTAGTTCATTGTTTGTTTTACGGATATTCACCTTACATTCCTGTAAATTTTCGGTTACGGTGTCAAAGCCGCTCTTGAGTCCCAATACACTCGTTAAACTTTGTTCAATGGAGGACACACCGGCTTTGAGGTCGTTCATTTGCCTATTGATTTCGGTTAAAGACGTTGTGGTTTTAGCATGATACTCTTTTAGCAGTTTCAATACGTCGTCGATCTTAGGGCCAGGATGTGCTTCTACGTCGCCCGCACAAAGCAAGAGCATCGCAAGGAACAAACAGCAAAAGTGAGGAAGGTCTAGGGCAGAGCTCGCGTAGAAAGCCAGCTTCTGCACTGAAACGGTCATTACGGGAGCAGTGATGCGTTCGACAAGCAAAAAAAGAACCAATGCATGCTCGGTACGTGCACACGTCAATGTCCATTTGTAAAACAGTGAAGGCACAACAGTGGGGACTGGCGACCAAAAGGTTGAAAAAAGTTCAAGGAAGAAAAGTGCCTACCTATAACGGCAAAGGGTACAAGTTATGCATATGCCATTCGTGGCCGCGAATCCCAGGGAGATGATGCCAGGCTGTCCTTTTTGTAGGGCTGTGGGGGCACTGCGTCCTGTCGTGGCAGGTCTCCGTTCGCTTGTGACGATGCAGGATGATCACCGGTCACGGCAGCGCACTTGGTGGCCAGATAAGTTCGCGAGCTTTTCTTTGGCAGAATACAATGATGAAGCGGCAGTGCTTGATTGGCATGAGGCAATGTGCGTCGATCTAAACGGCAAAGGGTACAAGTTATGCATATGCCAGTCGTGGCCGCAAATCCCCGGTATACGATGCGTGACAGCATATACCGCGATCGATAAGCATGATTCCCGCCATATTTTTTCTTACGTCAATAGTTATTTAGAAAAGTGTACGTGTTGTTACGGAGTAGTGAGGCATAGTGTGACAATGAACCAAGACGACGGTTTGTAGAAAAAAGCGTGAAGCTGGTTCGGGCAACCATCTTGTGTACGCATTCCAACTGTAACTTGTATATACTGTTGAGCCTCGGGGTAGCGTTTAAGCCAGGAATCCTCCAAGCATAGGGATGAGTACGTCCGAGAGTAGGAGCGAAAGAAAAAGGTTTATTTACATATTTAAACAAGTACTCAGATTCTACTCAGAGCTCACTACATGTCTGAGCACGCATCAGGACACGTCAGGACACATTCAGTGCGTCAAATGTGTTCGTCTTTAAGGCAGTCGTCTTCACTAGGTAACTAGAATATGGAATCTGGTGACTGTCTCTTTTCCAATCATAATCGTCCAATTCTTCGCAAAATCCCGCCCATGACGCTGCACCGTCATGGGTGGGACTCCACCTCCAATGTTGCGCGATCGCCCCCGCATAGAGGCAACCACGTGGACATTTGGGAAGCGAAAGTCTACATGGTTTCCACGAAAGTAACTCCTTGAAGTTGACCCCCTGCATCAATTCCTGGCATTTTTACGACGGTCAGCTTGTCAGGGTCAGGGTCACGAGTGGCCTTCGCGGTAGTTACCGCTTCCATGGAGGCCAGCGGTTGCTTTTGCCCCGAAGCGACCTCCTTTGTTTTCTCGTCACAGTCTATGTCGGGACCCGCCGCCGCCTGATCGGATGCTGATGAAGGGGCTCCTTTATGGGACGCGCCTAAGGAATGCGCACAGCCGATTTGGGGAATAGCAGTACTTGCAAATACACCTACATTTCACTAATTCTGTCCCGTGACATTTTGGTGGAGGTGCTGGGAACCCCAAGAGAACACAAAGCTCCTCAGCGGTCATCGCCTCGGTATTAACACCATCACGGAGGAGGTGGGACCTACGCCAGCGGTGACAACCTCAACCCTTGTCCTGGCGTATCCGAAAGATCCACGAACGTTCTGCGGAACCGATAACGTAGACGTGGAAGATTGGATCGCCATGTATGAGCGTGTGAGTACCCACAACAGATGGGATGCAACCGTAATGTTGGCCAACTTGATGTGCAACTTGCAAGGCACGACGATGGTGTGGTTTGACAACCACGAAGATGTGCTTACGGACTGGGAAACGTGTACACAGAAGCTGAAGGACTTTTTGGCCGTCCATTAGGGTGGAAGAACACCGCTAAGAATGACTTAGCAACTAGTGCTCAAACGTACACGGAATCGTAAGTCGCTTACAATCATGACGTTCTTGATCTATGCCGCAATGCTGACAGTGACGATTGCGAGTCGAACAAGGTCCGGCATGTTTGAAGGGTGAGGCTAACGATGCTTTCAATCTGCTGATGTGTAAGAATTGTAGGACAGTCGGCGATATTATCAAGGAATGCCAGCACTTTGAGCAGGCAAAGAGCCGCCGCATCGCAACGTTTGAAAGGGCCATGCAGCTTCCTGCCAACGCATCACCACTCCATTCAGTGCACGGATTTCATTTATTTGGCACCGAGAAAAGGATGGATTGGCATGCATAAAATAAAAAAAAGATCAAGCAAGCAAAAGCGAAGTAACAGCCGAGCGGAAGAATACTTACGCATTATTTGACAATTCTCAGAATTTAGGCAGAGTTTTGGTTGTGCTGTGTTTCGACTCCTTGGGTGCATCCGTAAAACGACACTTTGCATGTTAAAGAGACCGCTTTGAATGCCCACGTGCTAAAATGAAAAACCGTTTTATTTACTTCGGAGTCGCCAGCATTGAGGCGACAGGGTAAGTAGAGCAATTTTGTTTCCCAACATTACCGGTTGGCTTTTTCCGCATATTCATATATATTGTTACCAAGCGCTACTGAAGAGGAAGCTGACGGCAGTACGAAAGACGAGGACGCTCTCTGATGTCGCGCGGATTGGTTTCCACCTTGTATACTTTGTATGCCAGTGGTCGCACTGTAAATATTCTGTAAATGTAATTCAAACCTCTCTTTCCCAGCAACATTTTGGTGGAAGGTGCGGGCTTTCCAGAAAGCACAACGAATTTACGCAGCGGACGCTCGTAGGCTGCATCGGCCATGTCAGCTCAAGGCGAGAATGCTTCAAGCTCGTCGCCACCCACACGCAGCGTCATCCTGACTCAACTGCGCGACCCTGGCACCTTTTCCTGAACGAATAACTCCGACGTAGAAGATTGGCTCCAGCTGTACGAACGGGTGAGCGAAAGCAATCGCTGGGACCAGACCGTCATGCTCGCTAACGTGATATTTTACATTGCGAGAGCGGCGCGCGTCTAGTTCGAGACCCACGAAGAGGAACGCAACAGCTGGGACCTGTGCAAGCAAAAGCTCACTGATTTGTTTGGCAAGCCTGTTGGCTGCTGGCTTGCCGCGCAGAAAGACCTTGCTTGCCGAGCTCAGACGTGCACTGAGTCTTATGTGACGTATATTCAGGACGTGCTTGCTCGTTGTCCCAAGGTTGACAAGAAGATGCTGGAAGCAAAAAAGGTCGCGCACATCCTCAAAGGAATCGCGGATGACGCGTTTACGCTCCTTGTTTTCAACAACTAATCCACGGTGCAGGACACCAGTGCTCAATTTCGCCAATTCGAAGAAGCCAAAAGCTGTCGTATTGCTCACAACTTTTCTCGCCTTCATAATACGGCTACGACAACTACCTGCGAAGACATCCGCCTCTGATCTGTGCCACCTGCATCCGACAGTATTGCGCGCATAGTCCGCCGGGAGATTGAAACTGTATATCCTATTTCTACACAAGTTCGCGCCCCAGACGATTTCCACACAACAATATCCCTCATGCAGATTGTTGTACGGTAAGGGTTGTCCAACGTAGAACTGCGCTCATTGTGCCCAGTCAACAGACCCGACAACCGCTCAACCAGCGTACCCGATCTACCACGATGGTTGTACGCTCGTCCGAAATTATCGAAACCCGGAGGAATGGCGCACTTCTGATGATAGGCCTATCTGCTCCTGCTTTTTGCTCCTGCTTTATGCTTTTTTTCTCGCCATTTCTCGCCATTCTCGCAGTTGGAACAAACAGCCTTGGCAGGGGTATCGCAATGCACCGACGCTCGCCTGGCAGTCCCAGCCCACCGACACGCATCGAAGAAGGCACCGCACCAACAACTCTGCCCACACGACCAAACCGTTCCTGTGTCCTCTACCTATGCTCGTTCGGGCTCTACAATCCGAGTATTAGAACCTTTCACGACAATTATCGCTCCTGACCTTCCGCCCCACCATGCGGACGCACTTCATTATCTTCTCGCCACGTACTGGGACATTTTAAATCTCGATGACCAGCCACTGGGTCAAACGTCCATTGTGAAACATCGGATACACACTGGGGATGCCAGCCCGATCCACCGACGACTGTACCGAGTCTGCCCACTGAGCGCCAAGTCATACAGAAGGAAGTCCACAAGATGCTTGCCCGAGATATCATTGATCCTTTTTGTAGCCCTTGGGCTTCTCCGGTCGTGCTCGTGCAAATAAAGGATGACAGCTGGCGCATCTGTGTCGACTTTCGTCATCTGAGCAAAGTAACAAAAGAAGACGTCTATCCCCTGCCATTGATATATGACGCCTTTGATCGTTTCCATAGTGCAAGATATTTTTCTTCGATAGACCCTCACTCCGGGTTCTGGCAGATTGCAGTTGACGACATGGAACTGTGAAAATACCGCATTAATTACACCTGATGACCTCTATCGGCTTAAAGTGATGCCGTTCGCGTTAGGTAATGCCCCGGCTACATTTGAACGTATGATGGACGCGCTCCTTCACGGTTTTAAGCGGTCAATCTGCCTGTGTTACCTCGATGATGTTATTGTTTTTCACCAACTTTTGCCACGCACCTCGAGCGTGTTTCGACAATTCTTTCTGTTTTCCGCAAATCTGTGTTCAATTAATCAAAATGCCACTTCGGCTGCTGGCAACGCACTGCGCTCGGACAACTCGTCGATTCTTCCGGTGTCCACCCCGATCCCGAGAAAGTTCACCCTGTCAAGAATTTCTCCGTGCCGACCTGTTCCAACGACGCGTGAAGCTTTGTGGGCCTCAGCTCATACTTTCGCCGGTTCGTACGCAATTTCGCTAACGTTGCGCTCCCTCTCACAGAACTTCTAAAGAAAGACTCGGTTTTTGTCTGCGGTCCGGAACAAGCTTCTGCGTTCGCTGAGCTTACCGTGCGGCTCACTTCACCGCCAGTTCTAGCTCATTTTGACGTGACCGCTGCAACGGAAGTTGGAACCGATGTTGGCGGTCATGGAATCGGCGCTGTTTGGTTCCGCGCCACCAAGGTTGCGACCGTGTTATTGCATACGCAAGCCATCTTCTGTCCCAATCGGAGCGTAAAAACTCCATTACTGAACGCGAGTACCTTGCCTTCGTTTGGGTAGTGGGTAAATTTCACCCCTACTTGTACGGCCGGCCATTCACAGTTATCACCGGCCATCATGCTTTATGCTGGCTTTCAAAAGAATCTTAGTGGACGTCCTGGTCGGGGGCTCTAAAAAGTGCTCATACACAGTTGTGCATCGGACCAATTGCATGACGAAGCTTATTGCTTGTCACGCCATTCAATAGACCCACCGGATCTTCCCGACAGCTGCGAGTATGCATGCGTGCTGTCGCTTACTGCGTTTCAGAACATCGAAGTTGAGCAGCGCCGTGACCCCTACTTGCGAGAAATCATTTTCCGGCTGACTTCTGAGACACCTTCCTCTTCTCTGCGTATGTTTGTGCTGCAGGATGGCGTCTTGTAGCCGCTAGAACATGCACCCGGACGGTCCTTGAACTGCTCTTGGTTATTCCTACACAGATGCGTCAAACATGTCCTCACAACTACATGATGTGCCTACCGCGGGTCACCTCGGAGTCCAGACGTTTGACCGTGTTCGGCATCGCTTCTATTGGCCCGGTATTTACCGTTCCATCTGTCGTTACGTCACTTCTTGTGAAAATGCCAGCGCCACAAGAAACAAGGAGTATTCTCAGCTGGCCACCTTCAATTCCTTGACGTACCATAGGAACCATTTTTTAGGGTTGGTTTTGCCCTTTTTTTCGGCCTGCGGAAATAAGTGGATAGGCAGTCGCTACCAACTACACAATCCGGCTTGCGATCACTTTGGCTCTTCTAACCAGCTGTGCAACCGACGTCCCCGACTTCGTGCTCGAAGACGTTATACTTCACCATGACAATCCTCAACAGCTCCTCACAGACGGGCCGCTATTTCATATCGAAGGTTGCCCGGGACTTCTTGCACTCCTGCGCTAGAATGCACAAGCTGACAACTGCGCACCACCCTCAACCCAACGTCCTCACAGACGTGTTATTAGAACTATCAAATATATGTTTCCTATGTATGTTTCAGCCAACCATCATGACTGGGACGCCGTTCTGTCCTTCGTAATATTTGCTTATAATTCCTCCAGACATGACTCTGCTGATTTTTCTCCGTTTTATCTCTTGTACGGAAGAAATCCCACGCTGCCCTTTGACACGCTCCTTCCCGCCGTTCTCGCAGTCGTCATCAGAATACGCCCAGGACGCCATCTCAGAGCTGTAGAGGCACGCCAGATTGCACGCCTGTGCCTTTCCGCTTCCCAGGACAAGGAACGACTCTTCTGTGATGCCCACCAGCGCGATTCCCACCTAAACCCTGGTGATATGGTCCTTCTTTGGACACCGTGACGGCAAGTTGGCCTTTGGGAAAAGTTGATTTCGCTTTACTCTGGCCCGTACCGGGTCTTGAGCCAAGTGACCGACCTCACATATGAAATCATGTCCAATTCCACCACGTCTCGACCTTCCACCGTTGTTGTACACGTCACCCGCCTCAAGCGATACCGCTCGGACTATCTAGCCAGCACCGGCACGGCACCTTCGCCGGCGGGGGTCAGTTACCAAGCGCTGCTCGAGACGAAACTGAGGACAGTACGGAAAACGACGACGCTCTCTGATGCCGCGCGGATTGATTTCCGTCTTGTATGCTTTGTATGCCAGCGGCCGCTTTGTTAATATCCTGTAAATATATTTAAACCCCTTTCCCAGTAGCAATATCAATAATCACCGTATATACTCAACACAGGGCCGCACTCGTCAAAGAGCCGCACCCTCGACTTTTCCTCGCACTGGTCAGATATTTTGAAGTTTTACTTCCCGTGTGCACCATTAATACAATGGGACTGACAGTAATAATGGCGTAAGAATTGCCATGTATTGAGTCGTAGCAGTAAATGAGATGTACAATGATGCGATGCGAATTATTTCATTTGATAGTGTGCTCCTTGATCGGTATTTCACATCACCGTATAAACTACGTAAGAATGCCTTCTACTGGGGCACTAGAACTGCACTTCATTACAATCTAACCATAGAGACTGTGAGCGGCAAGCTGAATTCTATAGAGAGAAAGATCCTTTAGCATTTATGGCTTAACGCTACTTCAACACATATCTTCAAGTTGTAGTGGCGGTGAAGAATGGGACCGCACTACAACTCAAAATCACAAAAATCAACTCTTAACTGGGCGACCTTGTGCCCATAAAAACAACTGACACTCAAGCACAAAAATAATTCCAGACACAATCAACACAATAAACACAAAACATGTTATCCAGAGGTAAGATATGTGATATATTTATACATGACCTAATAACTGGTGCTCCTAAGCGCAATAACTGGGGCTCGCAGCAAGTTCTACGTTGTGCACCATCATTCGCTTTGCCCCCACACTCTTAGTACACAAGGTTCGACGACAACAGATAGATAAGGCGACAATATTCTAAAAAGATCCGATAGAGAAATGCGCATCGTGCGCTGAGCGATAACTTTGCAAAATTTGTTTGCCGGTAATAATCCGTTGCCAGAAAAAAATGTCACAGTTTCGCCCTAAGGGCGAAGCAATGAATGCGATAGCAACACAGCAATGTCATACGAAGTAAGGTGAGCGGCTTTGGTAGCAATATGAATTGTAGTAAACATGAGCTGATTAAGTAAGCAGGTGTGCTGCGGCGTAAGTAGACCGACATGAAGAGAGACTCGATGACCACGAGAAGGCGCGTGTGAAACGGTGGTGTTGATGAGAAGCGCTTCCCGTGGGCAGCGCGTGCGAAGGGACACACCTGTAGCGCTGCACTGCCGCTCCGGGCAGCATTGCATGTGTAGCGTGCGTTGGAAAATGTGGCCCGCCTATTACTAACTGAATGAACAAGCGTGGTGTGAGCGCGCACAAACAAACATGAATAGATCACATTGAATGACTGCAGACAACGACCGTCAAAACTCTGGCAGCAAGCGGATACGCCGCAGCGGCGAAGGTACGTGCGGTCTATCGCTTCAACGGAAACTGAGCGGCGAATGCACGGCGCATAAAGGTCAGAGCCGTGTGGAGATAAGAGACGGTGCGAGCGAGCGACGAGCGCGGTTCTTGGCAGAGTGGAAGTGCGCCCCCCCCCCCCCCGCTCCCTCCGGCGCTGGCTTCCCGCTTCCTAGCTTGCGCGTGGGAGATTGAGTGCGTTCGCTCTCCGTGATAGCGCGCGTCCCCGCACGCTTCCGCTCGGGCATACGGCACGCGGCGAAGATGTAATCTATAGGGAACCTCACGGCGACGGCGACGACGACGGCGACGCCGACGGCAGAAATCCGGTTGAAGTGTCCATATAATTGCTATCGCAATAAAAAACAGGTACTTGTACCAACGCCCTACCTTTAAAACCCATCGTCCCAATGCTGCAAACCGAAGGATCTTGTTAGTCCCAGATCTTGTTAGCGTGCGTAACACGACTTTAGGCGCCGTCCGTTCACAACATTAGATCGCTTATGGCGTCGCTTTGACTGAATCACACCGGCATGCACTATCTCATCAACAAGTGCACTAACACGTCGAAGTATCTCGTACGGCCCGAAACAGCGTCGCATAAGTTTTCCACTGAGTTCCCGTCAGCGTATTTCCGTCCAAACACAAACACAGTCGTCGGGCTTGTATTCTACGTAACACTGAGGATGACTCTAATGCCGACTGTCGATTTTTAACAGCGAAGCTGTGTAAGCTCGAGGTTCCTCCGTTACGAGTGCGCCGCAAAACCTACGCCTGGCGATGACGTCACCATACGTCGCCTAGCAACGCCTCGCCCCAGCTGCGCCTCCGCCACAGCTGCTCTAGCCGTGACGTGAACGCCCGGTACGGCACCGCTTTGCTCTAGATTTCCCCTGGCCGCTCAAGCGAGGGATGTGAAGCTATGCCGTGACGTCACCAGGGGGGTATAAAAGCAGCTCCGCTTCGCCGCCGCGGTGACATAACAGCCTCCCTCATGCCTCCTCTGACGAAAATGGGGTGACAGAAGAGCGTCACTCCCAAAGAATAGGAAGCGCGGTGCGAAAGCCGCCACGCCGCTACCCCAAAACGGATGCGACGGCTTCGGGCGAACCCCGAGTATCGCACCGGTGAAGCGGCGGCCAAGCGACAGCGAGTTGCGGAAGATACAGAGCTGCAAGCCCGTGACAACGAACGACTTCCTTTGTGCATGCAGAAGCGGCGCCAAAAAGACCCGGACCTGCGGGGGATGGAGAATTTCCAGTGACAAGTTCGGAACGCCTCGGGAGGTGCCGTCGGACTTTAGCATGTTGAGGCTGAGTGTCTTCAGTACTTCGGGGTACTCGGAGTCAGGACGCTGATCATGTCGCTGACCGCCTTGTTCCCCGATCCCCGATCGGCATTGTTCACGTGATCCACGACTTACGTGGCGCACGCTTAGTGGTCCACTATGACTTGGTCGAGGCTCGAAGAATCCCCGGCGTTTGGTGTGTTGTGACGCCACGGACCCGAGCACATGGGGGTTGGACTATCCCGCGCTAACCGTGCGTAGCTTAGCCGTGTCCGGAGAAAGGGGGATCCTGGGGTCTGACCTGATGCTGGGAGTTCGAACCTTTATGGCCCCTCGGTGGAGGCAACACACGCCTTTGGCCTCTGCTTCGCGTAGACGGCACCCCCGGACTGACCCGAACCGGGGGAAATTGGTAGTTGCCTTTTACTATCCTCCTCTTCGGTCTTCGTCTTTCTCTCTCACTTGCAATCTATCCTGTATCCTCCTCTCTCCCTCTTATTTCCGACTTCGCAGGCAGCAAGGGTTAACCTGGTGTATTCTATACAACCTAGGATATTGATATTAGGTTAGAGTAGCTACGTAGAGGTGGCGTCTGCGTCTCCTTCGGGTTTCGTAGCGTCCCCTTGTTGGGCTCGGTGGTGGGCGGCTGGGTAGCTGCCGAAAACAAAAAGTATGTATGCCTTTAAGTACCTTTCCCCGACTGCCTGATCGCCCTTTTTCCAAAAGAGGGCGCACCGAAGAAACCCAATTTTTTGTCCAACGCAAGGAATCCTTACCACGCTACCATGTTATACATCGCAAATGCGCCGAAAAGAGTCAGAACCCTTTCACCTTTCACCGTTGCAAAAGTTCTCACAGACATGCTGGGTCCTGGATACAAAATCACTGAAATGGCTAGCGGCGACCTACTGCTTCAAGTTCGCGACAAACTACAGCATGAAAAGATTTGAAATCTCCTTGCTATTGGTGGCGATGGAATCATGGTACCCCCACATCGCTCAATGAACACATCCAGAGGTGTGGTATCCGATGATGATCTCATGAATCTGAGCGAAGAAACTAGTTGAAGGATGGAAGGCACAGGATGTTATCAAAGTACAAAGAATAATGATCAAACGTGACAACAAAGAAATTCGTACAAAACATCTCATTCTCACCTTTGCGGCGAGTGTACTGCCAGACTCTCTCGAAATTGGTTACACAAAGACACAAGTAAGACGCTACATTCCGAATCCACGCAGATGTTTCAAATGTCAGAGATTTGGCCATGGCTCGCAAAGCTGCCGCGGCCGGTTCACTTGCGAACAATGTGGCAAACAAGAACACGCTTCCGACAACTGCACTGGCACGCTCCACTGCGCGAACTGCGACGGTGAGCATGCCACATATTCTCGATCATGCCCTACGTGGAAGAAAGAAAAAGATATTATTACATTGAAAGTGAAAGAGAACATCTCATTTCAAGAGCCGCGGAAACGTGTTTCCTTCCTACATACCGCAGGGTAGGCTGGTGCAGCGCGAAAGGGGGCAACGCTGCAGCAAACTCCGGCATCAGCCCGGCCCACAAAGAGTGTGGCCGCAGCTGTTCCACCAGCCCCCCAGGCGATAGCAGCCAGTACTGCTGCGCCGTCTCTGAAGGAGGGCCCATCGACCTCTGGGTTGGTGGCCTCCAAGGCCCTGCTTTTCGAGGCAATGCCTACCTCGAAATTACCCCGCTCGATTGAGCGGAAGTCCAGCGGCTCCCAGGAGTCGATTGACACAACTCCAAGCCAGACGGCGCAGCCAGCGCCTCGGGAGCGGCGCGATTATCGCTAACGCTCCAAGACAAACGAACAACGGATTACGGGACCTGGAAATGGCTTCGTAAGCCAACTTGAATCCTCTTGACACACAGCCCAAAAACACAAACAATAAGCATACACAAATATTACACTGTAATGTGAGAGGTCTTATGCACAACCTCTATGATATTAAAGAACTTCCACACAAATACAATCCAAAGGTGCAGTGTGTTCAGGAGAGACACCTAAGTCCAACACAAAGTAACTTCCTCAGGAAATACACCATTTTCCGAAAGGATCAAGATGACGCACTTCGCCTCTTCGGGTGGCGTCGCCATTATAGTGAACAAATATGTTGCTTGTCAGCAGTTACTTCTCCGAACTCCTCTTGAGGTAGTCGCAGTCCGAGTGGTGCTCTTTCAGAAGTTGGTCACTATAAGTTCCCTTTACATCCCTCCAAATTTCCAACTTTCCATATCAGAGTTTTTAAGCTTCATCGCTGAGCTTCCCCAACCATATATCGTTGTTGGAGATCTAAATGCCCATAGCAGCCTTTGGGGTGACTCTCCTTCTGACGCGAGAGGGCGCTTAATTGAAAACTTTCTTTTCTCCACAGATGCGTGCTTGCTAAATAAAAAAGAGCCCACATTTCACAGCATGGCACACAATACATTCTCATCTATAGAATTAAGCATAGCATCAAGTACACTCATGTTATATCTGGAGTGGAACGTCCTCAAAGACCCCTATGGGAGTGACCACTTCCCCATCGTTTTAACATTAATAAAAAGGGAGGAAAACTGTCTTCATGTTCCCCAGTGGAAGATTGACCCTGCTGACTGGAAGCAATACAGAGAGCTCATCTGCCAAGCATGGGATGACATCAGTACATTTAACACTGACGACGCAGTGGCATATTTAACAGCATTTATTGTGAATATGGCGTCCATGTGCATCCCAAAAACACAACGAAAGCATTCCAAACGACGCGTTCCCTAGTGGAACGATGACTGTAGGGAAGCACGAAGAAAACAAAATAAGGCTCGGGGCCACTTTCGTGACTTCTCCAACTGCAGAAAATCTTATAAACTTCAAGAAAACAAAGAGTGAGGGTAGAAGAACGCGCCGCCGTGCCAAAAGGGAAAGCTGGCAAAAATACATCTCAGGCATAAACTCTTACACAGACGGAAAGAAAGCCTGGAACCGAGTTAACAAATTAAACGGCCGGCAAACTCATCCTCTGCCATTAGTAAACAACCAGCAAAACACTCTTGAAGACCAGGCTGATTTTCTAGGTGCCCACTTCGAGAAAATTTCTAGTTCGGCCCATTACACAGATACATTTCTAGGTACCAGCGGCAAGCAGAGCGATTGCCACTTATAACCGTCCATTTAGCATGGCTGAATTTCAGGTGTCACTGAGTTGCTGTAATAAAACAGCGCCAGGAAGAGACAGAATAGCTTATGACATGATCAAACACTTACACCCTGAAGCCCACAAAACACTTCTGTCGGTATTTAACTCCATACTCTGTGGCGGGTACATCCCGGCTGCCTGGAAAGAGGCAATAATAATTCCCATTCTCAAAGAGGGCAAGGACCCGACTTCGGCCAGCAGTTATAGGCCTATAGCCCTAACAAGCTGCCTGTGCAAACTATTTCAGAAAATGACTAACCGGCGCCTGATCCATTTTCTTGAAAGTAACAAAATACTAGATCCCTTACAGTGCGGCTTCAGGGAAGGTAGATCCACAACAGACCACCTTGTCCGCACCGAGACAAATATCCGGGATGCCTTCGTGCATAAACAGTTTTTCTTGTCGGTGTTCTTAGACATGGTGAAAGCATACGACACCACATGCCGTTTTGGAATCGTTCGTTATCTGACAGGAATGGGCGTCCGAGGCAACTTTCTGACCGTGATTCAAAGTTATCTTTCGAACCGCACATTCCGTGTTCGACTTGGTAACGTGTTATCCTCGTCCATTCACCCAAGAGACAGGTGTACCACAAGGAGGTGCGCTGAGTTGCACTCTATTTGTTGTAAAAATAATTCTCTCCATAGTGTCATACTACGCACAATGTTTTATTCTGTGTACGTGGATGATGTTCAAATCGGTTACAAATCTTGTAATCGTGTTATCTGCGAGCGACAGGTGCAGCTTGGCCTGAAAAAGATTTCCAAATGGGCGGACGACAATGGATTTAGACTAAGCCCACAAAAAAGCACGTGCATCCTCTTCTCGAACAAAAGAGGTATGCAACCAGACCCCGTTATTGACCTTAATGGAGAACGGCTATCTGTGAGTCATGAATGTACATTTTTAGGCCTCATATTAGATGCTAAGTTCTTTTGTCCCGCATCTGAAGTACCTGAAAACAAAGTGCCTGTAGGCTATAATCTGCTGAAGCTCTTGTCACGCACATCATGGGGAAGTGACAGGAGATGCCTCCTTAGCTTATACAAAAACCTTGTACGGTCACGCCTCGACTACGGAGCCATAGTTCTAACTCTGCAACACCTAGTGTCTTAAAGATGTTAGACCCCGTTCAGCATCTGGGTATTCGGCTTGCTACAGGCGCCTTCAGGACTAGCCCTCGTAGAGAGCCTGTATGTTGAGTCGGATGAATGGTCCCTGCATCGCCATAGAGCCTATTTAAGTCTTACTCCCTGAAGGTGAAGGCAGATGTAGAACACCCATGTCATTCAGCTATAGCGACATATCGGCGGCCAGGCTTTATCAAAACCGGCCGTCTGTGAGGACTCCTTTGTCCCTGCGTCTAGAAGCGTCGGCTGAAGAAACAGGCCTACTACTTCAAGAGAATGTCTTAATGGCCTCCCAGTCGGCTTCCACCACCTTGCGAGTGGCAGACTATTGAGTGCGATGTCTCTTTCATATATAGAGATCTCCGAGCATGCACCTGAGACTCATATACGTTGACACTTCCTCGAGCTTGAGTCGAAGTACTCATGTGCAGAATTTTACACAGACGCTTCCAAATATCCTGCTGGTGTTGCGCACACAGCTCTGGGACCGTCAGTTTTCAACATCTGGTGCACTAAATCCGCATACAAGTAATTTTACAGCGGAAGCATACGCAATCCTCTCGGCAGTTAAACACATAAAGCTAATGAATGTTACCAAAGCAATTGTGTTCACAGACTCATTGAGCGTCGTTATAGCTATAATGTGTCTACGAAAACACAATAAGTCAGTTTTTAACAAACTCTACAGCTGGTTATGCTCAGCTTACATGGGCAATCAAGTGGTCATAGTGTGCTGGTAACCTGGCCATAATGTAGCTGCAGACGAAAGTGCCACGTCAGTAGTTTTTAAATATACAGACATAAGCATAGCTATCCCTCCCACAGACCTAAAGCCTTTCTTGCGCCATCAGTTGCGGAGATGTTGGCAAAGGCAGTGGGACAACGAAGTGTCAAGCGGGTTACAAATGATCAAACCAAGAATAGGGAAATGGATGTCTGAGAAAACGGCAAGACACGAGGAAGTGCTTCTTCGCAGGTAAAGAATAGGTCATAGCTATGGCACACTCTCTTACTTCCTTTCTGGAAGTGATCCTCCAAAATGTAATAGGTGTGGCGGCCTTCTTACAGTCCTCCATGTACTTGTCCAGTGCCCTGAAATAGAAGCCAAGCGTAAAAAGTGCTTTTATCCCGCATCTCGTGAGCACATCCCCCTTCACCAGCATTCTTTCTTAACCATGAGCCGCTTTTTTGATTTTAATACACTCTTGAAGTTTTCAGCAGACGTAAACACTTTACAAGTCATCTGGCCAGGATATCTGTAGAGCAGCATCGTCTTGCAGGCTACAGCTGCAGTGGAAAAAGTGTTTACAGCACGTGCCTCTCAGCCTTTGACTTCAATGAACCTCTTGAGGCACTACTGCTATTGTAAACGTTTTAGTATATCATTATTCGTATCGGAATTTATACAGTCATAACTCTAATCATTAGTCATGGGCACTATTTTAATACCAATATATTTTACGCAATTTACAGCGACTAGCTTTTAGTCCTTTTTAAAGCCACTTTACATCAACCATTTATAACTCATAGTCCACTTTTTTATAGTACATTGAAAAACCATCACCCTTTGTCACGGCGCTCTTTGGTCATATCTGGCCCTTGCGCCCATAAAAACCACACATTATTATTGTTATGAGGCTCGAAGAATAACATCACAAAACTTCCGATTCGAGATAAAGCTAGGTGGGGTCGCTAGCTTCACTGTTTGCCCAGCCTTCGTCCCACTTGTGTGAAACTGCCCAAATTTTTTTTGGCTCTTTTACGTAGGCGAGTGAACTATCGGGTTTCTCAAGCGCACCAGAGAAAGGTAGCGACGTCGTCATCGTCACCGTGATTCGCAATAATGGCGCGAATCATTATTGCTAAATTTCTTTGTAAGACAGTGTGGATAGCTCCATCTGCGTTGTAACCTGTACTGCCATGCTTAGAGAAAGGGTATCAACTGAAGGACGGCTTCCCACGTCTTGTGTTAATGTCGACTTAAATTTCCAATATGTTGGGCGGGTCTTATTTAGGCCATCAGTAAGGCCTTTTGTTTGCGGGTGTTAGGCAGTTGTCCTCCGGTGAATTACCTGGGTGTATTGCGGAATGGTTTGAGTATGCTCCACTGTATAAAGGCGGTTCCTCTGTCATTATTAAGGACTTCCGGGGCACCATATTCTAGCAGAATAAGATTGGTGGCTCTCTGGGATGTTGCGGCACGATGAGGGACGCTGAGGTTTCCATTGTGGATCGTGACATGGCTTTCATTTCTCTTGTCTTCTGGGTAAGAGGCCTGTACTCTAGTAGCAATCCATGTAGCCTGGGCTAGCTCTCTATTCCATGGTGAAGTCGGCAGTTGTCTTCACTGTTTAGGCTTCCAGGGAGTCAACGGTGCAGACCAAAGACGTACCTCCACAAATGTCACGTAAGTAGTGGCGGTGAATATTGAGACCGCGGCGCTAGTGAGGGTCACGAACAGTAACTTTTTACTGTGTGGTAGTACAGGCACAGATAAACCATTTCTGATCTACCGATCAGACGTGTCGGCCATTTATGCATGACTTGTTGAACATTCCACTGTAATAGAGGGTACTGGCACAAGCTTGGGCCTATTGCGCACCATCATTGACTTCCTCCGCACAACCTGATTACACAAGGTTCGGGGAAAACAAATAGAAGAGGTGACAACATATTTAAAGGCTCCGAAACATGAATGCCTGCCTTAGGCTGAGTGATAACATTTATAACATTTCTTAGGCGGTGATAGATGGTTACGAGGAAAATGTAAACAAGTGCGTGGGTCAATATTTAAATGGACGATTTTCCCTGGTAATCATATGCTGAGTTATATGTGAAGCTTGAGCAAGCCCAAAGACCGACTGGGTTCACTTATGATGTCTCTTACCAACGTGTGAGAAGTTTCCTGACTTAGTAACTGAACTCCTGTCTTGGTAAAATAAACCGCTGAAGAATGTCGTGTGCGGTAATGATCTGCGGGTATTTCTAATCATGCCGCTCAATAAAGAATGGTCTTGTGTCCTAAATAAAGGTGTACCGAAAGAAATAGACGTTTATCATGACAGCCACCCGTCTAGCGACCATGACGGTTTGGGGAGATTTACTATAAAACATATAAAATTTTACCTTGGAGCATATGAAAAATGACATCAGATAGTACACACGTCATAAGTGCCAGGCAAGCACGCTTGGCTCTTATGTGGAAATATTCTATGGCACCATTCGAGTTGGTCTTACCTAGACGATGCGGACGAGGCATTAGTTAAAGCACACACACTTTACTTCGACAGAATACTTTCATAGTGCACCCCCCCCCCCCCCGCCGTCATTTTCGCAAAATTTTATACTGATTGCTTTCACAGTTCTTCCAAGGCAGCGGGATAAATTTTGCCTTTTCTTTTGTGAAATGCGCTCAGAAAGCTCCGGATCACGTTCATGCGTTAGTACTGCAAAGACGGTAATTAGTCCTCAGATTTTGAGCTGTGACTACAAATTAACCATAACGTGCCAGGTATTTTCGGCAAATGTAGAGACAGTGCCAATTAAACTCATCGAAGACACCGAAGGAACCAACTACAAACGTCGTATGCCTTGTTTAAGTAGGAAAGGAACTAGGCATCAGTAATTCTTTCCAAGCTTTGTTTCTGGCCATGATCGTGAAATTTCAATGACACGTGAAACATTTTATCAGCCATTATGGTCCCTTTTTCATAAGATGTAAGCCAGGTGTAACGTATAATTATATCGTGATAGTTGGAAACAGATGATAGCGGCCACAGTGACTCTTTCAAACACGTTTAAGAAATTTTGGTACAGAAGCTCTATATTATGCTACTCATTTACTTTCACAACAAAATATATGCCTATAGCCCTCTACACATTTTCACAAAATTTCACCTCGGTTTGTTTTGCAGTTCTGCCAGGACAACAGGCTAAATTCTGCGCCGCTCGTTGGCGACACTCGTAACGCTTCAGAATGTTTCCACGCGACAGCGTTCTGGCCATGGCTCCAATAACCCACCGACTGAAATTTTTCGTACGCAATACCCATAACATGTTCCTTACTGTCACTGAGCGTAACGAAGCCGCCTAGTATAGTTCACCGAGGATACAACGCGCACCTCATATCGTGCATGAAGAAACAGAAAGAAAAACGAGAGTTCAATAAATATTTGTAATAATCTATTCATGCAAGACACGTAATACATTCGAGACGCATCGCACTCAAGATCTCTCCCCCCAACACACACACACACATTCGTCGACATACAAAGTTCTTGCAGCACAGAAGCCCCTCGGGACTATAGGAACCTAGCTCATCACGGGAGCGTGACACATTGAATTACTTGGTTAAGAAATTTGCAAAAGCTGTAGTTGATCCACACACATTTCTCTTTGTACAAAGACTTTCGATAATGCTCCCCCTCTGTTCGCTAAATTGTAGCTGGATGACAGTTCAATTAAGCCAGGGCAGCAGTTATAATAGTGCACCACTCGAAAAAGACACTGATAACGCTCCGATGAACTTGTGCGCGTAATTGTTTTGCAAAACACGCATGGAAGCCCGCAGACTTGGAGCTTTGCCTACCCATTAGCCATAACGTGGCCCTTGTTTTCACCAAGTCGTGCCATGTTTAGTTCACCGAGTACTTAGGAGAAAAAAGCTAGAAACCTCGCGTGACGCATCGAAATCGAAAAAAAGAAATTCAGTGATTATTTGCAACTCTTCTACATAAGCCAGGAGTGTCACAATTTCGTGAGACTCTGCACTTACATTTATTCATCTTTTCAATAAACGTGAGCCTAGCTCTAGTAGGCATTCAGAAACTTTGCTAACATTAGACGTACTTCAGCATTAAGAAAACATTTGATAAAGCTACTTGGGATCCACGCACATTTTCCTTAGCTCAGAGAACTTCATTAGCGTTCCACCACGTTTCGTTAGTTGAGTAAGGTGCATTTTGAATTCGAACAGGGCTGAGGAGTAAATCACACGATATTCAGACGATACACTCAGAACAATGCAGAGCGCTTGCGTACGTAATTCATTTCTACGGCACCAATTAACCTATCTGTATTGAAGTTTGCCTACACATCACCCATTACATGACCCTTACTGTCACCAAACAAAAAAAGCTTCCTTGTATAGTTCACCGAGGACGCCCGGTGAACCACATACCAGGCATAAAATAACCAAAACAACGAGGGTTACAAAATTATTTATACGGCTCCTAATTGAGCCAGAATCGCTAAAACGTAGTGCCACATTGCACCTAACATGCACTGCATTTTACTAAATGTGAACATTGTGTCACACAGACTCCTTTCAACATACTTTTAAACTGAGTTGATAACTGTATCTTTAGACTTTTGAGCAATATGGGAGCGTATTTTCTTTGCTAAACGCGTATTTCACCCCATGCGTTTAGCTTTCCACGTAATTTAGGGATGGCTCAGCCCCCCTGTTAGCTGATTGCTATATTGCTGGCATATGTAGTTACTCAAAGATAATGGGGTAAATTTAGCACCACAGGTCAAAGACATTGATAACGCTCCGGAGCACTTGCACATGTATTTATTCCAAATGGCCTAATTAGCACAGACATTCTAAAGTTTGGCTGTACACTACTCTTTACCAGTTTCTTATTTTAGCAAATTACAGACAAGGTGCATGGTCCAGTTCCCCGACAACACCGGAGAAACCAACAACGATCCTCGCCTGACACAACAAAGTTGACAGAAAAACGAGGGTTCAGTAAAAACTTCCAGCGCTTCTATTTAGTCTCAGAGCGCGAAAGCTATGACACGCATTACACCTAAAAGTCCCTATGCTTTCACGGAATGGGAACTTGGTATCACATGCATTTGTTTTAGGCATCTGCGAAAAATTGCGAATAACGACAGTAATACCCTTGTTACATGGGTAGACCGGGGAAAAACAGCCATATACATTGTCTAACGCATAAAAACTGGGAGATTCCGTAAATATTTTCAAAAGAGGTGCTCAACCCACACACTTCAGCCTTACTTTACCAGACCACTATAAAGTGCCTCGCAGTTTCACAAAACGGGAAATTTCTCCACGTTTTCGGTCCTTCCAGGAGATCGTTGAAACGTTTGAAGCGTTTCATATAACCGCTCTAAAGTGTCGTAAACCGAGGATTTCTTAAACCCCCTATAAATTTTCTTAAACCCCCTATTGACAAACACTTCAAAACTTGCTGCGTATTACCCCTAACATTCCGAAGCTTAAAAATAACATATAAACATTGCTAGCGATCAAGTTTTCAAGAAGTGTATCAAAAAAGGCTTATACCTTTTTTTAGCGCTTCTACAGTCGCGTTAACAGCTTCATGTTAGACTTAATGTTTGTCTGATGAGTCTTCTCTTTCCTCACAGGGCCATGGAAGACGTGGTGATTGGTGACTTCTTCATCCCTAAGGAAACAGTTGTTCTTTTTAACATTTGGGCGGTTCATCACGACCCCAGATTGTGGAAGAATCCGAATAAATTTGATCCTTACCGTTTCCTGAACGAAGATGGGACTAGCATTCGAAACAAGCCCGAATACTTGATTCCGTTTTCTATCGGTAAGATATTATTGATATTTTCCAATGTGAACAGGTACAGCTGATAGAGGGGAGTTTATCCCGGGGAAGCGAACACAGAACGAGAACAGAACGCACAAACCTGGCAATGATTGTTAGGTTGTTCAGGCGCTACGGTGTTTTCAGAGCACAAAGTTTCGTATTGTCCTGCTTATCCTAATTTATCTGCAACGCTGGTATTCAGAATTCAACACTTTTCTCGCAATATGCGTTCATCGCCTTCCCAATTAATTAGAAAATTTACAAATATTCTGCTGCCTGTGCCTACATTCTAAAACAGAATTTGTGTAAATGCTGTGTAAGTGGAAGGCACTCGCTGTGACCAAACAACCGCGCTGTCACACGCATCAAAATGCTAAATACATTTAAAATTCAACATCTGTAAATAATGCATACTTACGTCGAATGGTAGTGAGATAAATTTAACAGACAACCATAGGACACAACGACATGCGTGGTGGAGGCCTTTAGTATAGGCTCTTTTTACCTATCGCAAAATCACTTGCCATGACATAGGGTTGTCCCGAAGCTAGCTACCATGTCTGGAGCAGCCATTACGCGGTGCTGGCTGTACTGATAACGCCTGTAGGCTAATTAGAGTCCAGAGTGTCACCATTAGCGATCATTACCCCTTCATTAGCTTGCAAGTAGCATGCAGCCAGCGAAAGAAAGTTATGTTTTTAACAGGGGACCATTTTTTTCCCCATTTGCCTGTAGCCTATAACTCTCGCGCTTGTCAGTACGCTCTGATGTGCAGTTATTTTATTTATTTATTTATTTATTTATTTCGTGATACTGTCAATCCCATCAGGGATTTTTACAGGAGTGGGTTACAAGGGTTTGTATACATTGTGGAACAGGCATTCACATAAGTATACAATAGGGTAACTACACAGAATATGGTAAAGGTAATGAACCTATGATAACAGCAGTGAGTAGGGTAAAATAACAACACATAATCAACTTATTTCAGTTACATACCATGTACTGCAAAAAAAGAAAAGGAAAAGCACATGAGATATAAGAATTAATATCATCCACAATATCACATCTCAGGTTTCCAATTTACCTGGTAAGTAAAACAATGACAAATACAGTAATGATAGAATCGCATATTCGTTGCTGACAGCACAGTTTGACCAGCAAGTTCAACAAATTTTTCAATGGTAGGCTGTGCGACCACCGTCAGTGCTAAAGCATTCCAGTCACGAATAGCTCGCGGGAAGAACGAATAACTAAATGTATTGTTAGTGCAGAAATATTCTTGGAGTGTAATGTGATGCTTATGACGGGTTTCTCTAGACGTATTGTATGAAAGGTAGGTGTCAGGATCCACTTTAACCTTATTATGCAGGATGAGATACAAAAATTTGAGTCGGTACAGCATCGCACGACTGGTTAGTGTATGAAGGCCGATCTCGGACAGCATTTGCGTAGGTGAGTCGGTGTATCTATCTATTACAGATAAAACGCGCCGCTTTTCGCTGGACAGCCTCAAGCGTAGCTATTTGATTTTGCGCGAACGGAAACCACGCCACACTCGCATATTGTAAGATAGGACGTATGAACGTCACATAGGCCAAGAGCTTGGCTTCCTTCGTAGAGTATCGCAAAGCCCGCTTTAGAAACAATAGCTTTCGCATCGCTTTGCTTGCCACGTGCTCTACATGAGCCGACCATCCTAGATCTGATGATATGACGACGTCCAAGTATTTATACTGAGTGACAGTATTAAGGATGATACTGTCATAGCCGTACGGAAAACTAAGTTTGGGTTTCTTTTTTGTTACCGACATTGAAACTGTTTTATCAAAGTTGATGACCATTTGCCAGTTCTCACACCATTGGACTATCAAAGCAAAAGCCTTGTTAAGACTAATTTGATCTTGTCGGCTTAATACTTTTCTATACAACACGCAGTCATCTGCAAATAACCTAATCTTGGATTCCACCTGACTAGTTATGTCGTAAATGAACAGAAGGAACAGGATAGGGGCCAGAACGGAACCCTGGGGTACACCAGAAACGACTGGCATAACTTCAGAAGTGTGGGTGCCTAACTGGACAAACTGGCGACGATCAGATAAGTTACAGTTAATCCAACGAAAAATTGGCCCATCTCCTAGTATAAGTTTAAGCTTTAAAAGCAGTTTAGCATGGCAAACACGGTCAAAGGCCTTAGAGAAGTCAAGGTAAATTACATCTATTTGTATTTGGTCGTTAATTGCTTTGGCGAAATCGTGTAGGATCTCAACAAGTTGGGTAACTGTAGACCGACCAGTCCTGAAGCCATGCTGGTAGGGATGGAGAATATTATTTGCCTCAACGAACTCTGTAACGGATTTTAAGATAATATGTTCCAGGATTTTACAGCAAGTATATGTGAGAGAAATAGGCCTATAATTTGATTGACAAGAGGTATCACCCGATTTATGGACTGGCACTATTTTTGCAATCTTCCATTCTGCCGGAAGGCATTGTTCAGAGATTGATTTATTGTACACAAGGCACAAGTATTTGCTTACTGGCTCGGCATAGCGTTTCAGGAAGCAGTTCGGGATTCCATCTGGACCGTTACACTTTTTATCGTCTAAATTTAGTAATAGTGAAAGAACACCTGCTTCAGTTACGACTGGTGCGCTCAGCGCCTCGTTTTGCTCCATATTATCTGGCCTGTAAGCATGCGTAATACCATTATCCGGGGCAAATACAGAATGGAAGAATGCGTTAAACGCGTCTGCTTGTTGCTTTTCTTCGGTGGGCGATAACGGTTTTAGAGGGTTATCTTTGTGCCTGACGTAACGCCAGAATTTCTGGGGTGATTCCTTGATAAAATTGCTGAGCGTTGTACTACAGAAGCGCTGTTTGCCTGCTTTTGTTTTTTCTTTTATCAGTCTGTTTAACGAGTTTATTTTTTGGCAGAAGTCTGAGACTGGGCCTAATTTGTTAGAATACCTCAACCTTTTTATTCTGCGTTTTAAATGAATTATTTCTCGTATTATCCATGGGTTCTGCTTATTAGTGTTCTTTTGTATTTGTGGGACAAAGTGCCTCAAGCAGTGCATAACATGTGCCTTGAACAGTAACCAAACTTCATCAATGCCAGCCGCTCCTTCAGTGACTAGCTCGTGGAAGTCATAGTACTCGTGGGCTAGGTAGGTCATAATAGCATCATCGTCTGCTTTATTGAATGCGTATACGCGCTTTTTAGTACAACTATGGCGGATTTGATTTGGAATAGTTAGCGTGCAAAGAACCATGTCATGATCAGATAATCCTTCAAGAATATCGACGTTATTTTTTTCCTTTCAAAAAGAAATCGCTTATGAAGATAAGATCTAAGATTGAGCTTGAAGCGCCCTGTACACGGGTATACGCTTGGAAACTATTTGGGTCAGGTTAAAGGTAAACAGAATACTCAGCATGGTATTGTTTATTACATTGGTTGCACTCAGAGAGCTCCAGTTAATATCTGGGAGATTAAAGTCCCCTCCCATTATTATGGCGTTCCCCACCATGTGTTCATGCATGTACTCTAGAAGCTGCTGAAGATACGATACGTCAGCTTGGGGGGTCTGTATACTGCGCCAACACAGACGTGGCTCTGGCCCAACTAAATCCTACACCAGACCGCCTCCACACCTGGGACATCCGGCATCACTGAGTAATTTATGCATTGGCGTAGGAGCAAAGCAACACCACCACCTCTAGTTGTCCTATCTTTTCGGACGATGGAGTAGCCCGGTGGAGCCACTTCATGGTTTCCAATGTCAGCATGTAACCATGTCTCTGTCACGCAGATAATGTCAGGTTCAAGAGCGATCGCAGTCGCCTACAACTGTTCGATTTTGTTCAAAAGGCTGCGCGCATTAACATTGACAACAACTAGGGCCGACAGCGGTTTCGAGTTCGCTTGGCTGGTCCTTTGTCCATGCTTTCGCTTTTTGTTACTTCCACTATGTCATTGGTTTGGTCATCCCAGGTGTAGAGGCGATTATTTATTTTGACTTCATCGTAAGACAGAAAAACTCTATCTTTCTGGTTTCGATGCACTTTCGTTCTTTCCCATAGCTTTTTTTCTAATTTGTCTTACTGCGGGCGAAAAATCCTCGCTAATTGAATATTCCGTTCCCTTGAGCTTTTTGCAATTACTAAGTATGTTGGCTTTATCCCGGTAGTCAAATAACTTCAGAATGACAGGCCTGTGTTTGGGACTGTCAGCTTTCTTTCGCCCAAGGCGGTGGATTCTTTCGATGCCAGCGGTTTTTATTCCTAGCTTGTCTTCAAAGATTGTTTTCTCAACAGCATCGAGTAGATCTTGGTGCCCCTCGTTTCCTAGTTCCTTCACACCGTATACTACAAGATTAGACCTGCGGCCTCTGTTATCTAATTCGTCGACTTTTTAGTCAAGGACACAACCAGATGATCGAGTTTGTTAATCCTTTCCACGCATTCCAAGACCTGCTTTTCCATTTTGCCTATTTTATCCAGCTTTTTATCTATCGCTCCTAGCTTTTGATTGGTCACCATTTTTTCATTCTTTATCTCCTGGATGTCTTTTGCAATCATTTTGAGCTGCTCTTCAATCGTAATGTCACCGGGCCCAGGGTTAGTCTCGACATCCCCTGCTAGTAGCAACAAGAATCGCAAGGAAGCCGACAAATCACAGAACCATTCAAGCAAAGGGTGTGGGCACGGCAGCAAAACCAGGCAGACATTACTGCTACGAAAGGATTTGCCGAAGCGCTTCCTCACCTGGATGGCGAACAAGAACAGATTTGAGCGATGCATCTTGGCATTGCCGCCGCGCCCACTGAAGGGTCCCTCGCAGAAACGGTTGCTTAAATAGGAGTCCCGTGACGTCATGGCCTTGTCTGATAGAGTTCCACCGGTCGAGAGGACGTAGCCGTTTGCACCATCTGGTGCCCGATGATAAGGCCAGTCATGTCCCGGGATCACAGGCAGGCGGAACAAGTCTATCGATGAATTCTCTGAGGAAGGTCCGGTTGAAGTCAGCAGCACACCAAGCGTAACCTGGATGGCGAACAAGAACGGATTTGAGCGATGCAACTTGGCATTGCCGCCGCGCCCACTGCTTATGTCCCTGATTATATTTTTTCCCGAACTGAGAGTTATTCTCCATTCCACATTTGCTGTTTTTCATTCTGAGTAGAAAAGATGGGCAGCATTAGGTAGCATCAAGTACCGCAAAAGCTTTCTTTCCGTCGCAATGTAGTAACGCTAATTTGCACTATGGGAATAAGTTTCACAACCACATATAAGTATTTCAAAGGACATGATAGAGGAATTATCAATCACTAGACTGATAAGTTATTTCTTTAGAAATATTTCCGGTAAATTGGTCGCGACGCAAAGTTATAGGTTGATAATTAAAAAAGCAAATAAATGTCAAAATAATCTTTTTTTTTCTGAATCTCGCGCCCAAACCCCAGCGCCTCTACGTCGGACTAAGTGTACCTATTTAAAGGTTTTTCTATATTTGATCTCGAAATAGCTAAGTCGACTATTTGATTTCTTTAAAATAGTTTCTCTTTACCGACACAAAATTAACTACAGCCGAGCAGACGCGGTCAAAATCCGTGACGTCCGGGCGATTTAATTCAAGAACTTCAAGGTGGCATCGTTAGTCATCTCTTCTTTTCCCCCATATATTCTGGCCTACTAAGCATCGTCGCATGCTATGAGTGGTATATATTGGCATTGTTGGAGAGTAATTTACTACTACAGTTCCTATCATTTTTCTCGTGTCTTTTTAAGTGATTTTGGCCTCTTCAGTAAAATTTCATCTCCCTGTTATGCAGGCCGTCGAATGTGCCCTGGAGAGACGTTCGCCACGATTGAGATCTTCCTGATGCTGTCACTTCTCGCGCAGAAATACCGCATTCTGCCCGAACACCGAGCGGAGTACGATGTAGACTCAGCGGAGCTCCCTTGGCAAAGCATGCTGGATATGAAGCTGCGTTTCCTGCCTCGCGAAGCTCCCCTTTGCTAAAAACATTCATTCATAAAGTAGACATTGCTTTAGCGAAACACATATATCACTCGCTTTTACATATATTGGGTTTTGAAGAAGATCTCAAACGTATAAGCTCTCTGGTTTTGTCGGACATGTTAGGATGATAAATGTAATACCATCGTCGGAAAAGGAACAAACTCTTCGGCCGGTGAGCTTGAGACTAATTTACGTGTTTACGGTTTTCGTTCTATAGGCAAAATAAACATGAGTTTTGTAATTTCTCGTATTTATTCCGGTTCTTCACTTTCGCTAGTTTATGATATCAGACATTTGCTTGATGGATCGCGTTAAGGCTTCGTTCACTATAGAAAGTGGTGCCGGTTGTGTGAATAAAAATGTGTTGACGATGATGCCCAATCCTCGATCCTTTTTTCACTTTGTCAATGTCGTTTCTCACGCCACCGTGAAATCGGATGCACCAATTGGACGAGCTACTCTTTTGAAGTAAGCTGCATTTTCTGCTCTTATATTTGGATCACAACTCCCGCACGTCCACTTGAAGACCTCATTGGAAACGCTTAAATGCACCCCATGGTACTCCGCTTAAGTGCTGCTTTATATTTGCAATAAAGTTCCGCCAAATCAGCATTGCGCCTGAACAAAAGAGAAAGGGAGAGAATGGCGGCTGCTTCTTGCTTAGCGCTTCGTGTTTCTGGTCAAGTAATAGCAGCAGAAGTCAATCAAGGTTACCGAAAATACGAAGTAACTACATGCACGGGCTATCGTATATATTGTATCATTGGTTAGTTTGCCCTAGAGCTGTTGCAAATACATCTCTTTGGTCTGGACGTCTTCGCAACCTTCTTGAGGAATATACTGCAATTCGATTAAGTATATTCGATACGCAAAACACAATGAAGCTATCAATTGGTGGAGCGCCCCTGTGGATATCCACCAAGCGCACATTCCTACATAATTCAAAGAGAGGCAGTTTGGTCCTGGTAAAGGCGAAGTTGGTTCGAAACGTTCTATGCGTGTATCCGTGGTGTCTTGGAAGGTGTAAACTGTACTCTTAATGCAAATGTAAATGCAATGCGAACCGTTTTCATTGCTATTAGAGCAAATAGTTGCATGGGGGGAGGGTGGTGTTATTGAGGTGCTGAATCGAAATCACTATGCTCATTTTGTGCCTGTCTAAACCTTGATTATAAAACATGCCAAAAGGTTTCCTCGTTTTTACTGTGAAGCTGTCTGTGGCTAGGCTTCTATGCATTTTTGTGTCCCTCAAAACAGATCTGCGTTTGCAAAAACTCAGCTCCCGAATATGATGCAAAATCGATTCATTCTGTACAAAAAGTTATACGTCTATCACTTGGATATGCATTTTCAGTAGATTAGTTATCAATAGGCACCATTTTCAATATAAGTAGATTCTCAGGTAGTTAATAAGGGTTTTTCAAAGATTTGCCGCTCTGCAACCCGCGTCGGCCATGTGTACATTCGCACCGCTCTTCCTTTGTCGCCGTTGCAAGCGCTTGCGTGCCTAGTTTCCTTCACCTGAACGTCGACCCCGAGGGCTCCCTGGTCGCGGCGCATGCGTGAGCTGAGAGAAGGTGAGAGAGCGAAACAACTCTCCTTTCCGGATGTGACGTCACATTGGTGCTTGGTTTTCTGCACTTTGAAATAGCTATGCTCGAACGTAGATTAGTCAATAATGTCGGGTGTCGGCTGCACCCCGCTCTGCGCGCGGTTTTGTGCATATAGGAAAGGCCCAAACGTGCGCGATAGGGCGCAGTTTCGTTGGCTTGGACTCGGTGACATTTCCTTTCGTCATATGTGAATTAACGGCTTGCCAACAGGTCAAATTCCGCTGTACTTCGGTGAATACTTTGGTTTTCGTGATCCTGAAATAGCAAATAGCACGTCGCTGCGTTGGCGGCTTCGAATGAGTGCGGTTGCTGCCCATAGCGGGTGATTTATTTGCGCAAATACCTGCTACATTATCGGTGTAAACAGTGAGAAACTTAAGCTGTGATAGAGCACTGCACGGGCTCGGGCTTACCAGAAAGCCCGAGTCCGGCCCTGCCCACAGGCCGGTCGGGTAGGGCAGTTTTTTCACGGGTCCGGGCCGTGCTCGGGCACGGCATGTACTTTTCACCCGGGCCCGGGCCGGGCTCGTGTATTTAGACCGGGCCCGGGCCGGGCTCGGACTTTCTGGTGGTGTGCATGTAACGTGCAGCGAGTTATCCTCGCGCGTCCCGACTCTGAAAAACCTGACGCCCCGGCGCAGCTGGAAGCTAGCAGTGCGACTCCTGTGTACTTCCCTTTCCTCTTCCGTCGTATTTTGTGCTGTTTGAACCCAATGTAAAAGTCCAAAAAGACCGAAGTCGCCTCAAACCAAAGGACGCCATTGTATTCCTTACCTAAATAAATGGGGGAGCGCGTGCTCCGACGAACGCTGACTGAGTGTGATTGCGCTCTGACAAAAACGCTTGTGGAAGCCGTTTTCTAGGGCCAAACATGGAAGCTACGGACACGACCTGATTCGTCAACTTCCAAGAAACCAGGAGACACAAGGCTTGTGAGTGTTCACCCAATATTTACTGTTAAATTGAAATCGAACTGTTCTGACCACAACGGGCAGGCAGCTGAGGCTGGAACGCCGGCACCGGCGGCGCACGTGCCGTGTGTCGCGATGTCGAGCGTGCGGGGCTCGAGCGACGCTGCAAATACAACGACGACGTTGAAAACATCATCGAAGACGCCTGAGCCCAAAACAGACTCTGAGCGTGATGTAATGGATTATCAAGAAGAAGGGGATCGCAGTGCGGGCATTTTGGTGACCGCGGGTCCTTCGACTGCATCGAATGGCAGAGAACCGCACAAAACACAAGAAGACGGAGACTGGCAGACTGTATTAACACTTCGCCAAAGGAAAGAGCAAGCTAAACAGCAGAAGAATCAAACAAAGGGATCGGGTCAGGTCAGCGGAGAGCTGCGAGCAGCGTATCAGACCGCAGGAACCAGTCCCTTCACTAATAAGACACCAATCTACAAGAAGCTGCCGCCGCTACCCAAAGAAGATTTTAAAGTGATTGTCAGACCACACAAAGGACTCGCCATAAGGGATTTCACCAGTCCCCAACTAGCCTGAAGCCGTTATCAAAGCGAGCGGAGGCCAGGTCAGTGGTGAAAAATTTCTCTTACGCCGAAATCCAGGATCTAATATCTTTATAGTATCGACAGCGGAACAAGAAATGGCGGAAAAAGTCCGAAAACTAATTTCTATCAGCCTTAACGGCAAGGTGCACGATATAAACGCTTACGTTGCAACCAGAGAAGGAACGCTCAAAGGTGTTATACATGGACTGCAACCAAAGACGGAGCCCGTGGAGCTGAAATACAACTTACGAATAAGAACTCAAGGAGTAGAAATCATCTACGCAAGAATGCTCGGGGAATCAAAGACAGCCGTTATTACATTTTATGGCAATATTCTTCCCAGGCAAGTGTATTATAAGGGGGGTGAGTTGACCTGCTTCCCTTACAAAAATACAATCCAAACATGTAAAATGTGTTGCCAAATAGGGCATAGGACCGACGTCTGCCCGAACCCCAGCCTACCTGTATGCCACAGATGCGGGATACAAGAGCCCGACCCCAACCATGACTGTGCCCCAAAATACGCATCATGCGGAGGAGACCATCTAACAGGAGCAAAAGAATGCGCTAAACGACTAAAACCAACGAAACCAATCCCAAACAAACAAAAACAAGGACACTCAAAAACCTCGCGAAAACATAGATGGTTCGTGACGGACGACACCGAATCGGAGGACGACATGTGGCCAAGGCTACCAGGCAGAACCTCACGAACAAGATCTCCATCGCCGGAAGGACACCAATCCAGATCAAGTTCCAGATCGAGATCAAGACAAAGACCGGACATAGACTATAAGAATCAACCCAAATCAAGATCCAACTCAAAATCAAGATCCCACTCAAAATCAAGACCAAGCATCAGTGCAGCCGAACAAACTCTTTTCCCTTACTCAAACCACATTCCCAGGATCCAGAAGGCCGGTGCCGCAGGGAGACACACGCCCGGGCAGGAAGAGGAGGACAAGGCTACCAGGGTGAGTTGGGCGGAGGTGGCAAAAGCGCAGTCTCCCATAACATCCAATATAGCATACCAAAGAGTGATAGCGGAAAACCGCGCACTCAAAGAGAGCTTGTCGGAGCTCAAAAAGGAGATCGCGTCTCTTAAACAACTATTAGACAAAACAGCAATCGCGAACTCTTCCACAACGGGTGGCGCGGAGAGTAACACAGCAGAGCCTAAAACAAATTCAACAGAGCAAATGTTGCAACAATCAGTTCAACAGCTGCAGGGAGTACAAAACTTCCAACAACAGATGTTTAATGAATTTCAAAATCTTAAAACTTACGTGGACGAATCCATCAACAATCTACGGCAAATTAAAAGGAAAAGAGCAGGGGATAACCCCGGGACTCCACAACCACGCAAAACGAAAAATGTAGTAGTCTCCGACTCCTCCGATAATGAATTATCGACCCCACATGGCCAATAGATCACGGGTATTGGAGGAAAACATCGAAATTTGGCACTGGAACTGCCGCACCTACCAAAAGAGGGCAGCAGCCCTACAACAATTCATTAATACATCGTTAACCCGGCCAGATATAATCTGTCTCCAAGAGGTAGGAAATAAGCCGGTAAAGCTACGGGATTACTATACATATCAGGACCCCAAGCATTCGAAAGTAGCGACGTTGGTGAGAAAGAACATCGCAACTAGTATTCATGAGCCCCTTGAAGGCTCAACTCATCACCAAATTATTGAAATTCACACGAAAAAGAGGGGGAAACCTAAATTTTTCATTGTTAATATATACAGCCCGCCCAAAGAAAAAGGCACAGATTTTGAGAACATCATTGAATTAACAATTGGTAAAATGAATCACAAAGATAAATTAATTGTTGCCGGTGACTTCAATGCACCCCACTCGCACTGGGGATACGTAAGGGATTCGCCAAAGGGCACCAGGCTGGTGCAGGTCGCGGACATGTTCGACCTAAAACTACAAACGCTGCCGCTAGCGCCTTCTAGACTGGGGAACAGTGTGAGTTTAGACACTTACACCGATCTGACGTTTAACAAAAACATAGAGGCAGCGTCTTGGAAGAACCTAGATGAAACACTAGGCAGTGACCATTATATTGTCAGTCTATCAACCTCGTCACCAAAAATCCGTAGACAGCTTGGAACAGCCAACATAACCGATTGGGAAAAATTTAGAAAGTATCTCTTTGCAGAAGGGCAGATTGAAGATATCAACCAGTGGTCGGAAGAAGTGCGAACAGCACACTCGACTAACTCCAAGAGCATCACTCTGACGGTGGAACACCCCGCTGTAGACCCACATTTATTACACTTATGGGACTGCCGAAGAGGCCTCACAAAACGCTGGAAGCGTCAAAGGCTTAACAGAAAACTCCGAGCAAGAATAGAGGTAATTGCACAAGAAGCAAATGATTACGCACAGAAACTAGAAACAGAAAATTGGCTGCAGCTCAGTGATTCCCTAAGGGGAAACCTCGCCACAAAGAAAACCTGGAACATACTTAGAAGTATGTTAGACCCAGCAGCAACAAAATCAGAATCGTCACGCGCCCTTGCAACCATAGTGGGAGAATTCCAGGGCACAGAAGGCGAACTCATAGCCAAACTGAAAGAAAGATACATAGGGGAACCAATTATTCAGTCATACTCGAAAGCATACGAAGGGCCCCCGAACGAAATTTTGGACGCCCCCATAACGGAAGCAGAGCTTTTCGCAGCAACCCAGGCAGCTAAGAAAAATACAGCGCCTGGAAGGGATCGGTTAACTAATGCAATGCTACGGAACATAAATCATGAACAAATTAAGAAACTAACTGAATTCTTTAACAGAGAGGTATGGCCAACCGGGAAATTACCAGAGCAGTGGAAAGAGGCAGAAATAATTTTGATACCTAAACCCGGCAAGGCTCGTAACATACAAAACCTCAGGCCCATCTCACTCACGTCTTGCCTGGGAAAACTTTTTGAGCGAGTCATCCACACAAGACTTAGAAACTATATAGAAGACAATAACCTCTTGTCAAACTATATGTATGGCTTCAGGCCACACTTATCGACACAAGATGTATTCCTAAGACTGAAGGAAGAGGTACTGAGCCACATTCCAACAGGTAGTCAACATTTACTAGCCTCAAAAGCGCATTCGATACCATCGCGCACGAATTAATATTGAAAGAACTTGAGAAAACTAGGTGCGGTGAAAAGACTTACAATTACATCAAATCTTTCTTGGGGAATAGAACTGCTACTATCGGCATAGGAGAAACCCGATCCGGCGCTTTCAATATGCCAAATAGGGGCACACCACAAGGTGCCATCCTCTCACCCCTACTGTTCAACTTGGGGATGAATAATCTAGCCCATAGGCTGGAAAAGTGTCCAAATCTGCATTTTGCCCTTTATGCGGATGACATTACTCTTTGGGCGACAAAAGGCTCAATCGGAACAAAAGAACAAGTTCTTCAAAACGCCATAAACATAGTGCACGATTTCGCCACTGAGAACGGAATGAAATGTGCTCCTGAAAAATCAGAATGCATTACGGTGCACGGAAAATATTACAACAAAACTGAAAAAGCTGAACTGAAGCTTGGAGACTCGACACTTAAGGAATCCCAAAAAGTGAGGATTTTAGGGCTGTGGATACAACACAATACTAGAGCAGACCATACCCTAAACACTCTAAAGAATTCAGCTAAAACAAATCACACGAATGATAGGAAGAATTACGCGGAACGGGAGAGGACTAAGCGAATCAGACGCATTAAGACTAGTTCAAGCTTTTGCAATAAGCAGAATTACCTACAGCCTCCTGTATCACGAGCTTAACCGTAAAGAGACAGATCAGGCAGACATCCTAATACGCACGGCGTATAAGGCCGCCCTGGGTCTACCACTGGGGACATCCACGGAGAGACTCGAGGCTCTTGGGGCGTACAACACATTTGAAGAACTCAAAGCAATGACAATGGTCACACAACGAGAACGCCTTAATATGTCACAGGCGGGCAGGAGGGTCCTAGAAGAGCTGGGATACCCGATCAACCCACAATACTGCAGCAGCGAACTAGTGGACATATCGAGGGAGATGCGAGAAAAACTAAAGATCTCCCCATCCCCAAAAAAATGAACCCAAAATATCATTCAGGCAGGCGTAATGCCCGAGCCAAACAATTAGAAAAACGATTCGGCAATAACTCCGACACAATATACACAGACGCAGCACGGAACATTAAGGGACACGTTATCGTGGCTGCTTCGGGACCCTCCGGTATTCTAAGAACCATAACAACAGCTTCAGTCCGCACAGCCTGCACCAGCACAGCGGAGGCGGCTGCAGTGGCCCTGGCAATAAAGACACGGGAGGGAGAAGACAGGCCCGCCTACGTCCTTACGGACTCTCAGGCGGCCTGCCGACTCTTCCTCCACGGAAGAATCCCTAGGATCGCCCTTAACATCTTGGGCGATCGACTAAGACAAGAACATCACATTGTATGGTGTCCGGGGCATGTTGGTGTCACTGGTAACACAGGGGCAGACGCTCTTGCTCGCGAGACTTCAATCCGAGCAAGGAATGACACCCCAATCGGAAATAACAATCAAATACTAGCATGCGATGTCTTAGAACATCAACGTCGTTCTCGCCAAGAACTCGCCGCGCCAAACCCGCAATTAACAGTGGAGGAGGTTCGGCTATACAGAAAAATCCAGACAAACACCTACCCACATCTGAGGCGATGGCATGCCATCTGACCAACCAGATATGCCAGTCAATGCCCCTGGTGTGGGGGGGGGGAGGCCATCCTTGCCCCATGTGACATGGGAGTGCCAATCACGACCCCAAAATTCAAATTCACCCCGTTTAGCACAAAATTCCTTTAGGGAGCCTTGGGCAGCCATCCTCGCCCGGACTGACCTGGAGACTCAATTGAGCCTCCTCGACAAGGCACGGCGTGTGGCGGTGGCCACTGGAGTCCTGGACTAAGGACCCACCCTCCGGCCCCCTTAACCCTATTTTTCCTAAATAAAGTTATTTCTCTCTCTCTCTCTAAATAAATGTAAATCAAGCGCGTTCGCGACTTGCTGATTCTTCAAAGGCGAATTAGTGAAACGATGACTGGTAAGGATAACATTATTCGTCACACGGCGGAACTATGGTTCTGTGTCCATCCATAATTCCACGCATGTTCTCAACCGGCCGCCTAGCAGCAGCTCATTACGCTGCACCATGGAGGACCGAGAAGCTTTCTTTCTCCATTTACTCCATCCGTGCGCTGCACTCACGACCGGTCGTGGCTGTGCTTCGGCTAAATTGTACTAGAATACGGTTGAGTGGAACGAGCGGCTGGGGGCGGCGCATGCTTTGCAGTGAGGCGCCCGGTGTGGAAAAATACTGCGGCGCCACTGCGATAGAACTGGATTGGGCCACGTCAATGTTGCGCCGTTGGAAACTGCTGGCGATACTGCCCGGCAGGATCATTCGTACTACTTCGGGCGCTGGTATTTGCGTTCACACAGCTGAAATGGTGTTCATAATTGCTTATGACATGTATTTATGTCTTAAGAATATATTCCACTCATTCTCTTCGTTGTTTTATTTTTTAATGCCGCTCGGTGATCGTTTTCGGCCTCGGGCTGGTTTGGAGCCGGGCTCGGGCCGGGGTCGTGCCGGGCTCGGGTTTGTGGTAAAGGGGTGGCGGGCGTGCCGGGCGGGTAATGTAGATTATTTCCGGGCCCGCGTCTCGCCATAAAACTTTTGGTCGGGCTCAGGCAGGCAGCCCAACGTAAAAACGGACACGGGCCGGGCCCGGGCTGAGAAAAATTGGCCCATGCAGTGTGCTCTAGGCTGTGAGCCTTACTACCGTCAATCAATCGGTTATCGTATGTTTCGCTGTTAACTACTGCACATTTCTTGATATCCAATAACGGTCTGCTTCAAATATCGACGAAGTGTCTTTAGATTGTGCAGCTTATTATATTTCTTGTTTTTTTCTTCAGTTCGCTTTTTTTCGCTTACGGCTCGCGATAGGCAGCAGCGTTACAGTCCGTGAAACCATTGCTTTCGAGCAAACCTTTTCAAATTAAGTTTACGCTCATGTCAAATTTTAGTGTTACATTATCCGCTATATTTTCCAATTTCATGTGATCTAGATTTAAGCTATACCCAGACAAACTGTGTATATGTGAATTGCATTACGTGCGTCAGGAATGCATTAATTCCCCGCCGTCACCATGGGTAGGCCGCGGGTGCAGCGCACTGAAGAAGAGGCTGCCGTACGCGAACGTAAGCGCGAGCGCCATCGTGCCGGTAAGGCCGATCCCGTGTATCGGAAACGGCAGATATACAGATGGTGTGGGGCTGCTGAGCACGAAGTCGCGGGGTGGAATCTCGGCCGCGCGGCCTCATTTCGTTGGGGCCGAAATGCCAAAACATCCATGTACTTGTTTCATCATCATCGGCCTATATTTATGTCTACTGCAGGACGGTCTCTCGATGCGATCTCCAGTTATCCCTGTCTTGCCTTAGCTGATTTCCTAACTTCATCACTCCACCAAGTTTTCTGCCATCCTCGACAGCGCTTCCCTTCTCTTGGTGCCCATTCTGTAACTCTAATGGTCCACCGGTTATCCATACTACGCATTATATGGCTTGCCCAGCTCCGTTTTTTCCTTGTCAAGTAGAATATCGGCTATCCCCGTTTGCTGTCTGATCCACACCGCTTTCTTCGTATCTCTTAACGTTAGGCCTAACATTTTATTGCTATAAGCGGATTTCTACTGTCGCCGACGTCGTCCCCGTGAGGTTCCGTATGATGTCCAAGGGCGATAAAATTGTCGCCGCGCCCCGTGTGCTGTATGTGCGAAGGACGCACTTACAACGCGCGAAGGACGCGCGCTTTGAGGGAGAGTGAACGCACAGTGGAGAGCAAACGCGACGTCTCCGTCGCCCAAAAGGCCGTGGGGGGTTGGAAGCGAGGGAGGGGGCCGCCGTTGTGTGCTAGGAGCCAACTGCGTATTTAGCGACCTGGCTTTTTAGATCAGGCGATTAAGATCTAGTGATTTAATATCGCGCGCAAAAGGAGGAAATTGGGAAGGCAGCACTGGAGAGAGAGGGTGCGGCTTCTACTCTGCCAGCAACTGCGCATTTGTACTTTGCACTGCTGCGAGCTGTCACGCGCACCGCATCTTGATAGCGATCTGCAACACGGCTCCTACCTTTGTATGCGCTGTGCTTTCGCCGCTCAGTTTCCGTTGAAGCGATAGACGGCACGAACCTTCGCTCGCTGCTGCTGCCGTGCTTGGTCACGCATGCGTTTTGACAGTGGTTGTCTGCGATCAGCTAATGTGATCTATTGATGTTTGCTTAGCAGAGTAACTAGTTGGGCTTGTTAGTTGTACATCGTAGATGGCTACAGCGCTGAACCGACCGAAGACGAACACAGGAGAGGCATACACAAAAACAGCGCTGTGTCTGTGTCTGTGTCAGTGCTGTGTGTGTTTGTTGTTGTTGCCTCAAAACATGTATGATTTTTGTGTGCCTCTCCTGTCTTTATCTTGGTCGGTTCCGCGCTGTAGGCATCTACAATGTTTGCTTGTGCGCGCTGACATCGTGCTTGTTAATGCAGTTAGTAAGCGAATGTGTTCAAGTTTATGCAGCCGATAAAATTACTATCCTTACTCCCTATAGGTCTCTACTATTTTGCTATCGCAAATGATGCTTCGCCTTTCGTGCGAAACTGCGTTTTATTCCTTTGCTCTTCGTGCGGCCCTTAACGTGTTGTCGGGCTTCTTTGTTAACCTTCTTGTTTGTTGTTTGTGCCCCATATGTTAGCACCGGTGGAATGAAATGATCATACACTTTTCAACAACAGTGGTAAGTTGCCAGTCCGGGTTTGGGAATGCCGACTGTATGCTCACCAACCGAATTTTGCTTTCTTTATTTCCGTATCTTGATCAAGGTCCCATGTGAGAAATTGACCTAGATAAACGTGATCCTTTACAGACTCTAGATGCTGACTGGCGATCCTGAATTCTTGTTCTCTTGCCAGGCTATTGAACATTGTTTTTTTTTGCCTTCTGCATAATAATCTTTAATCCCACCATTACACCTTCTTCGCTAAGGTCCTCAATCATTTCTTGTAGTTCGTCCCCATTGTTGCTGAATAGGACACTGTCATCTGCAAACCAAAGGTTGCTGAGGTATTCAGCGTTGATCCTCACTCCTAAGCCTTCCTTGTCTAAGAGCTAGAATACTTCATCTAAGCATACAGTGAGTAGCATTGGAGAGATTGTGTCTCCTTGCCTGACCCCTTTCTTGATAAGTAACTTCCTACTTCTGTTGTGGAGAACAAATGTAGCTGTCGAATCTTTGTAGATATTTCCCGAGACGTTAATGTATGGCTCCTGTACTCCTGCATTACCAATGCCTCTATGACTGCTGGTATCTCTGCGGAATCAAATGCCTTTTCATAATGTATGAAAGCCATATAGAGAGGTTTATTAAACTCCGCAGATTTCTCTACTACCTGATTGATGACATGGATGTGATTCATTGTAGTATATCCCTTCCTGAAGCTAGTCTGTTCTCTTGGTTTATTGAAGTCAAGTGTTACCCTGATTCAATTGGAAATTAACTTGGTGAGTATTTTATACAGTACTGAAAGCAAGCTAAAGGGCGTATAATTTTTCAATTCTATAACGTGTCCCTTCATATGGATTAGTATAATGTTGGCATTCTTCCAGTTCTCTGGTACAGTCGTGAGGCATTGCGTATAAAGTGCCGCAAGCTTTTCAAGCATGATAACACTTCCGTCTTTTATTAAATTGACTGTTGTTCCATCTTCTCCTGCCGCTTTTACCCCGGTCATGTCTTGCAAGGCCCTTCTAACATCGTCGCTAGATATAGAAGGAGCCTCTGTATCCTCTTCATCGCTACTTTGAATCAAAGCAGCTTGGCTGCTCTGGGTACTATGCATGTCAGTATAGAATAGTTCCGTTGTTTTTACTATCTCATCGAAATTGCTGATGATATTACCCTGCTTATCTTTCAGTGCATACATCTTGCCTTGTCCTATGCGAAGTTTTCTTCTCACTGATTTCATGCTGCGGGGATATTTTACGGCTGCCTCAATATTTCCCACGTCAAATTTCGAATATCCCTTACTTTCTTCTTGTTGATCAGTTGTGACAGTTCTAGCGAATTCAATCTCATCTTTTGAGTTTGACTCTTTCATGCTTTGCCATTTCTTTGTTAAGTCATTTGTTACTTGGGAGAGCTTACCTATGGTTGCCTTCGTGCCTTACCTCCCACTTCAATTGCTGGTTCTGAGGTCAGCCTAGTTACGGTTTCATTATTACCTCTATATTATCTTCACCTTTCTGTTATGAAGCTGCATATTTGTTTGCGAGCACCAGCCTGAATTGGTCTGCTTTTGCCTTCACTGCGTCTGGGTCGGCGTTTTCCTTCTTGACTAATTTCACTGCTTCTTTCTTCAAAATGAGAGAAATCATAGACCTCAGTAACCTATGGTCACTGCACTTTAGCCTACCTAACACTTCTTTATCCTGCACTATGCTGGGATCGGCGTACGCTAGCAGAACTCTGGAAAAATCAGAGAGCAATTATACAGTAACAGAACTGCTATATCTTGCTGCTGTTTTCGCCATGCACAAGTTCAGACCATATATTGTACGGCCGCCACTTGAAGATTGTTACCGACCATCATTCTCTCTGCTGGCTCGTTGGACGGCGAGAGCCAGTTGGCTGATTGGCTCAGTGGGACTGGCGGCTCCAAGAATACCACTTCTCCGTAGCTTACAGCGGCTGGTGCTACAGAGATGCAAATTGCTTATCTCGTCTTCCCTCCCAGAGCAAGATCACTGATGATGAAGATATCGACGACTACTTAACTACAATTTCATCAGATTTTCCTGACTTTGCTGTCTTCAGCAAACAAGAACAGCGCGACACTTCACTAAAGCCGATTATTGAGGCGACCCACAGATCTGAACGGGCTACGCCATTCGTGAGTCATGACGATCTTCTGTACCACAATAATTATTCAAACAACGATGCTCCACTACTCTTCGTCGTCCACGGATGCCAGCGCTTCCAGTTCTTCAGGTGCATGATGATGTTTCATCCGGGCACCTTCGATTTGCTCGACCGCTCTACCGCCTCCAGCAGCGTTTTTATTGGCCTCAATTGCAGAAGAGAACCAAGCAGCACGTCGCCAGCTGTGATATCTGCCAACGTCACAAACAGCCGACTACGGCTCCTGCAGAAACCCTGCAACCAGTTAGACCGCCGAATTCACCTTTTTAGAAAGTGGGAATATACCCGTGACACACGGGCAAAAGTAAATTCCTTTGCTCTTGCAACCCCTTTTGTTACACCGAAGGACCCTTTGCAGAAAGGGTTTTGCGCCGATGACACACAGCAGCGCACTAACTTCTTTAGGCGTATCCTCAAATGAACTCCGCAAAAAAAAAAAAAAACGCTGCTTGTGAAAACAGCAAGACTAGAAGCTGCGCATGCAGATTACATTTAGTGATTGTAGAACCTAAAAATTTTTTTTTCATTTTCGATGGCTTATAAAGGGCATATTCGGAAGTCAACATGGTGGCGCTAGCGACGTGGTGCGGGCGCTTGACAAGTATAGCTAGAGTAAATCTTCACTGTTCAACAAATCGCATTACCGCTAAAAATTTAAACATTTTCCATGGTAAAAAAAATTTTTAAGGGGCGCCGTAGTCATGTAACAGGATTTCTTCTATTGATGAGTTTTGCACGCTCTATGCGAGAGTACACCTTTTTTTTTTTTTTTGAATTGAATTGAATTTATTTCCAACATGTTTACATATGACATGTTTGAGGTGTATGGGAGTAAAAGCCGCTAAAAAGCAGCTTGACAAAGCTCCCATATCCCTATTGTGTTTGGCAGTGCAGGGCAGAAAACACAGAGTACATTGTTAACAGCAAATAATTACAATGTCGTCAAAAAAAGAAAAAGAAACTGAATAAAGCAGTACAGTGCGGCAACAAAAGTAGAAATACAACCATACGAGACATTTGATACTAGTGCAATTTCTCTAACAACATTATATTGTATCAGAAAAAAAAAGTTCTCGTATGCTTTTAAAAGAATAAGAAGTGGTTATATTTTCCTGCGTAATTTTAAACTTATTTAAAGTATATGGTAATGCATAACTGAGTGTTTGGAATCCATAATTTGTGCGCGGGTGTGGAACGTGCCAGTGTTCATGACATCGTGTTGGGCAATTTGTGGGATTTTCATGTAAGTTAGCGATGTCTCTAAGCAACATATTGTTTTGTTTTACCTGCATTTTATAGGACTTAAGAATACGGAATTCATATATTTTTTCTACTTCCATGATACGGTATTTTGAAAATAGGGAACTTACATGTGATGTAAAAGGTACATTCAGTATAGCTCTCATCGCAGCTTTCTGCAATATTAGAAGTTTGTTTTTACAAGTAATGGTAGTGGTTCCCCACACTAAATGACAGTAGTTAATATGCGATGTGAAAAGAGCATGATATATTATCATCTTTACTTTGATTGGTAATGTCTGTTGAAATTTTCTTAATAGTCCTACAACTCGAGCTAGCTTGGTGGTTATCAAATCAACATGATTGTTCCACAACATGAATTCATTAAAGTAAACACCTAGTGTTTTCACGGTACTCACTATTGCTATAGCGTTTTCACCAAGGGTTAAGCTGAGGTCAGTCATGAAGTGCATATTTTTTGGTCTGAATATAACGGCTTTAGATTTTACTGTGTTAATTGCTAATGCATTTCTTCTGGACCACGCGTGAAGTTTTGCAAGTACATCATTGCCCTTACGAATTAAATAACCTGCATCCGTTCCTGAAAGAAATATGCTTGTGTCATCAGCGAAAATGATGTAATCAGCCTCATTATCTATTTCCACCAAATCATTTATGTAGATATTAAACAGTAAGGGCCCCAGTATGCTTCCTTGTGGGACCCCGTGGCTAATTGATTTCCACTGGGAGCGAAAATTTCCTAGGTGAACTGACTGAGTGCGATCAGTCAAGTAGCTGGAAAGTAGATTAAGCGTTACGTCGCGGACACCATACAATGAGAGCTTCTTAATCAGAGTGATGTGATGAATCCGGTCAAAGGCTTTCGAGAAGTCTACGAATACACCAAGGGTAAGTACTTTGCGTTCAATATTATTTAATATTAATTCCTTCTGTTTAAGTAGGGCTATTTCTGTTGATAAGTTTTCGCTAAAGCCGAACTGCTTAGATGATATAACATGGTTTCTTTTTAAAAAACTGTTAAGGCGAATAAAAATTATCTTCTCCAGCCCTTTGGAAAAGATCGGAAGGATCGACACTGGCCTGTAATTGCTGAGCACGTTTTTAGGACCACTTTTATAAATAACAATAACTTTCGCTTTTTTCATCGCTGATGGAAAAGTTCCGGAGCTAAGTGACAAATTAAATATATGAGTTAGAATTGGGGATATGACATCAAGTACATGAAGAACCGGTAACAATTTTAAGCCAAATGCATCTTCGCTCCTGCTTTTTTTCATATTATTAAATACTGATAGTACTTCTTCATTGCTTGTAGGCAATAATACGATGGAGTTGCACACGTGATTGTTAATATAATGTAGCGCACTAGGATCATGTGAACTGTTAACTAATGTAGTAAAATAATCATTAAATTTGTCGGCTAAATGAGCACCGCTATACTGAGTTCCGTCGATTTCGAGAGCTTCAGGTGTTTTATTCGAAGTTCTATGAAGTAGGCGATTAAGCTTAGCCCAGACTTGACTTTGATCGGTTGTGGCATTGAACATAGAGATATGGTAATCATCCTTAACCTTTCTCAAGGCAGAAGTCACCTTATTGCGGTACGCTTTGAAGGCTGCAAAGTCACCTGGATCACGACTTTGTAAAAACTTCTGAAATAGTTTATTTTTATAAGAGATCATATGAAGGATGGCTGGTGTCATCCAGGGCTTCCTAGCTTTTTTCGGAGGGTTGACACATTTGTAGGGAATCTTATCTCGATATACAGAAATGAATATATCCAGAAATGTGTTAAACGCCTCACCTACTTCTGTTTGCTCGAGTACTGGCTCCCAGTTTTTATCTATGATGGCAGCCCTGAATGACCCAAGTGATTCAGAGTTGATAAGCTGTGTCGTCATAAAGGGTGTTTTTTTGCAGTATGTGTTTAAAGCAGGAACTTTACACACTAAAAACACAGGAAGGTGGTCACTTAATGCATAGTTTAAAACACCGGTGGACAAAACTTCAGTTGCCATATTGGTGATCAGAAGATCAAGAACTGTTTCTGATGTAGGTGTGACACGGGTGGGAACATTCACTACATTAGTCAGTAGATACGATTCAAGAAGAACAAATAATTCATTAGTTCTATTTGACGTCTCCTTAATATCGATATTAAAATCACCACCGAGTAGTACATGGTAATTATTAACATTCGCAAACTGAAAAATTTCCTCTAGATAATGAAAAAATGATTGGACACAACCTTGCGGCGGACGATACACCACAATGAATAGGAATTTGTTATTTGACAAACACAACCCCTCATAATCAGCAGTAAGAATACTGAATCGATCAACATATTCGCAGTGCAAACTGTTGCGAACAAACAAACACACACCACCTCCACGTCTATTTACACGATTGAGAAAAAATGAACTATAACCAGGCAAACTAAAACACTCAGAATCATTAGAAATCCACGTTTCAGTTAACATAATTCCCGTGAAGTCAAATGTGAATTTTTGTAGAAACACGTGAAAAACATCAAGTTTTCCACGGATTGACTGGGCATTTATATTCAGCAAAGATAAGCAGTCAGAACCACCAGCCAATAGCTTGTTCATGTCGTCAGGCGTGAAGTTTATCCCAGTCATACTGTTACCAGCCATTTCTAAAGGGAGCACTTTACTCGGCTAGTGTTCTCAAGTCCTCATTGCTTTGAATCAGATGTGCTGTTTCTCCAGTTTTTTTTCTCACTAGAACCTTGCCATTTCGACACCACACATACTGATACCCAGAACGCTCCGCCCATTTTTTGGCAGTTTGCAGTAGCTGCCGGTTTAACAGAGTCAGGTTTTCTGTTACTGCTACTTTAGATTTCAGTTTTCTTAGGTCCTTATTTTTTTGCAGCCAATTGTCTCGCATATCCTGGCGAACAAAGCGTACTATGATACCTGGGGTTTTGTTTGGCATACAAGGAAGTCTGTGCATAGCGGAAACATCACTTGGAAGTAGGTCCGGTAGGCCAACAGACTGGGCAACTTCATTGACTTTGCAAAGCAAATCCTCATTTTGAGATTCTGTGATGCCATGAATAACTATATTTTGCCTGCGGCTTCTATACTCCAAGTCATTAACAGTCCTTTTCAGGACTTCAACTTCCTCAGTGTCACTGCGGGATTCAACAGCCTCAACGCGTTTCCGCAGCTCTTTCAGTTCTGCGTCATGTCGCGACATGACATTCAACACCTCATCATACTTGTCCGACATCATACTAATCGACTTCTCAATGTTGTCTACTTTCTCTGGGAGGCTTTCCATCTTCTCTAGTTTAGCTTGGATAGCAATTAGCACTGCAAAAATGTCACTGTCAGTTCGGTCGTTGCCTGAGCCTCTCAAACGGGATGAGTAACACTGAGGACAGTTCCATGTGGCAAAGAATGCTTCTGTCTTATTCTTAGCCGCCGCTTCCGTAACACCGGAACATTTGCCCAGGTGATACGATTTATCGCATACCGAGCATTTCATGACAAGGCTGCTGTCAGACACAGTTTTCATGCACTTGGGACATGTCTTATCAGATACCGACATTTTTCAAGTTCAAAAACGGACACCACCACAACAGTCAAGCATGCAGCACTTTGGCAGGGAGCAGCAGCAGATTAAAGTACGCCTGAGAGGACTAGGACAAGTTAAAAAGACCAACCTGTAACGAGTAGAAAAAGAGCGTTTTGATGCGTGCGCTTTCTGCCGCCGCCGCTGCCAAAGTGAGCAAGGGGGGCGTTGATGACCACGGCGGTGCTGGCTGGAGGAATCGCAGCTTGGTGACGCTAGCAGCGGACGTCAACTCGATGCAATTTCATGGGTAGCAAGATAAGCGTGTCAGCAGAAAGGACGCAGCATGAATTAGTGGTGGGTTCACGGGCAATTTCTTCGACGGATCCCGCAATACAGACGAAGTCTTGAAAACTGTAACGAGTAGAAAAAGAGCGTTTTGATGCGTGCGCTTTCTGCCGCCGCCGCTGCCAAAGTGAGCAAGGGGGGCGTTGATGACCACGGCGGTGCTGGCTGGAGGAATCGCAGCTTGGTGACGCTAGCAGCGGACGTCAACTCGATGCAATTTCATGGGTAGCAAGATAAGCGTGTCAGCAGAAAGGACGCAGCATGAATTAGTGGTGGGTTCACGGGCAATTTCTTCGACGGATCCCGCAATACAGACGAAGTCTTGAAAACTGTAACGAGTAGAAAAAGAGCGTTTTGATGCGTGCGCTTTCTGGCCGCCGCCGCTGCCAAAGTGAGCAAGGGGGGCGTTGATGACCGGCGGTGCTGGCACGGCGGTGCTGGCTGGAGGAATCGCAGCTTGGTGACGCTAGCAGCGGACGTCAACTCGATGCAATTTCATGGGTAGCAAGATAAGCGTGTCAGCAGAAAGGACGCAGCATGAATTAGTGGTGGGTTCACGGGCAATTTCTTCGACGGATCCCGCAATACAGACGAAGTCTTGAAAACTGTAACGAGTAGAAAAAGAGCGTTTTGATGCGTGCGCTTTCTACCTTTCCGCTCGAAATGTAATGCCCGATCTTCTGTCCCGCAAAGGAACTTTGCCGGTAGGGATATAATTCTTTGTCGTGTGTCACTGCACTTGAACGCCTTTCCACTAGATGTCCCCTTACCTAAAGGACTTTATAGTGCCCGGGTGTCAGGGGTATTCGATTTTCTCGGTCCTTTCCCAAAGTCCTTCACGTACTGCCGATACATGGATAATTGTATGCGTGCATTATTTAACAGGTTATACCTAAACAATGACACTTGCCTCAGCCATAGCATCTGATGTTTGTGGTTTATTCTGCATTCGATTATCCTCTGTCACGGAGCCCCTCGTGTGGTGATACGTGATTGCGGCCGGTAGTTCACCATTCACGTTGTGGGAGAGTTACTCTGCCTTTACAGAGCTTCATATCGCCATTCCTTACAACCCGCATAGCAGAGGTATAACCAAGTGCACCAATCGTACCCTCGTCACCCTACTTTCAGTGGATGTCTCAGCTGATCATAAGAACTGAGATGCCATATTTCCTTTCATCCCGTGTGCCTTCAACACCGCCAAACGTGAAGTCACAGGATACGCACATTTCTGTCTCTTCTACGCTCGCCATACTCAGTTTCCTCGACACCATATTTCCTTTCCCCTCCGAACAAAGATGCTCCTGTCGCACAGATTAATCGTGCCGAAGAAGCACGTCGACTTGCCCGGCTCCGAACTCTATCGGCACATGCTCATGCTAAGGCTGATACAACGCACCACACTTGCCCGTCAGATTCGCCACAGTTGACTTCGTGTGGCTGTGGACACCGGTTCGGAAAAGGCAACTTTGCCGAGAGCTCCTTTTCAAGTATTTGTGTCCGTTGTTCATTCTCAAATGTTTGAATAGTTTGCCTTACGACATCGCTTAAGTGATGGCTCATAACCGTCGTTTGCAAAAGTCCCAAGTTATGTACGTCGCACGTAGAAAACCCTACCATCAGTGCGCATTCTAACTCGATTGAAAAGCTTCTATTGCCGCCGAGCAAGATGTAACGCTGCACCAAAGGAGCGTAGAAAAATAGAAAGAAGAAGCGGCGGAAGGTTTTGGTGATCGGCTTGTTCGGACTGTCCCATGCATTCACTGCCATTTTCACCATTTGCATTTTAAATAAATCAGGTATATATACGTAACATTATGTTTGATATTTAAGTAGATCAAAATAGACCTTGATGGATAGCATTTCTAGATAATAATGGAGCCTGCGAGAACATAGATATGGAACGGTCATGGGATAGTCTCAAGCACGAAGGCGCCGATGGTGATGTCGTGCTTGACGAGATATATAGCAACGACCGAGCACGAATTGTATGGGAAGGCCGAAAATGTAATGAAGTGGTGGAAATTCGCCAAGGACGTAAGCAAGGATATCCTCTGTCTCCATTGTTGTTTACGTTCTGTGCAGTTTGTGCTTATCTTGTTGTTCACCACTAAAACACAGTAAATTAGGGTTTTATATATCCTACATGCGAAATGGGCAAATGGTGCTACAGAAGATCCCTGGACTGATGTATGCGGACGTCATAATGCTAGTTGCTGACAATAAAAGATATTTACCGCCACTTGCGAATGTGCGCGGGAACGCAGCGACAAAATGTAGGCTTTAAATTTAGCACAGAAAAATCGGGATTGATAACCTCTATTGAAGCGAGGAGTAATTACGGGTGTCAATTCAACAGCTAGTCATACCCATAGTCAGACAATATAAGCAACTCGGCATATACATAAATGAAGGAAATACTTACTCATGCACCCAGGAAGATGACCTGAGAATAAAGGGGTAGTGGAGTGCAGCAATAATGAATCATAGATCACTTTGGGGCCACAATAAGTATTAGGTGGTGCGTGGCATATGTAAAGGAATAATGGTGCGAGCGCTAACGGTTGCAAATTTCATGCTGTGCATAAAATCGGATATCTTGTTGGGGTTGGTAGTTAACTATTGATCTGTAGGACGGTTGTCTTTAGGAGTCCATGGTAAAACCACAAAAGAGGTAATGAAAACTGGCATGGGTTGGGCGTGTTTTGAAGTCAGAGAAGAGAAAAGCTTAATTAGTGTTAAAGATAGACTCGGGGAACATGGATGAAAATAATTTGGCGGTTAAAGTGCCCAAGTATCTACACCTGAGAAGTGTGCACACAGAATGGAGGAAGAGGTCGAGGAATTTAGCAACCAAGTATAGTAGTATTGAAAATGTGCATAGACAACCAGGAGCCACCAGAAAAAAAAGAAGATACAGAGACAGCGCGAATTGGGCGCCAAAATAGAAACAAAAAAAGAACATTGAGGTTTACCAGAATGGGATGAGAGAAATTAGAAGGGAAAATCTGCACGATAACGCAAAGAAAATGCCTTGCCATGTGAGTCTCGATCTGGTTTCCTAAGGATAAAATCATACCGGAGCAAGTATTCGCAACAACATGAGTCACGTGTATGTGGCAGCAAACATCAGCACAGCCTAGTGGAATGCGACTGGATTCCCCCAGTGATTCCTGTAGGTAACGTACCCCTTCCTAAAGCGCTTGGACTTGAAGTGGATGTAAGCATCAACTAGTCAGCTTTCGACATAGTCAAGAGACGTTTACAGTATCAGCAGGAAAAAAACGAGGGAAGAGATTGAAAGGAGCGGATCTGTTACAGATCCGCTGTTACATAGGTAGCTTGGAAGGTAGATAGACAAGATAGGCTGGGTCCCTATTCGTCAACGCCCCTTTTTCAAGGGAATGCAATTATAAAGCATCATCATCATCATCGAAGCACGGAAAAGTAGTCCCGCTACAGTCCACGCCTCATACATAACTCATTTCGACGGTGCAGAAAGTTGTGTCGCTATATTGATTCAATGCTAACGCATTACCATAAACAGTCGTCGTGATCGTGGCAGTCATCGTCATCGTGGCAGGATTCATTACATACAATGCAAACATTCTTATTAAGCTCAATACGATTCTGCTTTATTGCACTCGTGACTTGCGACTAAAGTCGTTGTAGCATTTTTTTTTAAATATGTGGCGGAGCCGCCATACACAGATGTTGACCGCTCATGTGGCAGGAAACATGAATGCCATCATAAAGTCAGAAATTTGTTCTTACGAAGGTTCCAAAATAGCAGCTGCTTGCGGTGTTTTTCTTTGGTGGGGGGGGGGGGGGGGGGGACTGCTATAGCTGCGTGTTGTGATGATGTTTCTTTAGGGGATATTTAGTTACTCTTTATTGGCTTGACGTGGGAACTGATAACTATTGAAAATCTTCGAACGTTTTTAAGTTCTTTTTATGGAATGATAATTTGATGCGACAGCTTGTTTTTCGCTTTAAACTGCAGGATGTTACCAGCTAAGTTACCATCCTAATCGCATTAACACTTTCCGGCTATGCCATTCCACGTAACGGGCTAATGCCCTCTCTCACGGTTCGTTTATGGAAAGCGACTTGAAATAATATCGCTATTCATGTTTTCTATTCAAATGAAGGATGAGAGCGTTTGATCTCAGAAGTGAAAAACGAATGTGTATTTACATATAGAAAGTGGCAACAAAACACACATAAACAAAGGAAAACAAAAATAAAAGGATAAAGAGCACTCTATATTGCTTATAACATGCACGGCTCTCATTAATTAAAGCCACCGCAATTCTAATCCTGCAGTTATTAGGCGTATCCGAATGCACAAGGACAGTGGACAGAGAGCGGGTGCGGCTCACCAACAGTTCGGGTAGATGGTCCAGTAGGATAAGTACGCCGAGCCGTTGTCGACGGAGCGTACTGGTTGCTGCTTGAGCGAACCCCAGGTTGTCGCGAGAAGGAACCTTCTACTGGTTCAGGAGGTTAG